>NW_011495059.1:1379369-1387385 GCF_000754665.1 Bison bison bison
GGTGCAAGGGGGCGGGGGGACAAGAATGAACTGAGGCAAATCATGTGGGCCACCCATATCACTGCCTTAGGCCTTGGTCTTTCCATCGGTGATATAGGGGTAGGGTTGGTGAGCATTCATCTTCAGGAAGTGCCTGTCATTAGAGAAGGTGTAGGTCAGTCTGATCTCATACTGCGTGGGTTCAAAGCCCAACCCTAGGGACTCCCTCAGTGGTCCCGTGATTAAGACTCGGCATTCCCAATGCAAGAGGCCTAGGTTTGATTCCTGGCCAGGAAACTTAGATCCCACCTGCCTCAACTAAGAGTTTGCATGCTGCAACTCAAGATCTCGTGGGCTGCAACTAAGACCCGGCATAGCCAATTAAATGAATAAGTGTTGTTCAGTCGCCAAGTTACATCCATCTCTTCGCGACCCCCATGGACTGCAGCATGCCAGGCCTCCCTGTCCCTCACCATATATGCAGAGAAATAAATATTAAAAGAAGCCCAACTCTAGTATTTGCTGAGTGATGCAGGACAAGTTATGTGGTCTTTCTGTGCCTCACCATCTTTATTTCTAATACGAGGAGGGTAATACCTAATTCTTCATACTGAGTTTGTGAGGACTGAATGAAAGAATGAATATAAAGTGCCTGGCACCATGAAACAGACGAAGCTGGTACTCAGTAAACACTAACTATTGTATAATTCTTTGCTAGACATTTTGCATAGAAAGTAGACCTTTTAAAAATGAAAATTAAAATTTAAATTAACAATAAAATTATCCCAGTTTTATGCATGAGATGTCCGCCAAAGGGTATCTACATTAATGCCAGGAAATAATGGGCCAACTGGGGATTCCAACCTGGGCTGGTTTGTTCCAAAACTCACCTCATCACCTTCTGTTTTGGTGCTTTCTCTGGCTCATGAGCTCTAGAAACCAGATGTTGGCCTGTGTCCAGGTCTTACAGCTCAAGGACTTGAGTTTCTCCAAAGATGTGGCCTGACTTTTCATGTTTAAATGTTCCACTTGGCTCTGCATTGCCAAACTTGTGAGGGATCTTGAGAATCGGCCTTGAATATGGGAAGGCTTTGCAGAGAATAGAAAACATCCAAGGTATTTGTGTTGGTTCAGCAGCTGGGTGGGCACAGGCTATCAGAAACACTTAAGTCCCAGCAGCCATTTGTGATTGGTTCAGGGAACTTGTCTCCTGGGTGGTGGACAATTGAGAGAAGACAACATTTCCAGGAACCTTGCAATGGCTGGACTGTCTGGTGTGGGACAAGCCTGGATCTGCAGGAACAGTGGGCAGAGGAGGGCTCCTTGCCTCCAGCCTGGGCAGCAGGAGGCTGGGTGACGTGGTCCTGGTAGCTTCCTTGTTGACAGTTTGTAGGAGTTGAATTCTAGAACGAGCGATCTGGCTGACCCCAGTCCCTCATCTTATGGTACAGATGGGAAAACGAGCCCAGCATGGGGCAAGTGGAGAGGGTTAGACTCTCTGAACCCCTGTTGTGTGCCAGGCATCATGGTAGCTACTTGCCCAATCATTCCTATCACGCTGTCTGAGAAACTTCTACCCTGCACCCTGAAATCCCACTTGCTAAAGTGCAGAATTCCTTCTTAAAAAGACATTGATAGTCACTATGTTTTGTCTGATTAAGGAGAAAGAGAAGTGTGTTTTGCTCTTGATCACACACATACACACACACTTTCTCTCTCTGTTTGTTTCTCCCTTTTTGCCTCTGTCTCTTTCTCCCTTCCTTTTGATTATTAAGATACAAAGCTTGGGAGATTCAGTAAATCATGAAGAAAATAATTACCTACGAATCCAATAACCAGAGATCATCATTGTTGTTAATTTGGTATCTGTCCTAGTTACCTGTTCTCTTTTTCCTTTCCTTCTTTTAAAATAATATATATATATATATATATATATTCTTGTTCAGAACAGTTTAAAAGCAGTAGATTCTATAGGATGTACAGTGGAAAAACAGCCTCCTTCCCATGACTCTCTCTCTCAAGACAACCCGTTTCACTTCTTATTAGCTGTTGTTTCCCCTTTGCGTTTAACACAGCATTTCTAAGCGACATACAAATTCAGCTATTTTTTTTTATTTCATTTTCATATTACCTGCTGACTTCTCAGGCTTCCCCAATGGCTCAGTGGATGGGAATCCACCTGCCAATGCGGGAGACGGAGGTTCAATCCCTGGGTCAGGAAGAGCCCCTACAGAAGGAAATGGCAACCCACTCCAGTATTCTTGCTTGGGAAATCCCGTCGACAGAGGAGCCTGGTGGGCTCCAGTCTGTTGGGTCACAAAAGAGTTGGACACGACTTAGCAACTTAAACCACAACAGCTGACTTCTCTGGAAGCTGTCTTAAACTTCCTCCCTATGGTACACATTTACATACCCCAGAATGGTCCCCTCCTTCATCCTCCCAGTACAGTTGGCTTATCAAAACTTGGAAGGAAGCTAGTTTTCTGGGTTGGCCTCATTTTAGATTTATTAACATTATTTACATCTGGGCAATGTAGTCTATTTGGATTACATGCATCACTCCTGTCATAGAGTTAATAACTCCTTTTTAAAAACTGATATTTAGTTTTCTTTTAACTCATCTCTTAAGTTTTTCCAACTCTGCCCCCAGAAGTGTCATCTCGTTATGTCCAAAGTCATCAGGTCAACCTATTGGTTTTATTCTTTTAATTATATGCCTGTAGCCATTTGCATGGAGCCCTCTAACTTCTTTTACTCTGGAGCGCAGACTTTCGGGACCCTGGGCAAAGCAGTTGTCCTGGCGTTTCCTGTTCTCTCGCTCCTTTTTCCAGGTCCTGTGAGTTGTTCTCCTGCTGTTTTCTGCCGTGTTCTGTTACAGCTTAGTGTCTAGGAGCTTCCTGAGAAAGACTTTATGGAAAGTCAATCTTTTTAAGTATCTGTGTGGCTGACAATCATTTTATGCTGTCTTTACATTTGATTGATAGGTTGGCTGGATATAGAATCCCAGTAGATGTAATTTTCCCTCAGAAATGCATTTTTATTGACGTACAGTAAAACTCACTCTTCAGTATATAGTTCCATGTGTGTGTGAGTCACTCAGTTGTGTCTGACTCTGTGACCCCATGGACTGTAGGCCGCCAGGCTCCCCTGTCCGTGGGATTTCCCAGGGAAGGATACTGGAGCGGGCTGCCACTTCCTTATCCTCTATAGTTCCATGGGTTTTGACAAATGCATAGTGAACAAGCCCTCAAAAAAAACCTCTCATATTAACCCTTTGCAGTCAGCCTCTTCCTCTCCTCCTCCCTGCCCTTGGCAGTAACTCGAACGCTTTCTGTTCCCATTGTTTTGTCTTGTTTAGAAGGCTATATCAATGGAATCACATTGTACATAGCCTTTCGGGTCTGACTTCTTTTACTTCGCATAATGCATTTGAGAATCATCCATATTGTATTACTAGTTCATTCTTTTATTGCTGACTAGTATTCTGTTGCATGACTTTAACCATAATTGGTTTATCTTTTCACCATTAGAAGGATATTTTCATTGTTTCTAGTTATGAAGAAAACTGTTATAAACATTAGCACACAAGATTTTTGTAATAATGTAAGTTTTTATTTCTTTTCAGTAAATACCAAGAGTGTGATTGCTGGTTGTATGATTAATGCATGTTTAACTGTATAAGAAACTGTTGATCTGTTTTTAACAATTGGCTATACTACTTTGCATACTCATGAGCAATGTGTAAAAGTTCAATTTGCTGCACAACCTCACCAGTACTTGGTATTATACCTTTTTAAAAAAAAAAAAGATTAATTATCAGTTCAGTTCAGTTGCTCAGTCATGTCCAAATCTTTGCCACTCCATGGACAGCGGCACACCAGGCTTCCCTGTCTAACATCAACTCCTGGAGCTTGCTCAAACTCATGTCCATTGAGTCAGTGATACCATCCAACCATCTGATCCTCTGTCTCCCCCTTCCTGCCTTCAGTCTTTCCCAGCATCAGGGTCTTTTCCAATGAGCAGGTTCTTCACATCAGGTGGCCAAAGTATTGGAGTTTCAGCTTCAGCATCAATCCTTCCAATGAATATTCAGGACTGATTTGGTCTCCTTGCAGTTCAAGGGACTCTCAAGAGTCTTCTCCAACACCACAGTTCAAAAGGATCAATTCTTCGGCCCTCAGCTTTCTTTATAGTCCAACTCTCACATCCATACATGACTACTAGAAAAACCATAGCTTTCAATAGATGGACCTTTTTCAGCAAAGTAATTAAGTATAGCCTTTCTAGTAAGTGTATCGTGGTATCTCATTGTGGTTTTAATCTGCATTCCCTTAATAAGTAATGAGGTTGAGCATTTTTTCATATGTTTATTTTCTTTCCAAATATCTTCTTTTGTGATGTATTTGTTCAAATCTTTTGCCTATTAGAAAAAAAGGGATTGGTTGATTTCATATTATTTGAGCTTTGAGAATTTTTTTATATATTCTGTATACAAGCATCTTGTCAGATATGTGATTTGAAAATATTTTCTTCTAATCACTGGCTTATCTTTTCAGTCTCTTACCAGAATCTTTTACAGAGAAAAGGTTTAAATTTTGGTGAAGTGCAACTGATCAATTTTTTCTTTTTGGTGGTGTTTGGGAATGACATCTAAAACTTTCTAGCTTAATCCAAAGTTATTTATATTTCCTCTTGTTTAATGGTAGATTTTACATTTAAGCTTATGCTACACTTAGAGTTAACTTTTGTATCTGGTAAGAGGTATGGGTCAAGATTTATTTATTTATGCATTTGAGTGTTGAAGTCTTCCATCACCATTTGTTGGAAAGAACCCTTTCTCATTGAACCTTGAGTTATCCTTACTTTACCAGCGCTTCAGACATTTTCTTCTGTAAACCTTTAGAAACTTTTTTTAATCTCAGTGTTTTGAAGATTTCATAATGTTTTGGAGTAGCTATTTTTTATTTATACCACAGGACTCTCTGGTTACAATTTTCTTCTGCAACTTTGTTATTTTTTAGTTTTAGGCTTTTTTATATTATGTATTTGCTATTTCTTTGATGTACTCTTAGTTTTATCTTTTTTTTATTTTTTATTTTTTTAAATTTTATTTTATTTTTAAACTTTACAATATTGTATTAGTTTTGCCAAATATCAAAATGAATCCGCCACAGGTATACCTGTGTTCCCCATCCTGAACCCTCCTCCCTCCTCCCTCCCCATACCCTCCCTCTGGGTCGTCCCAGTGCACCAGCCCCAAGCATCCAGTATTGTGCATCGAACCTGGACTGGCGATTCGTTTCATACATGATATTATACATGTTTCAATGCCATTCTCCCAAATCTCCCCACCCTCTCCCTCTCCCACAGAGTCCATAAGACTGATCTATACATCAGTGTCTCTTTTGCTGTCTCGTACACAGGGTTATTGTTACCATCTTTCTAAATTCCATATATATGCGTTAGTATACTGTATTGGTGTTTTTCTTTCTGGCTTACTTCACTCTGTATAATAGGTTCCAGTTTCATCCACTTCATTAGAACTGATTCAAATGTGTTCTTTTTAATGGCTGAGTAATACTCCATTGTGTATATGTACCACAGCTTTCTTATCCATTCATCTGCTGATGGGCACCTAGGTTGCTTCCATGTCCTGGCTATTATCTTAATCCTTTTTTTAAACCCTTTTAGTCAACTTTTGGTCTGCCTAAGCTAATCTTCAGTTTTCTTATCCTTTTCCTTCTCTCTCTCTCTCTTTTTTCCTCTTTGTTCTCTTTTCTGGACAGTTCTGTTCAGTTGCTCAGTCTTGTCCGACTCTTTACCATGGAGTGCAGCACTGCAGGCTTCCCTGTCCATCTCTAACTCCCGGAGCTTGCTCAAGCTCATGTCCATCCAGTTGATGATGCCATCCAACCATCTCATCCTCTGTCGTCCCCTTCTCCTCCTGCCTTCAATCTTTCCCAGCATCAGGGTCTTTTCCTGTGAGTCAGTGCTTCGCATCAGGTGGCCAAAGTATTGGAGTTTCAGCTTCAGCATCAGTCCTTCCAATGCATATTCAGGACTTTTTTGGACAGTTTTCTCAGATTTATCTTCTTAGCTATCTTTTGTAATTTCTATTTCAGCTTTCATATTTTTAACATCTGAGAATTCTCTTTTGTTTCTCCAAATGCTTTTTATGGCATTCTATTCTTAGATGAAATATCTTCTCTTTAAGTTTCTTTTTTTAGAAATGCTCTTTGAATTGAATTTTGTTGTCTATCTCTCCTGTTATTCCCTCTGTTTCGGTATCTTTTGCACATGTTAGAGGTTTCCTTAAATGCTGGTGATGGTTTACTGTCCATTCATCTTTAAGAAACAGAGACTAAAATGTGTATATTAGGTAGGAGGGGGCTTGTTCACTGAATGGCTTGACTGTACAGAGAAAAGGCAGTAAACTGGCTTTTCACTGTTGACCATTGGGATGCTCAAACCTAAGATGCTTTCCGGTTCAACTCTTCAATTTCCGCAGAGATAAACCCTCTGCTCTTTGGAAGGGCTGGGCAGTGTATTTAAATCCTGCTTTCCAGTGTTCTCAGAGCTAAGTGGAGGATGCTCTCTCCCTCAGTGTGTTGGTTTCCCTGGATTCTCCCTGATTTTGTGGGGCAATTACCCATCCTCAGCAGGCTGTGAAATCCTACAAGCTGTATCTCTTCTATTGGATCATCTGTCGTTTGTCTAAACAGTTTTCTTCTTCCAAAATATTATTGACACCTCTCGGTTATTGCCATTTCCTTTCCTATTCTCTTGGTACTTGTGGGTTTATTCCTTTTTAATTCTTACATTGTCATTTTAATGAGAGTTGCTGGAAAAACGGAGATTAATGCATGTATTTATTATGTTAAGCCAAGTTTTTCTCATCTTTTTTCTATAGATATAGATTATTATCTTCACACATGTGCACATACACACACATGCTCATATTTACTAACTATATACATTTCATTTTACAAAATTTAGAAACAAGCTCTAACTACTTGCTAGATAGCTTTTCTCTTATTTGAATTTATATCATTAGCATTTTTCTGTCATTGAATATTCTCTATTAACTGAACTTTTCCATCAATTAAATTGTATCATATTGCTGTGTTGTTTTTTATTTAATCATATTCTTAATCTTCAGCACTGAGATTTTTTCCAGTTTTTTTACTATTATAAATGGTACGGCTATAACATTTTTCATGTAAATCTCAGTTAAAGTTTCTAATAATTTTTCTTTTATGTTTGGAGTTGCTTGTTGGATGATGTGAGCATTTGAACCTGATATGTGATTCATATTTTTATGTGTAATACATAATGTGATAAAGTGGTGCATATTGTCAAATTGCCCTTCACAAGATAAGATCTCTTTGCTAACTTTGGTCTAAGCATCATGTGATTAATCCCTAAACCTTTGCTAATATTAGGAATCATCACTGTTTTAAAATTTTTGTTAATTTGATGAAAGGAAAGATACTACATGTATAGATTTGGATTTTCTTTGTCACTTGCACAGCCAGACATATTTTATGTGTTTTGTACTCTGTGCATTATCTTTTCATGAATGTTTTAATATTTATCATATATGTTTATAGGGTCTTTTATGGAGTAAATTTACCTGCTTCCCTGGTGGCTCATATGGTTAAGAATCCGCCTGCAATGCAGGAGACCCGGGTTCGATCTCTGGGTCAGGAAGATCCCTGGAGGAGGACATGGCAACCCACTCCAGTATTCTTGCCTGGAGAATCCCATGGACAGAGGATCCTGGTGGGCTACAGTCCATGGGGTCGCAAAGAGTCAGACATGACTGAGCGACTTTCATCTGTAACCATCTTTATTAAAATATATTTTCTCAGTTTTCAGTCTTTCCAAATTTTTGATATTCTAGTAGTTTTCATTTTTAAATTGTCAATTATATAAAACAATATATTTTCTTTGGCTTTTGACCTTAAAAAGTTATTTCCCCATCCCCAAATGAGATAAATATTCTCCTGTATTTTTTCTTAGATCTTTAATGATTTG
>NW_011495059.1:1387485-1402395 GCF_000754665.1 Bison bison bison
TTTTTCATGTTTCACATGTTCAACTCTTTATTCTTTATATTTATGTGTTAATAAGCTGGTTAATTAATTTTGGTTTGTCATGTGGATAGGAATCTAAGTCTGTTTTTTCCAAATAATTAACCAATATTCTAGGACCATGAATTAATAGTCTAAAATTTCTCCACTGATTTGAAGTGAGAACTTTCTTATCAGACGCATTCTCTTATTGGAATGTCTGTTGATGTTCTTTCTACTTGCTATTATTAATTTGTCTGTTTTTATGTAGTACAACACTTTTGATTTTTATATGCTAATCAGGTATTGAATACTTGAAAAGACATTGTATTGTCTTTACACTTTAATAAAATGAGAACTGTGGCTCTTTTTGTTTCCTTTTGCATGATCTTAAGAATTATTGGACCAAATTCCAAAAAAACTCTTAGGTTTTATTAGAATTGCAAATATTATATGAATTATTTTTTGTGAGAATTTCCATCTTGACATTGAGTCTTCAGATTTGGAATCATTACATTTATTTCACTTTTTTCAAGAATTGTTTTACTTCCCTCCATAAAGTTTTATGTGTTTCTTCATCTGGCTCTCCCACGTTTCTGTTTAAATTGATTCCTAGGTATTTGCTACTATTGTGATTTAATTTATTTCCTGTTAGAGTTTCCAAGTGGTTATTGCTGCTGTATAAGAAAGCTGTTGTGTTTTATTTATTTATTTTTTTAACTGCTCACCTTACTGAACCCTTTTACCGGTCCTATAGATTTTTGAGTTGATATTTTGGGTTTTCTATGTGTTTAATCATATCATCAGGCAAATGATTTTATCTCTTAGTTTTTATCATGGATTCCTTTATTCCTTCCTCCCTACTTCTTCCCTCTCTCTCTTTTTAATTTCGGTGCTTAGAACTTGCAAATAAATACTGAATAATGTTGGTATAGCCATGTTTCATTCCTGAAATTAGTAGAAATGACTTCAGTGTTTGACTCCTGTAGTGATGTTGTCTTTCAGTTTCAGATGGGCACTCTGTGATTCTAAGGAAGTCTCTTCCATGTCTAGAATCCTGACTTCGTTTAACTTGAATGTTGAAATGATTTAATCCAAAGCCACTTCAGCAACAACAGATTGAAGAGCATTTTTCTTACTTTCATCCTGCTGATAAAGCAATCATGTATTAATACATTTCACATTTTCAAACAATCTTTCCATTCCTAAAATAAGCATATTATCTCTGAATGTGCATATATTTTTTTCCTGTAATGACTAATTATGATTGATTCTGGAACTTTTTTTGTGTGTACATGTTTACAGGTGAGACTGCTCTATAGTATTAAGTTAAATTTTCAATTTAAACGGTTTAAAAAAAAAAAAACAAACATGGTTAGCACATCAAATAGCTCAGAAGGGCCTTGTGTTGAGAAGCCCCCAGATGCTGCTTAGCTCCTCTGTCTCCAGATCCTCCTCTTCGAGGCGTCCATTTCTATTTTTCTGCCTTTATGGTTGTGTCTACATGTGTAAATACTTTGCTTACAGTGCTTTTCTTGACTTACTAACTTCAGGCATATCTACCAGATATTTCTGTAAAGAGAAATAAGGCCCTGCCTTCTAAGTCACACTCTGCGTCTCATTATAGTAAGATTTTACCCTCTATGCCTTCTGCTGGTTCTCTCAGCCAGTACAGACAGCACGTGGAAATGTCCGCCTCTGGTTCCAGGCTCCATTGACAAGAGTCTCCTGAGTAAGAGGAGGAGACCACTGATGCTCTCCCTTTGCCCCCACTCACCCCCCTCTTTTCCATCTCTTAGCCTTGTCTTTACTCTTTGTGTCCAAGCTTGGTAATTTGTAACCTTCTCTTTGTAACTGATTCTAAAAAGTTGACCTCTGTGCACAAGTACTAAATTGAATCTCAGAGACAGAGTTCTAAGAAACTCTGTGTCCCATATTGGGAGGATTTGGTGAGCAGTTTTATAGCACTTGGTTCAAAGATGAGTTTGCTAATAAGATTAGGTTGTGTTTAAAGGACTACTGTGTGACACAAATTTGGAAAACTCAGTAGTGGCCACAGGACTGGAAAAGGTCAGTTTTCATTCCAATCCCAAAGAGAGGCAATGCCAGAGAATGTTCAAACTACTGTACAATTGCACTCATCTCACATGCTAGTAAAGTAATGCTCAAAATTCTCCAAGCCAGGCTTCAATAGTATGTGAACCATGAGCTTCCAGATGTTCAAGCTGGATTTAGAAAAGGCAGAGGAACCAGAGATTCCCATTGACAATCAAATTGCCAACATCTATTGGATCATGGAAAAAGGAAGAGAGTTCCAGAAAAACATCTACTTCTGATTTATTGACTATACCAAAGCCTTTGACTGTGTGGATCACAACAAACTGTGGAAAATTCTTCAAGAGATAGGAATACTAGACCACCTAACCTGCCTCCTGAGAAATCTTTATGCAGGTCAAGAAGCAACAGTTAGAACTGGACATGGAACAATTGGGTAAGGAGTATATCAAGGCTGTATATTGTCACCCTGCTTATTTAACTTATATGCAGAGTACATCATGAGAAATGCTGGGCTGGATGAAGCACAAGCTGGAATAAAGATTGCTGGGAAAAATATCAATAACCTCAGATATGCAGATGACACCACCCTTATGGCAGAAAGTGAAGAAGAACTAAAGAGCTCTTTATGAAAGTAAAAGAGGATTGTGAAAAAGCTGGCTTAAAACTCATCATTCAGAAAACTAAGATCATGGCATCCAGTCCCATCACTTCATGGCAAATAGATGGGGGAACAGTGGAAATACTGAGAAACTGTTTTTTGGGGCTCAAAATCACTGCAGATGGTGACTGCAGCCATGAAATTAAAAGATGCTTGCTCCTTGGAAGAAAAGCTATGGCCAAGCTAGACAGCATATTAAAAAGCAGAGACCTTGTTTTGCTGACAAAGGTCCATCTAATCAAAGCTATGGTTTTTCCAGTAGTCAGGTATGGATGTAAGAGTTGGAGTATAAAGAAAGCTGATACTGAAGAATTGTTGCTTTTGAACTATGGTGTTGGAGAAGACTCTTGAGAGTCCCGTGGATAGTAAGGAGATCCAACCAGTCCATCCTAAAGGAAATCAGTCCTGAATGTTCATTAGAAGGACTGATGCTGAAGCTGAAACTCCAATACTTTGGCCACATGATGTGAAGAACCTACTCATTGGAAAAGACCCTGATGCTAGGAAAGACTGAAGGCAGGAGGAGAAGGGGACGACAGAGGATGGGATGGTTGGATGGCACCACAGATTCAATGGATATGAGTTTGAGTAAACTCCAGGAGTTGGTGATAGACAGGGAGGCCTGGCGTGCTGCAGTCCATGGGGTCGCAAAGAGTCGGACATGACTGAGTGACTGAACTGAGCTGAAAGGCCTAATGCCTTTAATCTGGTCTCAGGTAATCTGATGAATTTCTGTGGGTTCCTTTAATCTGGAATGAAGCATGCGGACATCTTTCACTTGACGGGGGTTTGAGTTCTCTGGAGAGTTTAAGGATTCTGTTCTGTGTGTCCCTTGAGGGGGAATCAGGCCCTGTCCCAAGGCTGCACTCTTGTTTCGTGGCTGTTCCTCCCTTGTCTCTGCATGCGCCCCTGATTAGCTGCTGTTAGAATCTGCCCTTTGGAACTCAGGGAAGGCCATGGAGGGTGGAGCCTGTTCCCTATAAACAAGAAACAGGGCACATGGAAAGGCTTCCATGTCTGGGAGCCCCACAGTGTCCTGCTTGGTTTCATAACTGTTCTTGCCTTTCATGACTGATCAATTGCATGACTTTAAAAGTTGAAAATGCATAAACAGCACTCCTGATTACCGTGACTGTGCAAACCGTGTCACTGCAAAGCCCTACAGTTGTGCTAAGATCCTGTTTTGTCTTCTGCTGGACACAGCCACATCTTCAGTACCTCTCAATGGAGAATACTGCTAGCTTCAAGGCTGAACAATTTTTTTCTTTTGTTTATAGTCCACTCTTTACTTTAATCATACCAGCTAAGTTAGCAACTCTTTCCTATTCTGTAAGAGACCTCACTCACCAGAGCCACTGGTCCTGCTGTTCAAATCATTACTTTATACTCTTCCTGGCCATCATCTGAAATGTCCTTTTACAGTTAGTGTCTTTGGCTTCAGCCTAACAAGGAAAGAATACATCTCCTGCCAGGTACAAGCCTGAAAGTTTATTTGCTTCCAAACACATTTTAAGGATTCACATAACCCTCGTACTAAAATAAAATGAAAGAGGGCACAAAAAATTAAATATTTTCAGTCCAAACAGGATTACATTCTCATGTAATTTCCTAAGAATGTATGTGCGATGTAAAATTTTTGTGACCTTATATGATTCAAAATGTCTGGGTCAGATTTAATCAGTAGTTTTTCTGGGTATATGAATTTTAGCTGAAAATAATTTTCCCTTAAACATTTGAAGCTATGGTGACTTTTCTTTCTAGGATCCAAAGTGGTTGATAAGAAGTCCTGTTACTTGAGATTCTCTCTTGTCCTTGTTTTTAAGCTCATTTACTACTTAAAAATATCCACTTATTTGCAAGAAACCCTAGGTGAAAACTATGGTATGTTTGCTATGTTGGACTGAAAATATTTAAGTTTTTGTTGTCTCTTACATTTTTTCTCAATACTGGACCTGTGCATAACTACTAGAGTGTGCTAGGAAGCAGACAACAGATTCTAGGCTTGGGACTGGCAGAAAGTTCTACCTTGTTGAGCCGAAGCAAAAAGTACAAACTGAATTTATTTTCTGCTTTCCTTTGCCAGATATCAGTCTTTGGTTTCTATCATGGATTGGGCTTTACCTCCTCTTTAGATGTTGGCAGTCTTTATAGGTTTAGGTTAAAACTCATTTATCCACTTGGTGCTGCTGCTAAGTCGCTTCAGTCGTGTCCGACTCTGTGCGACCCCAGAGACGGCAGCCCACCAGGCTCCCCCATCTCTGGGATTCTCCAGGCAAGAACACTGGAGTGGGTTGCCATTTCCTTCTCCAATGCATGAAAGTGAAAAGTGAAAGTGAAGTTGCCTAGTCATGTCCGACTCTTAGCGACCCCATGGACTGCAGCCTACCAGGCTCCTCCACCCATGGGATTTTCTAGGCAAGAGTACTGGAGTGGGGTGCCATTGCCTTCTCCGATTTATCCACTTAGTCATCTGGAAAACCCTGAACTCTTACAGGCTACCCCTGTATCCCACTGGATCCCTGCGCCAGGGCTGTGTTTAAATACAGGGAAGCACAACTGATCAACATACTAATATCATGGGTACTGACATCTTTAGTTTCTGTAAATGGATGTGTCTGCTTATTCTTTACTCAGATTTGAATTCATTCATGATTGCTCCTTTCAAAGAACCTACTATAAAAACATCAGTGAGTAGGTAGTGGTGGAAGAGTTAGTTGAGCAATTGTGTCCTAAGCTCTTTGCAGCCCCATGGACTGTATCCTGCCAGGCTCCTCTGTCCATGGAATTCTCCAGACAAGAATGCTGAAGTGGGTAGCCATTCCCTCCTCCACGGGATCTTTCCAACCCAAGGATTGAACCCAGGTCTCCTGCATTGCAGGCAGATTCTTTACTGTCTGAGCCACCAGGGAAGCCCTACTCGGAGAGTAAGTAGACTTTGCTAAATATTCCTTGTGTGAGAAGAAAGTAAACTCTTGAGAGCAAACAAATGAAAATTTCTATCAGACTTTTATTTTTCAGTGATAACTCTCATCTCTGTTTCCACTGGTTTTATTTAACTCTTCCTTTTTCTTATTTAGCATTTGGTTTAATTTACTCTATTTCTTTTCTTTCTTCCATTATATTTTTTCTCCTCTTAATAATGGAAAGCAATTAAGCTTTGCTCAAAGCTTCTGTCCACAAAGTTGCATACCTATACCTAGCATGGTGTTAAGACAAGGGAGCTTGTGAATGATGAGAATTTCCTTTAAATTAGAATATTTTTTCTCACTTATAAAGGTTATTCTTAAGAAGGGTTCTTGTAAATGACATGCTGTCCACCCGATCATGGATGATAGAATTTTTGTGTTGCCTACCTCTTGATGAAAAGTGGTACTAAAGATGATAGCAAAGCATTTGTTTTCTTATGTAGAAAATACTAATAAATGGGACGGGCTACATGGTTTCTAGGATTCCTTTAAGTAATAACATTCTGTAATCCTGTGAATTAGTTAACTAAGTTCATTTCCAGAGAGTAATAACACTCACTCATTCACAAGTACATTTGTTGAAAACTTACTTCAATATTAAAAATTGAGAACTTGCAAAGCAATTTACACATATCATCTAATTTAGTATTCTTAAAAAAAATCCATGAGTTCAGAGTGATAATTATTATTGTCTCAACTTATGTATAGGAAGAATGATTCAGATGTTTAGGTTAAGATCATCAACAGAAATTGCATTACAGAAATCCTTTTGCCCAATACCTATTGAATCGAGCAAACAAAAATAAAAACAAAAATAGATAAAATTCACCACAACATCTAAACAAGGTAAAGGGAATAATTAAATTCAATAAACTCTTCAAACTGGTAACTTTGAAAAGGAAAGCAACAGAAAACACTGTTGGGATATAGAGGGATAAAGCTGGACTCCTCTTTCCCCATCCACCAGAAAGCAGAGCCTAAAATTACTCACTATCCCAAACATCTGGAAGGAAACTTATTGAATGAGTAGCATTAACCTTTCCTTTGACTGAGAACCAAGAAAAGGGCCCTGGGGCAGGTGCGGGGGTAGAGAGGAGTGAAGGGAGAAGGGTTATGGGGAAGGTTAACTTTCTCTGATGATAGCAAAGGCTTCAGGACTGCATACTGGATCGGAGCAATAATATAAAATAAGAGAATATTTCCTCATAGGAAGAGCCAGTGCCTCAAATGGATGGAGTGAATCTGATTATGAGGCTATTTCTAGGAAGAAGGACTAGATCTCCAATATTGTTACCATGACGGAACATCACCTTGGCTGAGCTCTCCCCTACCTGTCACTGTTCCATTAGGTTACAGAAATTGGGTAGAACAAAGAATACTCAATCTTCAAACTTCAGTTTCAAAGGGAAAACAAAATGTTCCCTGCTTTGGTGGGAAGAGAGTCAGGTATCACTTTGTATATCACAGTGCATAAAGTGTCAGGACAGAGCCACCCGAGCAGAGCAAGGAGACAAATGGTGGGGCAGTGTTAGAGCGTGCCACACAACAAAACAACAACCAGACAAGCAGGGCTATAGCACGAAAGAGCAGCACTGCCAACCCACACCGGGATACAAACCGAGGAGCAGAGCTGAATGATTCACACTCGTTTCACTCTGTGGAATGATATTCATCGAAAGGTAAGAGTTCAAGGATGAGGTGATAAATTCACAGGATGAGATTAAGAGGGACAAAAGGAACATGTTGAGGCCGCTAGATAGCTTTCGTGGGATTAATGAGATAAATGAAGAACAGCAGAAGATGAACTGCAACAGACTCCAAACAGAATTACACTGAGGGAAATAAGTATGAAGGAACATGACAGGCACATGAATGCAGATGAAAGAGTGATGAAAGTCGTCAAGTGAAGCTTAAAGATAGCTAGAGGGAAAAGAAGATTTATCCAGAGATAGGTATGCATACATGTATATAGAAACATGATTTATTCAAATATGTAACATAGCTTAATTTAATTAATAAGAGCAAATCCTTTTGAATTGACCATACATGAAACCCTTTTTTTTTAGGTGTTTACGCTTGTTGATTAATTTTTCACAATAAGGGGTATGAGGCCAGTTACTGTTAGTATTGTCAATTTATAGGTGAGGAGATTAAGACACAGTTAAATGATTTGCCCAAGGCCACACAATTAGTAAATAGAGTAGGACTGTGCTTTAAAAGTGGAGAAGGCGATGGCACCCCACTCCAGTGTTCTTGCCTGGAGAATCCAAGGGATGGGGGAGCCTGGTGGGCTGACATCTCTGGGGTCACACAGAGTTGGACACGACTGAAGTGACTTAGCAGCAGCAGCAGCAGTGCTTCAAAAGAGCAGAATTAGGCTATCTGCCTCTAAGTAGAAAAAATTTCCTGAAGTAAATGAATAACTAAATTTGCAGTTCAAAATAGATAGTGTTGCAAGCAATAGCATTGTTTTATTGGTTGACCTGGAGAAGGCAATGGCAACCCACTCCAGTATTCTCGCCTGGAAAATCCCACAGACAGAGGAGCCTGGTGGGCTGCAGTCCATGGGGTCGCTAAGAGTCGGACACGACTGAGTGACTTCACTTTCACTTTTCCTTGCATGCATTGGAGAAGGAAATGGAAACCCACTCCAGTGTTCTTGCCTGGAGAATCCCAGGGACGGGGGAGCCTGGTGGGCTGCCGTCTCTGGGGTTGCACAGAGTTGGACACGACTGAAGTGACTTAGGGGCAGCAGCAGCATTGGTTGACCAGAAAGTTCATTTGGGTTTTTGCGTAAGATATTACAACCCAATACCTTCCCACCAGCAACGTATGAGGGTTTCCATCTCTCCACATCTCCCCCAACACTAATTATTGTTTGGGTTTTTTTGGATCATAGGATTCTACTTTATCTAGTTTTCTGTGTATCTCTATATATCTGTGTAGAATAGGCAAACTTGTAGAGACAGGAAATAGAAATTACCAGATTGGGGGAGGAGGTTATGGCTTAGATGGTACAGAATTTCTCTTTAGGATGATAAAAAAGCTCTGGAAATGGATAGTGGTGATGGTTGCAAATATTGTGAATGTAATTAATGCCACTAAGTTGTAGAATTAAAAATCATGAAAACAACAATTTTGTATTAGACATTTTACCACATTAAAAAAAAAAAAAAAACCCATTGTGTTCCAGGAAAATTTGGTACAGAATGCTGAATGCTGAGACATATCCGAGTTAAGCTATTAAACCTTAGGATAAAGAGAGAAATTAACCAGTTTTCCAGACACTGGAATATCCTGGACAAAGAAAAGAAAACAAAATCTGGCTGGCCTCAAGCTCTTCTACAGCAGCTTTAGGTTTGGGGAGACAGTGAAATGTCAAATGGATTTAATGGAAAGAAAGGGACTTCCCTGGTGATTCGATGGTTAAGACTGCTGTTCCACTCAGGGAGCATGGTTTCAATCCTTGGTTGGGGAACTAAAGATGAATGCCATTGAAATAATGAAATAATTTGCCATTGAATGCCAAATGAAATAATGCCATTTGCAGCAACATGGATGTATCTAGAGACTGTCCTATGGAGTGAAGTTAGAGAAGGAGAAGTATCTTATGACGTCCCTTATATGTGGAATCTAAAAGGATATGATACAAATGAACATACCTACAAAACAGAAAGAGGCTCATCAACTTAGAGAACAAACTTATGGTTGCAGAGGGGGCGGGATAGTTAAGGGAGTTTGGGATGGACACGTACACACTGTTACATTTGAAATGGATAACCGACAAGGACCTACTGCATGGCATGTGGAACTCTACTCAGCGTTATATGGCAGCCCGCATGGGAGGAGATGGGGGAGAATGGGTACATGTGTATGTATGGCTGAGTCCCTTTGCTGTTCACCTCAGCAACATTGTTAATCGGCTATACCCCACTACAGGATTGCTACTGCTACTGCTGCTAAGTCGCTTCATCGTGTCCAACTCTGTGCGACCCCATAGACGGCAGCCCACCAGGCTCTGCCGTCCCTGGGATTCTCCAGGCAAGAACACTGGAGTGGGTTGCCATTTCCTTCTCCATTGCGTGAAAGTGAAAGTGAAGTTGCTCAGTCGCGACCAACTCGTAGGGACCCCATGGAATGCAGCCCATCAGGCTCCTCCATCCATGGGATTTTCTAGGCAAGAGTACTGGAGTGGCTTGCCATTGCCTTCTCCCAATACAGGATAAAAAGTTTAAAAAAGAAAAGTACATGTACTTGTTCATAAAGATAGACCTAGAGTCTGTC
Organism: Bison bison bison; assembly: GCF_000754665.1. Lineage (NCBI taxonomy): Eukaryota > Metazoa > Chordata > Mammalia > Artiodactyla > Bovidae > Bison > Bison bison. The sequence continues at coordinate 1,397,446 of NW_011495059.1, forward strand.
ATACAGAGTGAAGGAAGTCACAAAGAGCAAAACAAATATTGTATATTAACACATATATGTGGACTCTGGAAAAATGGTGCAGATGAACCTTGTAGGGTAAGGGAGTTAGAGAAGGCAAGGTTCAGAAAAAGAATGAGACCAGCACTTTACAGAAACAGATTGCCGTTAATGAGGCAAGAAGGGGCAGCAGTCAGATTAGTGAGCTACTGCACTAACCCAAGAAAACAATAAGTATATACGCATCAACCTTAATGCCCATTTTTTTTCCTTCGGGTGAGAGAGTTCTTTGTTTTGCATAGAATGGTAGGGAGGACCCGGAGGGGAGTTTTAACTCCAGGCTATTTTGAGCCTGTAACTTTCCTTCAAACTTATTTTCAGCTCATCAGTAAAGACACAGATGAATAGAACGGACGCGTGGGCATGGCGCAGGGGATGGCGGGTGATGAACTGGGAGATGACTGACGCATGTGCACTGCCATGTGTAACACAGATACACGAGTGGGAGCCTGCTGTGACGTGTAGAGGGCTCCGCTCGTGTTCTCTGGTGACCTAGATGGGTGGGATGGGGGTGAGGTGGGGTGGAGGTCCAAGAAGGGGGGTACACATACACACACACATAGCTAATTCACTTTATTATACAGCATTGGAAAGCAACTATACTCCAGTTAAAAAAAAAACAATACATGTGCTCAGAATAAGTATAACTTCCATGAGATCTTGAAAATGTCCTGAGTCACAAAATCCAGCCAATTAAGAGTGAATAAAAATGAAAGATTCGTGAATGTGGAGCTCATAGTGTAAGGACTGATGATGGGTAGTGATGCCATTTAAATATAGAGGTAACAATAAACAACTCGGCAGTTACAGTTATAGATCAGGGTGTGAAGGTTATAAACCCAGGCAGCCACCAACACTTAAAGCTGAGAGATTGAGAGCTAGGGAGAGGGAATTTGAGAGGAAGTGTGTGAGTGCTAATGCTGTCTTTCACAGCATGAAGTCATTAAATAGTGTCTAAAATTAAAATAAATAGTTAAAAAACAACATAATTACTCCAGACTCTTCATGATTTCTTCACAGTCTGTGTTTGTAACTTCAAAAGGATCATTTGGCAAAAAGCTTATGGTGAAGAAACATTTGACGGTCTACATTTCCTTCCATTTGTTTAGTTATATTTTTCTTCTGTTAAATACAAGTAAAAATCAATATCACACATAAAACTTTTAAAATAGTACATGATGTTTTATCCCATATTTGATAGTACTTGGCCACCTCATGCGAAGAGTTGACTCATTGGAAAAGACTGATGCTGGGAGGGATTGGAGGCAAGAGGAGAAGGGGACGACAGAGGATGAGATGGCTGGATGGCATCACTGACTCGATGGACGTGAGTCTGAGTGAACTCCGGGAGTTGGTGATGGACAGGGAGGCCTGGCGTGCTGCGATTCATGGGATCACAAAGAGTTGGACACGACTGAGCAACTGATCTAATCTGATTTTTTCTTGTTCTTCTGCCCATCCATCTATTTGAGATCCATCCTTCTGTCTCTGCATATATAATAAGATCGGGTTCCCAGGTGGCACTAGCAGTAAAGACCCTGCCTGCCAAGGCAGGAGATGTAAGAGACACGGGTTTGATCCCTGGGTTGGGACAATCCCCTCGAGGAGAGCATGACAACCCACTTCAGTATCTTTGCCTGGAGAATCCCATAGACAGAGGCGGCTGGCGGGCTACTGTCCAGGGGTCCCAGAGAGTTGGATGTGACTGAAGCAACTTAGCATGCATGCATATCATAAGATACTTACAGTGATGTTAGCCATATGTTAATGATAGCTGTTTACGGGCGGTGAGACTTGGGACTATTTTTAACTTAGATATTTGTATTTTTTGGCACTTCTTGAATTCTTCGAAGTGAATTATGTATTATTTTCATAGTAACAATGAAGTGATCTGTCGAGACAAGTATTGTGTATTAAGACATATATGTGAAGTCTACAAAGATGGTGTAGATAAACTTACTTTCAAAGCAGAAATAGACAGACATAGATAACAAATGTTTGGATACCAAGCTACCAACAAGGGGGTGGGGTGGGATGAATTGAGAATTTGGGATTGACATATATATATATATATACACACACACACACACACATACACTACTATGTATAAGCTTGGAGAAGGCAATGGCACCCCACTCCAGTACTCTTGTCTGGAAAATCCCATGGATGGAGGAGCCTCGTAGGCTGCAGTCCATGGGGTCGCTAAGAGTCGGACATGACTGAGCGACTTCACTTTCACTTTTCAGTTTCATGCATTGGAGAAGGAAATGGCAACCCACTCCAGTGTTCTTGCCTGGAGAATCCCGTGGACAGAGGAGCCTGGTGGACTGCCATCTATGGGGTTGTACAGAGTCGGACGTGACTGAAGCAACTTAGCAGCAGCAGCAGCATGTATAAGCTTCACTGGTGGCTCAGGTGGTAAAGAATCTGCCTGCAGATCAAAATCTGCTGGTTTCAATCCCAATATCCAGAAGACCCCCTGGAGGAGGGCATGGCTACCCACTCCAGTATTCTTGCCTGGAAAATTCCATGGACAGAGGAACCTGGTGGCCTACAGTCCATGGGGCAACAAAGAGTCAGACATGACTGAGCGACTTTCACTTCCATGTATACAATAACTCATGAGAACTGCCCGTATAGCACAGGGAACTCCATTTAATGCTCTGTGGTGACCTAAACGGGAAGGAAATCAAAGAAGCGGGGACAAGTGTCTAGGTATAACTGAGTCACTTTGCTGTATAGCAGAAACTGACACAGCTCACACAGTAAGTAAAAAGGCAAGCAGATATGTCAAGATGTTAACAGTGTAGATCACGGGTAGTGGAGCAATGGATGTTTATTACAGGTTTCCCCGCTATCCAAAAGGAAAGCGTTCCTATGAGACGTTTCCTAAGTCGAAATGGCACAAATCGAAGAAGCAATTTCCTTAGGACACGTCTTACTAATGGATACACAAAATAAATGGAGATAAAGCACAGATGCTCACAAACACGGTTCAAAACTGTGGCCACATGATGCTGAGAAGCTCCATCTAGTTCCCAGGGAAGGAGCTGGAGGTGCCTCTCTAACACATCCTGCAAAACAAATGCTGAACCTTATTTTTGCTTTGAGTTTTTTTCCAAGAGCAGAAATCCTCTTTGGGTTTCTTTGTATTGGCGAAAACAGATACTAATGTAAGTCTTCCATAAAAGTAAAGTGGTATAAAGCAAACTGTTGAAACGTGGGGGAGACCTGTATGTTATTCTTTGTCTATTTTCTCTATTGTTTATTTATTAAATTCTTTGTAAGTTTCTCTATTTTATGACAGTTTAATTTACTAAGATTTTAAATACATTAAAAAATGAGATGCTTGTCCTAGGTTAGATGATGCTTGTCCTAGGTTAAATGTTGGCGCTGTGAGTCAAGTCTTGATGCTGGAGGTTGGGAGAGATGAGCCAGGATGGCCCACTACCTGAGCAAAAGTAGGAAACAGCGTTGAGAAACTGCTCTGAAATCTGATTTCTCCCCTATGGGTGGGGGACCATATTCTAGTTGTCATGAATCTGAGGCCTAAACTTTTCTGGAAACCCTGAAACCATGGACTGTGAGAGCTGGAAAGAATCTGGAAACCATCCTTATCCATCCTACATGTTTCACAGATGAGGGGCTGCAGACCCCAGCTTCTGTTTCATCCAGACATAGGTTAGAACTGGGAAATGTTTTTGAGGCCACGTAGTGCAATCCTGAAGGTGAATTGGGCTTACTTAGCACTGTGTGTAATCTCTGCATGAACTTGGTCAGTCTCCAAGTTTTACCCAGTTCTGTGAAACCACTCTGTCCCCAGGGGATGGATGCCTGATGCAGGTTCAACAGACATGTAGCTCATGCTTTTCCTGTGTCTTTAACTGTGCCAAGTAGGTCTCCTTCTCCTCCCTCTCTCTATTGTGTTGATATAGAAGTTGAGTCTCAGCATGAAGGCAGGTGACCTGTACAGGGTCACTCAATATAGTTGTGAAAGTGAAAGTCACTCAGTTGTGTCCGACTCTTCGTGACCCCATGGATTATACAGTCCATGGAATTCTCCAGGCTGGAATACTGCAGTGGATAGCCTTTCCCTTCTCCAGGGGATCTTCCCCACCCAGGGACTGAGCCCAGGCTTCCTTTATTGCAGGTGGATTCTTTACCAGCTGAGCCCCAAGGGAAGCCCAAGAATACCAGAGTGGGTAGCCTATCCCTTCTCCAGCAGATCTTCCTGACCCAGGAATCTAACCAGGGTCTCCTGCATTGCAGGCAGATTCTTTACCAACTGAGCTATCAGGGAAGCCCAGTATAGTTCTAAAGGGTTGAATAATAAATAACCCACTGAACCTGTGAATGTGACCTAATTTGGAAAACAAAGGTCTTTGCAGATGTAGTCAAGGATCTCAAGGAGAGTTCATCCTGGATTTAGGGTGGGCTTGACGTACAAATATAGGTGTTTGTGTACAAGAAAGAGATTTGAGACGTAAAAACAGAGGAGAAGGCCACCTGAGGATGGAGACAGAGGCAAGAGTAATGCGGACAGCAGAAGCTGGAGGAGGCAAGGATTCTCCCCAGAGCCGTAGGAGAGAACCCAGCCCTGCAGTCACACCTTGATTTCAGACTTCTGCCCTCCAAAATTGTGAGAGAGTAAATTTCTGTCTTCTGAAACCGCCAGGTTTGTGGTAATTTGTTATGACAGCCCTAGGGAACTCATGTGTGTGCGTGCGTGCTCAGTTGCTCAGTCATGCCCGACTCTTTGTGACCCCTTGGACTATAGCCCACCAGACTCCTCTGTCCATGGGATTTCCCAGGCAAGAATACTGGAGTGGGTTGCCATTTCCTTCTCCAGGGGATCTTCCCAACCCAGGGATTGAACCCTCTTGTGTCTCCTAC
>NW_011495059.1:1402495-1407827 GCF_000754665.1 Bison bison bison
GATCTATTGTTTATCCTGGCCATTTCCTTCTCCAGGGGATCTTCCCAACCCAGGGATTGAACCCTCTTGTGTCTCCTACATCAGCAGGTGGATTTTTTACCCCTGCACCCCCTGGGAAGCCCAGGAAGCTCATATACGTGGTAGTAAGAGCCAGTCTTGGCCCATATATATTGTCTTTGCTTTTGGCTCTGGATGCTAATATATCATTTTTGGTCAACACGGAAAAAGCAGATATAGCTTACTTGGTGTAAATGCTGAAAGAAAAACTCAACATCTTGAGACATGGATGAAGAATCGGAGCCACGTGTTTGGAGTGAAACAAAGGGCACCTGGAGATCACAAGGCTCAGCAACTCTGCTCTGGATGGTCAGAGTCCAGGGTGAAAATCAACTCTGTGGTCCTTTGGGAATCCAGCCTCTTGCAGCTTCCCACGAAAATCCCCCTGAGGACAGCAACAAAGGCTGAGGCCATAGCAACTAAGACAGGTAACCTTTGGACAGAACCTGGGAGAAATGTCCCTCAACCCTTAAGCTGATTGAAATGGTCAGGATAAACAATAGATCAGCCACCTATTCTGTGCCCCCAACAGAAGTGAGATGTGGCTTTAATTCTTCCCTGTTCCTCTCATAGAAGGGATGTCTAACCTGAAATGAGACAGATATCCGTTTGTGGCAAGAACACAGCTTTCTAAAGCGCTCAGAGTTCTGTTGTTTTCCTCCTACCCTTTCTTTTTACATCTTGCTGAAGGCTGAAACTCACAAATACAACAGGACAAAAATTAGCTGGAAAATTGTGGCAGAACATTGCCTCTTGGACGGTGTAGTTTTTGCACGTAGAGTGCTATAGGTGGGTTGGGAGGAAAGCTTCCGTGCAATTCATGTACACCATCTGTTCATAGTGTCAGAGAACCGGACAGCAAGCAGAGGAGATGATCCAACCACCAGCCTTCTGAACTGCATTGTAGTTAATAAGAAGAATACCTGACGTCTATTGAGAGCTTAGTATTTGCTGTAGAAGAAGTGTTAGCTGCTCAGTCATGTCCGACTCTTTGCGGCCCCATGGACTCCTGCCAGGCTCCTCTGCCCATGGAATTCTCCACACAAGAATACTGGAGTGGTTAGCCATTCTCTTCTCCAGAGGATCCTCTTGACCCAGGGATCAAACCTGTGTCTCCTGCGTGGCAAGGCAGGTTCTTTACCATGTTTGCTGAGTATCTCCTAAGTCAGGGATCCACAGACTTCATAGGCTGCCTCTGGCCCCTGTTTTTGTGAAGTTTTATTGGAACACTGCCTCATTTATTTATCTATTTTTATGACTGCCACCATGCTCCAAAAGCAGAGTTGAGTGTTTGTGGCAAAGATTGTATAGCTTCCAAAGCCTCGAATATTGATTACCTGGCCCTTTATGAGAAGAGTTTTTCAGCCTCTTTTCTGAGCCATTGCATATATTAAATCAATTAATCCTCATGGTGACCCTAGAGGGCTGGGATTTTTATTATACCCATTTTTCAGATTGGGAAACAAATACATGGAGAGTCTAAGTAATCTGCCCAACAGTGCACTTTAGGAAATGACGGAACTGGAATTTGACTGCAGGCAGTCTGACTCGTGCATCTGGACTGCCTTGTACTCCCAAGTACAAATCTATGGGATGAGATAATCTTCTGTGTGTTAGGATTCTGGGTGTGAGTTGGGCCTGTCTACCTGCTTTGCAGGTGTGTACAGAAGAAGAGGATCTGACTCATGAGAGGTCAGCTTGTTCTCCTTGTTCTGTTAGCAAAGTGTAAGAGCATGGGTGTAATTAGAAGTGAATAGGTTGATTCAAGCAATTTGGTTACAGCCCTGTGATCTATGCTATAAAAATGATACAGTATCAGAAATACATGGGCTCAGAATATATACCATTCAGAGAGCCTTCCTGTGGAAATTATCACTGAACATTGGAATATCGAAAGATGAACCCCAAATCAGAAACTCAAAATGAAGAAATCATGGGATAAAGGCTGGTGAGCATCCCTGGGAGAGGCATCTACTGAAGCCCTATTCAGCTTGTCCCAAAGCTCTGGAGGAGGATTTCCATCTCAATGAATTCTCTCTGATGAAGCACCCTGGCTGCCTTGTTCGCAGCTGTATTCCCAGGGCCTCCTCCAGCGCCTGGCACTTAACAGGTGCTCAGTGTACATTTGTCCTAGAACAAAGTTGCTACTTAATGAACCAGCGGCCCTGTGGAAGGAAGGCTTGTGCCTTCCCCCGTGGCATCTGAGTGTAGCTGCGGTGCAAAAAAAAAGTCCACTATAAACTGTAATCCCTCATTAAGCCTCTTCTTCGGGAAAGGTTTACAAACCACAGTCACAGGCCCAATTAAATGCCACAACTGCGTAGAAAGCACCAACCCATGCCAGGAAATAAGGCTGCTAGGAAATACTGCAAGATGTTGGTGGTGTTGTCTTTCTATGGTGGGCGATTTTCTCTCCTACATTCTACTTTTCTGTTGTTCTCCCCTGCCCCGGGTTTTACTTTAAAATGAAAAACAATGACTGCTACACCACGTCTCCAAGTTTGGTGTTTGGTCATCTCTACCGGAATTCTCCTACTTGATACCTGAAACGCATCTTTGGGTGTCGAGCATCGTAGGGACCTAGAATCTTGTTATGGACTGAAACTTACCTCCCTCCCCCGATTCATATATTGAAGTCCTAGCCCCCCTCCACCTGTACCTCAGAATGTGACCTTATTTGTAAACAGGAATATTGCATGGGTGTATAAGGCCCCCAACTCCAATAAGGCTGTGTCTTTATAAAAAGGGGAAATTTGAAGGCAGAGAGATGGGGAGAATTCATTGTGAATTTGAAGGCAGAGATTGGGGTGATGCTTCTACAAGCCAGAAAATGCTTAAGACTGCCCGCCTCCCAGCAGAAGCTGGGGGAGAGACGTGGGACAGATTCTCCAGGGACAGATTCTTCTCCCTTGGGAAGAACCAGCCCTGCCTACACCTTGACCTCAGACTCCTAGGTTTCAGGACTGGGAGACAAAGCTTTCCCACTGTTTCAGCCACTCAGTGTGTGGTCCTCAGTTACGGCAGCTGCAGAAAAGTAACACAGAGCCCATCGCCTGTGTGGTGGCTTTCAGGGCTTCTTCACCTTGTCCTGCTCCATCTTTCTGTCTGTGTCTGGGTGAAGCTGGCAGGGTCTTTTCGGTGGTCTGGAATGTAGAGCCGCCTTAACTGGATGGGGGAGGAAACAGGAAGAGGGAGGGTCACCAAGGGGCGGGGAGGTGTTTGCCTCATGGTCAAGGAGTCCAGAGTGGATTTTGGTAGAAAAAGTGAGACCAGGGAAGGAGGCTGGGGATGGATATTAAGGTCAGATGGAAGTAGGAAGTCAGATTTGCAATCAACAGGACTGGGAACAGGTTGAGAAGTAGAGGAAGAGAGAGGAAGGAGCAGTTTGGGATGAAGGTGTGAAGAATGTCAGAGGGACTTGATGTCATAGCCCTGGTTGAGAGCCAGGGGGACATGCTAGTGGCTTCACAGATACAGGTAAGATGGGGGGACCCTCTGCATCTATTTCTGTGAGTTAGCATTTCCCTCTAGGTATCCCCTTGCTGCCCTCTGATGTGCAGAGCCAACCATGGTTGCCTTCCATGGTGATGAAAGCCCCTGCCCCCTCCCTAATCTGGCCCACAAAGACTGATGCTCAGAAGCATTCCTGGGAATGAGAATTGAGAAGGCAGTTTCATGCAGGGTAGTGTAGGGCAATGGTCAAGAGCACAGGCTCTGGCCCCATATTACAGTGTTGTGACCCCAGGGGGCCTGTCTCTTCATGGCAAATGCAGGGACCATCCAGTGGACGGGAGCTGGCCTAATCTCCTGGCTTATCATGGTCCACCCAAACAGGCTGGGTCCCTGGGAGCCCGTTTGCACACAAAAAAAGTGGTTCTCAATCTTGAGCGTGCATCCGCATCACCTGGAAGGCTTGTAAACGCACAGTGACTGGCCATGCTCCTGAATTTCTGATGCAGCAGGTCAGGAATCTATTTTTCTATCAAGTTCCCAAGTGATACTGATGTAGCTGGTTTGGGGGCCACATTTGGAGAACCAGTGGCAAAGGAAAAATGTTCCTTGGGGTAAATTGGGGAGAGTCATGGCTCCTGGTGCCTTCCGGAGTCATAATGTGCATGGGAAGTGAGCCTGGAGCGTACCTGATCCTGCTGGTAGGTAGGGCCAACTGTCTTACCCTCTGTTGTAGTCAGATATCCACAGGAGGGCTTGGGGATGCTGCTGCTGCTGCCCATGTCTGTGACAACTGACATTTACATAAGATCTTAAGATGTATTAAGATGTATTAAGCTCAGTTGATAAAGAATCTGCCTACCATACAGGAGACCTGAGTTCAATTCCTTGGTTGGGAAGGTCCCTTGGAGAAGGAAATGGCAACCCACTCCAGTATTCATGTCTGGAGAATCCTATGGACAGAGAAGCCTGGCAGGCTATAGTCCATGGGGTCTCAAGAGTCGGACATGACTTAGCAACTAAACCAAACCACCACCATCCTAAGTACTTACTGTATATAAACACATTTAATTATCATAACAAACCTATGAGACAGGTTCTCCTATTACTGTCATTATTTTCACATCACAGTTGAAGAAACTGTGGCCCAGAGAGGTTTAGTAACTTGCCCAGGGTCACACAGCTGGTAGCTGACATAGCTGGAATTTGATCGGCCAGTCTGAATCCAAATCCTACCTTACTCCTCTGTTGTTGCAGGAGAGAGAGAGGGCAAGAAATGACCCTAGCGATGTTGGCCATTTCATTTGGCCTCTCTTTGCCCTCGTTCTCACCTCAAAAAAGGAAATAGCTTTTCCTATTTTAAATGAAAGACATGCCTTTACATTTTAAAAACAAAAGCTGTCAGGATTAATTGGATAACAGCTGTCAAATTCTTGTAGTTCCTTAGAGGATGGTAAAAGAGGAGGAATAATTATTGTGCTATTTTCTATGCAGACCCTACTACATTTGGGGGAGTCAATAAGTGTCTAATGATATTCTTGGTAATTAGCAATGATTGAAGGGGGCTGCTCACATCAGCAGAGAGGCCTCGCAGAGGTAGGGCTGTAGAGCGAGGCTCAGTGTTTGATGGTCAGTAGTCAGAGCCCTCGGAGAAGGCGATGGCACCCCACTCCAGTACTCTTGCCTGGAAAGTCCCATGGACGGAGGAGCCTGGTAGGCTGCAGTCCATGGGGTCGCTAAGAGTCAGACACGACTGAGCAACTTCACTTTCACTTTTCACTTTCATGCATTGGAGAAGGAAATGGCAACCCACTCCAGTGTCTGT
>NW_011495059.1:1407927-1408826 GCF_000754665.1 Bison bison bison
AGATCCCAGGGACGGCGGAGCCTGGTGGGCTGCCGTCTATGGGGTCGCACAGAGTCGGACACGACTGAAGCGACTTAGCAGCAGCAGCAGCAGCAGCAGTAGTACTCAGAGCCCTCCTGTCCCTAAATGAGATGCACAGGGTGAGGCCCTGGAGGAGGAGGGCACCTTCTCCAGCAGGTTAGCATACTTCCCAGTCCAGTACAGAGAGAGGCAGCAAGACTGCTGGCCCACCTGCCCAAGGTTATGGACCCCTTGCTCGTCAGGGTTCAGTCCAGCAGTTCTCAAAGTGTGGCCCGCACATCCACTACATCAACTTCACTTAGCAACTTGTCAGCATTCTCGGGCTTCATCCCAAAACTGGGGGTGAAACCCAGCAGTCTTTCAACAAGCTTTCCAAGTGATTATGATTCACACGCTTCACTGTGGGGACCACTGTTTTAGAGGAAAATAGCACTGACCCTGGAGCCAGACCGTCCTAAGTTTGAATCCTGATGCTGCCACCTTCTGGCTTTGTGACTTTGGACGAGTCACAGTACCCCTCTGATGAGTTCCTTATCTATACAGTGAGGTTGAGAGGTTCGAGAGGCGGTCTACAGGGTACCTGCTCTGTATCTAGTTCTTTCTGGCCCCGTTATGATCTAGAGACTGTCTTGTTTTTTGGCTTTGAAGGAGGCTATTTGGTCCACTGCTTTCTGCTCCCTGTTCACCTGTCACCTCTCTAACCATGGAGCTCAGCCTGGAGTTTCTTTGCTCCAGCAAGTTGTCATTTTCTTTGTTTTTACAGCTCCTCCCCCAGTCAAGTCCAGGCTAGATCTCTCTCCATATGCACACCCTGTCACGGAACCTCCCATGTCCCAATAACTGCCTTTTACTAGGCATAATCTCCATGAGGGCAAAGA
>NW_011495059.1:1408926-1410105 GCF_000754665.1 Bison bison bison
TCCATGTCATTTCGATTTAGAGATTTAGAGCTGCAGAAGCAAAGGCCTCGGCCCAATGAATGTCAAGAACAATTTGGGGTCTGACAAGGTTCCCGGAAGCCCTGTTGTTCTCTTTACTCTTAATGTGACAGGAGCCTGACAACTGATTTCAATTTTGTTCTTTCCTCCCACTCTTTGCCCCTCTTTCTACCTGCACCAGCTTCCCAGGGCAAGGCCAGCCAACCCCAGACAACGTATGATGATTCCTTGGCAGCAGATACAACACGCCTACTTGGGGTTTGGAGCCTAAGAGCTTACAGATGATTAGAACGTCCTCCTGGGTTTGAATCTTGGCCCTGTTGCCAGCTGTGTGGCCTCGGGAAAGTTACCTAACCTCTCTGTTCCTCAGTTTTCTCTTCTGTAAGACAAGGATGATAATAGCAACCACTTCACAGAGCTGATATTAGAATTCTTCTGAATGAATAGAAGTCAAATGCGATAATATGTGTTTGCTGTTGTTGTTATTAATGAGCAAGTGTGACGAATACGAGAAAGGAATTCTTGTGGGAAGATGAAGATGACTTTCTCTTGGAACAAGATCCAAGGCAAAGGGTCTCATCTCCTTCACCCTCTTTCCATGAGGAGCCTAGTTAGAAAGTCCAAGCCAGGAATACACACCGAGGAAACCAGAATTGAAAGAGAAACGTGTACCCCAATGTTCATCGCAGCACTGTTTATAATAGCCAGGACATGGAAGCAACCTAGATGTCCGTCAGCAGACGAATGGATAAGAAAGCTGTGGTACATATACACAATGGAGCATTACTCAGCCATTAAAAAGAATACATTTGAATCAGTTCTAATGAGGTGGATGAAACTGGAGCCTATTATAGAGTGAAGTAAGCCAGAAAGAAAAACACCAATACAGTATACTAACACATATATATGGAATTTAGAAAGATGGTAACGATAACCCTGTATGCGAGACAGCAAAAGAGACACATGTATAGAACAGTCTTTTGGACTCTGTGGGAGGGGGCGAGGGTGGGATGATTTGGGAGAATGGCGTTGAAACATGTATACTGTCATGTGTGAAACAGATCGCCAGTCCAGGTTCGATGCATGAGACAGGGTGCTCGGGGCTGGTGCACTGGGATGACCCAGAGGGATGGGATGGAGAGGGAGGAGGGAGGGGGGTTC
>NW_011495059.1:1410205-1411441 GCF_000754665.1 Bison bison bison
TGTTCACCTGTCACCTCTCTAACCATGGAGCTCAGCCTGGAGTTTCTTTGCTCCAGCAAGTTGTCGTTTTCTTTGTTTGTACATCTCCTCCCCCAGTCAAGTCCAGGCTAGATCTCTCTCCATATGCACACCCTGTCACGGAACCTCCCATGTCCCCATAACTGCCTTTTACTTGGCATAATCTCCATGAGGGCAAAGACTGTCCTGCTCACTGCTGCTGCTTTAGAAAGTCAGACCCAGGGCAAGTGTGCAGGTAATATTTGAGGTTAGAACTGAATGTCATTCCATTTACAAAATGCTGGGCTCCAGGGGATTTGGGAAGGAAACAGGTGGAGGAATTAGCTTTCACACAGGTAGCCTCATGAGAAAAACTGAAGCAGAGAGGTACCAGATGACTTAGGGAGGCAGTGGTCAGGAAAAAAGTGGAGAAGGTGAGCCCTGGTGGCTAAGGATTTGAGGGAAGGCTGTTGTGGAATCGGGGTGCAGACAACCTATAGCAAATCTCTGCAGGACCAAAGACCCATGTGATACCAGCATTACACAGTGAAATACCTCACCCCATCCAACCACAGTCTGGTTTGCTGACCAAGAACAAAATAACATGAAGACCCCTAGCCGACATTAACAGTGAAGTCCATCCCAGCATCTCTAGGGCAGGCATTTTGCCAAGCTCAGGTGACCTCTTGACTTATGTACATATTTATCTGTTTATTATGGACAGGATTATGGACTTCTTTGAAAAAGAAGTGGATCCTCTCCCCAGGAAAAGAAGCACAAAAACACAAACCTTCCCCAGAATTAACCTTGACACTCCATGGATACATGATCAGGTTGCTTTCAGAATCACACCCAGATGTTGTGGGGGCAATACAAGTGTCAGGTGAGGCAAAGTAGACTTCAATACTTTATGTCTCTCCAAGTCCTGGTATTTTAAAACTTGGGAAATAATAGCAGTGACCCAATTTAGTAATGTGAAGCCAAGACAGCACTATTTTAACAGGCTTAGTCATCTCTTCATTTTGCATTTTTTCCCCCTCTTCCATTTGTGGCTTTTCCCATTGCAAAAATACGAAGAAATCATCTAGTATTTTCCATGGAGCATGGCAAATATGCTATATATAAAAATACCGTTGAACATTCTCCGAGTGTAATTGGAGCATAAATGTAACTAATCAAAATATTATCATGCCAACGGATGTGTGGAGAGTTTGGAGATTTAAAAAGTATATATATTTC
>NW_011495059.1:1411541-1414527 GCF_000754665.1 Bison bison bison
AGATCGCCAGTCCAGGTTCGATGCATGAGACAGGGTGCTCGGGGCTGGTGCACTGGGATGACCCAGAGGGATGGGATGGAGAGGGAGGAGGGAGGGGGGTTCAGGATTAGGAACACATGTACACCCATGGCGGATTCATGTTGATGTATGGCAAAACCAATACAATAATGTAAAGTAATTAACCTCCAATTAAGAAATAAATTTATGTTAAAAAAAGAAAGTCCAAGCCAGTCCTGGTTCCTTCCATACCACTAACTAGTCATGAGACTGTAGCTCCTTGACTTCTCTGCTTGTAGAGACTTCAGAAGCTCTGGCTGCACACCTGTTTTCCAGGTGAAGAAATGGAGAGAGAATCCCTCACTCACAGAGGCGCCTGTGAGGAAGATGGGGGCACGGGAAGAGGGTTGAGTCTGAAGGGAGAGTGGCGTTTCCTGCCCATCAGTTCTGTCCTGACTTTGCCCAAAGAGTCCTGCTAACCCCGCGTCAGAGAGCAACTCAGACAAACCCTTAGATTTCATCATTTATGTCGCCGACGTCTCATTCTGTCCTGTCTTGGGTTCCATTGATTTTCCAACAATCATGCTTATTTTTCCCCTGGGATGTTGAGATGCTGCTGTTGCTGCTGCTGCTGCTGCGATACTGGGGGAGGCGAGTTATGTAACTATAGATGGGGAGAACCTGGTATGCCCTGTGATGTTTACCTGCATCTGGTTTCATCATATGATTATTGTTAAAGACGCTTACTCCTTGGAAGGAAAGTTATGACCAACCTAGATAGCATATTCAAAAGCAGAGACATTACTTTGCCAACAAAGGTCCGTCTAGTCAAGCCTATGGTTTTTCTAGTGGTCGTGTATGGATGTGAGAGTTGGACTGTGAAGAAAGCTGAGCGCTGAAAAATTGATGCTTTTGAACTGTGGTGTTAGAGAAGACTCTTGAGAGTCCCTTGGACTTCAAGGAGATCCAACCAGTCCATTCTGAAGGAGATCAGCCCTGGGATTTCTTTGGAAGGAATGATGCTAAAGCTGAAACTCCAGTACTTTGGCCACCTCATGCGAAGAGTTGACTCATTGGAAAAGACTCTGATGCTGGGAGGGATTGGGGGCAGGAGGAGAAGGGGACGACAGAGAATGAGATGGCTGGATGGCATCACTGACTGGATGGACGTGAGTCTGAGTGAACTCTGGGAGTTGGTGATGGACAGGGAGGCCTGGCGTGCTGTGATTCATGGGGTCGCAAAGAGTCGGACACGACTGAGTGACTGAACTGAACTGAACTGAACTGAAGGTCCAGAAAAAGAATGTCATGAGAAGGCTTTTGCTTGAATTTGGTTTGGGGAGCAGAGGGCGTGAGAAGACGTTAAGGGGTTTAGGTTTTATTCTGCGTTGTCTCCATCACTGTCCTCCTCCCCTCCTCTCCCACCTGGCTCAGTGCTCTTTTCCTCAACTGAACTGCGTTTCTCTCGTGTCACCAACCTCCCTTTCGCCTTTCGCCTTCCTCCTTCCCCTCTGCATCTCTCTGTGTGTCTCCTCTCCTCATCTTCCTTGTCTACTCGTAATTTATCCTCTCCTTATTTCCCCCATTCTTTCTCCTTCCCTTCTCTTTTCTCTCTCCCTCTTTCCCTCACTTTTCATCTTTTTCTCAGGGATGGGGAAGGAATGCAGGCACCCAGGTACCAAGTCTTGGGGGGAAAGATTCATGCCCAGAGCCTCCTTCCAGCAGCACCTTCAAATCCAATCACCTGAGTTTAATTCCATTTTTCAGCTACATTATCCACCCCTACATGGATTATCAGATAGCTGTTTCCTGGAGAATTGCCTTAACACATTTGCATATGAAATGCTTAAACCTCAACTTATTGGTCTGAATGAATGATTACAGAAATAGTTATTACTTGTTCACACAAACTGACTCTGAAAAAAAAAAAAAAGAAGCGTTCACAAATGTTCTGTGCCTTTGAAACTTCAGGATGTATTTTCTTTGTTCTAAACAGATATTATGTATCCATTAAGCTGTAATTAATCCCCCTCCTGCCCTGATTGTTGTATTAGAAAGGAAGCACATTTCTTTCCTTTTTTTTTGACGCATGATAATTAGAAAGCTTTCATTGATAGTATGAATAATGTCAAATGCATTTGTTACCCTGGCTATTGGTAGATCCTTATGTTTATGACTGACTTAATGATGTTTAGTTTTCCTGATACTTCTGGTAGAATTGTGTTTCTCTTCCCCATGTATTTTCTTATTATGGTACACTGTGTCTTTTGACACTTTGGTGCCCCCTGCCCTTTTATTGTGATCAGACAGCCAAACTTCATCATCCTGGATTTTTAAATTAGGCTGTGTCCAGGAGAGCTATGAGAGAGCCATGGGTAGGGTCAGCAGTGCAGGAATAACCATTCTGTAGGCTTCAGTGAAAACAAAGAGAGAAGTGGATGTAAATAATCTAGTGAAGGACCATGACAGGGCCATGCAGTGTGGACTTCAGAAATGGCAGCACCTGAGCAAAGACCCAGATGCAGAGAAGTCTAGAGAGTGTTTCCCATTGCTGCTGTAACAGCAATTTCTGGTGGTCCAAAGTCCTAAATGGCTTTCACTGGGATACAATTGAGGTGTCTGGAGGGCTGTGTTTCTTTCTGGAGGCTCTAGGGGAGGGGAGAAGCTTTTCTTGCATTTTCTAGTCTCTAGAGGCCACTGCCATTTCTCGGTCTGTGGCTTCTTCCTCCATCTTCAAAGCCAGCAGCGAAGGCTCTTCACCTCCCTCTCTGATTCTGCCTCTTCCTCCTTTCTCATCCAGAATAGTCCAATCGCAGGGTCATCTGATCAGCAATTATATCTGCAGCCATGGGCATGTAAGGTAACATATCCACAGGCTCTAAAGATAGAAAAGATGCTAAAGCTGAAACTCCAGTACTTTGGCCACCTCATGCAAAGAGTTGACTCATTGGAAAAGACTCTGATGCTGGGAGGGATTGGGGGCAGGAGA
>NW_011495059.1:1414627-1443389 GCF_000754665.1 Bison bison bison
TGGACATGAGTTTGAGTGAACTCCAGGAGTTGGTGATGGACAGGGAGGCCTGGCGTGCTGCGATTCATGGGGTCGCAAAGAGTTGGACACGACTGAGCAACTGAACTGAAAGATTAGAACATGGGCATCTTTGGGAAACCTGGTTGACGGCTGTGTAGTGGGAGAGTATTCATATACAAGGCAGGAAATAGAAGCCGGATATGGAGGCTTTCAAACATCTCCATGAAAGACTCTGGACTTTATAGGAGACAGAAAATTTCCTATAAAAAAAGGACTTCCTAGGAAGTTTAAGATATGTCACAGTCAGTTTTGCATCTTAGGGAGATGATGCTACTTGCTGCTACATTGGATGGTGAAGGAATTAAGGACTACACTGGGTAGGAAATTGTTGCAAACATCCATGAAACAGACAGAAGTCCCATAATACAAATGTCCTGGACACAAGGTAGTCTAGTAGCTGTGAGAGTGGAGAAGAAGGAGATGATACAAGAAACACAAGGAGAAGTCAGCCCCAGAATTTGATGACTGATGAGTTGCAAGGGGTCAGAATAGAGCAACAGATTCTATTATGTTTCTCAGTAGAGTCTTTGCTACTTTTTTCTTCAGTCTTTTGAGGCCTCCCACTATATTGAAAAATTGGGGAAAGAAAGGAGCTTTTATTTTTTTTTGAGAACCTACAATAGGCAATCCTTATCTAGATACTTTATAAATTGTTTCATTTACTTGTCCTGACTACTAAGATGTATCTTTGTGGAATACAAAAAAGGAAACTGAGGCTCACAGAGTTTAGGCGATTCATCTGAGATCATCCAGGCAAAAGATGGATAGCTGGGCTTCTAGTCAAGACCAGGTAACTGCAGGGCTTCTCTGTGAGTGCCCTGCAGGATCCCCTGTACCTGGGGTTGGTGGCTCAACAGGTAGTGGTTGAACTGCATTTCAGAGCTGGGGCAGTGAGTGCCCTGTGTGTGCATACTTCTCCTGAAAGACATCTGGCACTGGAATGCTTAAGAACTCTGCCTCCAGGACTTCCCTGGTGGTCCACTGGTTAGGACTCTGCACTTCCACTGCAGAGGGTGTGGGTTTGATCCCTGGTGGGGAACTAAGATCCCACATGCCATAGGGCGTGGCCAGGAAAAAAAAAAAAAAAAAAAAGAACTCTGCCTCTTGGAGGCAGCATTTCCCTTCCCCTGCCCCGCCCCTGGCCCAGGATCTTAAGAAAGTAACTCTTTGTGTAACTAGTGCCCGGCCCATGGAACTCAAGCATGGTGGGCAGAGTTGTTCATGGTCCAAACTGAAGCAGGAGTCAGGAAACCTGACCCAGAGCCTTCACTGTCTTGTGTGACCTTAAGCAAGTCCCTTCCCCGCACTGGGATTTCTAAAATGAGTTGGTTGATTAGTTAAGCTCCTGTGTCTCCCCTGGATATAATTTGTTATGCTCTGATGAATAATCTGCAATTTCTAGGCCAGCACTATTCAATAGAACTGTCTCTGATGGTGGGGATTTTCTCTGTTTTCACTGTAAAACATGGTATCAGCTGAGTCCTTGGAATATGGCTAGTTATGTCTAAGAATATGAATTTTTAATTTAATGTTAATAAAATTTAAGTAGGGACACAATGCTATTAGCTACTAATTCGGAGACTGTAGTTCTAGACTCTAAATTGTCTGCTTATTCAACAAGTGAAATGGGTATGTTTATGAGTTTCTACGTCCGTGGTGTTGTTCAGCTGCTAAGTTGTGTCCAACTCCCTGCAACCCTGTGAACTGCAGCACTCCAGGCCTCCCTGTCCATCACCAACTCCTGGAGCTTGCTCAAACACATGTCCATTGAGTCAGTGATGCCATCCAACCATCTCATCTTCTGTTGTCCCCTTCTCCTCCTGCCTTCAATCTTTCCCAGCATCAAGGTCTTTTCCAATGGATTGGCTCTTCGCATCAGGTGGCCAAAGTGTTGGAGCTTCAGCTTCCACATCAGTCTTTCTAATGAATATTCAGGGTTGATTTCTTTTAGGATTGGCTGGTTTGATCTCCTTGCTGTCCCAGGGACTCTCAAGAGTCTTCTCCAGCACTGCAATTTGAAAGCATCAGTTCTTCAGTGCTCACCCTTCTCTATGGTCCAACTCTCACATCCATACATGACTACTGGAAAAACCATAGCTTTGACTATTCAGACCTTTGTCTGCAAAGTGATGTCTCTGGTTGTTAATACCTCTGTAACTTTGGGAAAAAGACTTCTTTTTTTCCTCTATGCTCCTTGCTTTAGATCAGAGAGAGCATGGCATGACTTCACTGGGATGTGGAAAAATGTCAGATCAAGTTACAGAGGTAGAAAGTTTTAAACATACTAATTACACTTGTTCAATAAGCAGAGACTTTAGGGTCTAGAACTGCGTTCTCTGATTTAGTAGCTAATAGCAATGCATGCCTATTTATATTTAATTAAAATTAAATTAAAATTTTATTTCCTAGATCATGCCTGACATGTACTAAGTTCTTAATAAGCATTAGTGACATCAAACATAAATTGCATTTGGCTCGTTGTCACCTGCTGCTGGCCATTTGTTCTGAAATTAATGCTTATTGAGTCAGGTCCAGTGTTTCATGTAATATACACCAAAAAGCAGGCAACAACAAGACTTGGACGTGTAGCTTTCATTATCCCATTTTACAGACGAGGACATTGAGGTCCAGGGAGGCTCACTGACTTGCTCAAAGTGATGCACCTAAGGACTGACAGGTGTGGGACTGAGACCCAGTTTTCTTGACTGCAAGTCCAGGACGTGTTCCACGCCATCACAGCTGCGCTGGCTGCGGGCAGCGTTTGGGTCCTGCCACCATCCGCTCCCTCCTCGTAGGTGCTGGCGCTGGAAGCTGGCAGGGCCACCTGTCTGCAGGGACGGCTCCCAGCTCCAGGCCTTCAGCTGCCAGTTGCGAGCACACTCATGTAATCTTAATGAACAATGTGCAAAGCCATTAAAAACTCAATTAGGGCTTTCTTTTTATTGCCGACGTGAGGAAATGCAATCCTGAGGTGCTCATGTGTAAACACAATGGCCACCATCTGCTGCGGAGAGGCATTTTTGCCTCCAAAAAGGGGATCTGTGTCGCAGACACATCAATAACGGGGCTCTTATCAAGGCGTTATTATGCACGAAGGGGAAAAAAATGCAAAATTTATGGCCAGCCAGAGAGTACTTCCTGGTTTAATTCCACAGTTTTGGGGACTATGTGTAATAACTATGAGGAAAGTAAGGCTGTTTTATGTTCCTGATCACGCCAGTAGGTTTTTGAAGGGGAGGAAAAAAAAATGGGGAGGGGGGAGAATGTATTTACAGCCTTTCTCTTTCTTGTTTCTGACTGATATCGCATAATGACAGGCTCATTTTTGATCTCCAGGAAACTGACAGCCCCGGGATGGTATTAATTAAGCCAACCTGTTGATCAAAGATGGCCCCACTGTGCTGCTGATGTATGCGGGCTTTCATTCCTGAGCAGTCTCTATGACGGCAGGCAGGCCTGCACTCAGCCCAGAGATAGCCTTCCTTCCTTTCTAGAGGGCCTGGCCAGACCTCTGTAAGGTGGGCTTGATGTGCGTGGGGCTGTAGATGGCTGGATCTCACCCTTTGCTGAGACACCAGGCTTGGCTATGGACTGCTGCGGCTTCCTGCCTCTGTGCCTTTGCACGTGCTGTTTGATTTACTAGAAATGCCCTCCCAAACTGCCACCAGGAGCACTTCAGTGGAAGGGACCGACCCCAGCTGGGAAAGAGGAGAGGCTTGCATGTTCTGATGTGTGGAGTTCAGAGCTATATCACCTGTATCTCTTTAGATCTTCTGATCTACACTAAACCTGATAGGCTGACAGTACTCCTGTGGAAGGGGCATCAGGAGAGGAAAAGAAAACAGCCCCGTGCAGTGATGCAAATACTGGAGGAAGCCTGTTGCCTGGCCACCGGTGGAGGAAGAAATCCATCATGAAGGATGATGCCAAGTGGAATTAAGAACTAACTGTAGGGGGCAGTGGTGAGCATAGACCCTGATGGAGGAGGGGGAGAAAAAAAGCCTTGTGGGTTTGCAGAAAGAGCTGACCCTAGAACCTTCTGGACGTTGGGGCCAAAGCAGTTGTATTGTGTGTCCTCTGAGTCTGTTCCAGGGCAGACAGACAGGAACAAGGACCCACCCAGTCACTGAGCCATCACAAATGATGGTAGGGGAATATGGGGGAATTTGCATCTGGAAGTGCCCTGAGGACGAGGGGACTGGTGTCATTCCTTGGGATGCTGTGGGCACTTCTGGAAATATCAATACATAGGGAGTGTTGCTTGGTGCTGGCGTTCCTGCAGGTACAGGAAGGGGCTTTAAGCTTGGTCAGATTCTATTATCAGGGTTCATAATATGCTCAGTGATTGGTGAGGTTTGGCTTCTGTTCACTCTTAAGATGCCAGCTCGGCTCAGTCCATTCCTGGAAGACGTCCTGACTCACCCTGGTTGTGTAGTCACCCCTGCCTCTGTGTCTTGTGCTCACGGGCTGTGCTCCACTCCAGCCAGGCTGGGTTTGCTTCAAGGTCCTCTGTGGTCACTGCCTCTACAGCTCAGAGGCACCTTCCTCTGCCTCTGCTACCATGGCTGCTACCCTCTCCACACAGACTCTCCTTCACTGAGCCCTGGTTCAGAGACTCTAGTCTCTAGAGTTCGGTTCAGAAATTGGGGTTGGGTATGCCTGTTTGGTAGACCTGAGATCATGTGTCTGAGTCCTAGCTACAGAGGAGGCTGGGACAGAGGGCACCTGGTCTTTTCCATTTCCAAAGAGGAAGTGGGCTCTGCTTTAAAACTTGAGGGGTTCCCCAGGCATGGGAAAAGAGTTCAGATACTGAGTGGCCAGACTATAGGGCACATTTCTGCTCCAGGTCACAGGTCCGATGAGCTTGGAAGATGGCCTGAGAACATGTGGGAGTGGGTGTCTGAGGAGCCATGGATGACGCAATGGTTCCATGGGCTAGTTGCTCTGAGGAATTTCCACTGCTGAAATGTGGGTCTTCCCTGCTCTTTTCCCAGAACTTTTTCTTTTTCTGTCCAGATTGGGAGCCAAATGGTTCAGCCCTACATTTTGCTTTTTATACCATGCTTCCATTATAAGACATTCATGGTGACAGGATCTAATACTGCAAGGGACCTTTTACACTTATATAGTAGCACTCAGATTCCCTGGGGCACCTGCTGTTCAGGCAGTGCGTACCTGCTGGCTTCTGATTCAATCTGCCATCCTTCTTCTATATCTGGTTCAGTAGCTTAGCAGTATGTTTGGTCATATTAACACAAATATCTGCAAAGGTGCATATGTTACTTTCCATGACAAAAGGGGCTTTGCAGATGTCACTGAATTAAGGGCACTGCAGTGGAGGGATGATCCTAAACGTCTGGGTGGATCCTAATTGTTCAGGGTCCTTTTAAGAAGGAGATAGGAGAGCCAAAGTCGGAAAAAGATGTGTCTGTGGAATCAGAGGTTGGAGTGATGGCCTTCTGAAAATGGAGGAAGGGTCCATGAGCCGAAGAATGCAGGCAACCACTGAAGGCAAGAAAACAGTTTATCTCCTGAAGCCTCCAAAAGGGAAAGCAGCCTTATAACACCTTGATTTTAGACTTCTAAAAGAGAGAATACGATTGTGTTGTATGAAGCCACTGAGTTTGTGGTAATAGTTACAATGGTTATTGGACACTAATCCAGGTCTAAATCTTATGTCCCCAGGTCTCTACCTGCTTGTCTGCCAAGCCTCTTTCTGCCTTCCTAAGGCTCGCAAGTCACTTGTGAGAATCCCTGGGGCTGGTCTTGAGTGCATGAGTATAAGAACATTCTTATACTCTGGACTCCTCATGGAAGCCCACTGCCTGCAGGGCATAAGAGGAGACCCTTGCCACAGTTGCTGTTCTGGATGCCCTTCCCAGTGTCACCGTACCCCCCATCCTGTGGGCAGACCAGATGCTGCTGAGCTTCCATCCACATCCCCAGAGGGTCCTCTCTTACACTCTGTCACCTGGACTCCAAGGCAGCCTCACGGGGACATTCCTGAGCAGGGCTCCACTAGTCCCTTCTGGCCTGACCCTCCCCTCCTTTGCAGGTCGGCTGGGTGGGGAGGCGTGGGCGGTCATCCTTTTCTTCTGTTTGTTTCCGTTTTCTTATATATCTCTCTGATCCTTGCCCCCTAATGTATATCTTTCTGTCTGGTCTACAGGCCTGAGGATGCATGTGAAGTCCCACAAGTTGACATTGGGGGTGAGGGTAGTGGTAGTGGGGAACACGGTTTGCCCTAATGCAACCCACTCTGGTCCCCCTGAGACATGAAGTATCTTAACGAAGGTTCAGCATGTTTCTTTCCTTCTTGAGGGTTTTTTTTCTGTGAACCCATGCTTTTCATTCTCAGCCTTTCCTACTTCTTTTCACCCAGGGACGCTTCTCTCAATGATGTCCCTCTTTGGAGCATCTCGCAACCTTGCTTAGTAACTATCATTGCTCATGTTATCTGCTTAAGTAAAGGGACTTGCAGGAAGTTGGGGTTCTGCAGGGATGCCAAAATAATAACAATAATGCTAGTTGCAGAAGTAAACGTCAGATGTTCAACAGCTTAATGACCCAATAATAGTTTATTCCTTGCTTGAAGTCCACAAGGAGTGTTCCTAATAGTGATGGCCTTCCTCGTGGTCATGGTCATTCGGGGAACTGGGTTCCTTTAATTGTGGCTTTGCTGTCCCTTAGGCTCCTGGAATTCTGTCGTTTCAGTTGGTGGACAGGAAAAAGACAACGTGGCAGTGATTCTGGGGCCTGAATGTGCATACAGATCACCTCATGATCTTGATAGAATGCAAATTCAGATTCAGTAGATGTGGGGTGAGGCCGGGGGTGGGGCCCGAGAGTCTGCATTTCTTACCAGCTCCCAGGTGATTCTGAGACTCCTGGTCCAGGAATCATCTTGTGAAGGATGAGATTAAAGGAGGATGAAGCAGTGGGAGCCGGGTGAGGGTAGAGGTTGTCCGCCTTGAAGAATCAAGCCAGGAAGTGGCAGACTTCATCCTTAGGACCTGTTGGCTGGAACCCAGTTGCATGGCCTCGCCAAACTCTGAAAGGAGGCCGGGGAATATAGTCCAGCTCTGCCCAGCACAGAGAGTACAGGCTTGCTAGTCAACCAGCAGTTTCTCCTACATGAAGGCTTGATGGAGGGCCATGCACTCATGGAGGCTGCACAATGAAGAGGATTCCTAGACTTGTGGGGTGGATGTGTGTTACCTGGCTCCATCCCATCAGTGAGCCTACTTCATCACTAGAGCTAGGATGCAAAGAAGGGGGAACCTGAGCTGGTGCATGGGAAACTTTCCTGACTCTCTGTGCTGTGGGCAGTAAGAAACCAGGTGTGTGAACTGGCTGGAGGGCAGGTGCTTAAATGTCTCTGGGGCATCCCAGGATTCTGACACCGCTTGTTTCTCAGGCTGCCTTCCCTATCTGCAGATGCGCCCCACTTTGTGCCCAGGGGCTTGTGGGGCTTGTGAGTTAGCACTCTCCCCTCCCAGGAAGATCTTTGGAACCCTGTGGGATGCAGATCAGCAAACAGGTGAGGGCACGGGTGCCGACTTCTCTCTGCGCCTCTTTCCCCGATGCAGTGGCGCCTTCCTTGCTGCCTGGAGGGTGTGATGATTAGAGACAACATCTGACAAGAGACAGCTCCCCATGTACCTGGGTTGCTGCCTAGCTGTAAACTAGGAAGTTTGATTTGCTTGGAAACATGGGTAAGATACTGCTTTTGCTCTACTTTCCAAGGCTCCTACTTAGAGGGTGGGTGAGTTTTCTGCTTGGATATTGAAAGTTATTGGATATTAAAAGTCTGGTAGCCATTGGTTCAGGTTGCTGCCTTTATCACCTTGCTTCTTGTTGGCTTATTTCAGGAATGAGCCTTAGGGATCTGGGTAGAGTTGGAAGGAAGGAGTCTTCGATGGTCCAACTACTTTGCATGCTGGTTCAGGGGAGAAAGTGCAAGAAAGCCTAATTTGTCCTCAAGTCCATGTTCCTTTCTCTAATCCAGCTCTGTAATAAAGTGGAGATTTTGAACTCTGTCTCCTGTGTCTATTTTAAAATTTATTCTGAACCCAGAGAATACAGGCTGTAAATGACCGGTACCCTTTAGAACCCCAGGATATGGATTGCCTAGCACTGAGTATCTGGCAACTGTTAGTCTTTTGGGGATTAGAGTGAAAGAATGAGGCTACTGATAGGTATTGAAGTGGCTCATCTTGGTTGAGGATAAGTAGTCTTAAGGCTTCATTCTGATTGAAGATTTTAGTGCCTAAAATAAGATTTCAAAGCAGCAGTGGTTTTCTTGGTGGGAATATTCATTGCACAATCACTTGAGTTTTATCTACTGTGTTTTATGATGCAGTTTATTCCATAGACTCATAAGACTCTTAAGTCACAGAGTTCGGCCTCACAGTTGATGGTGAAAGTTCCTTAGATGTCTGCTCAATTTGTCCAGACTCTGCTTAGCCACCTGTGGCGATGAGGGACTCACTTTGTCCCTGGGTAGTCCACCCCAGTTTTGCATCCGTTCTACTTGTTAAAAGGGCCTTTGAACTGAAATGTGCCCCGCTGTGGCTTCTTTCATAGGGCTGCTCTCTCAGATGACCCTCATCAGGGAACTGTTGCCACAATAACGCACCTGGCAAACCAAGAGAGAAGTTACAAGCACACTTTATTCTCACACTCCTGGGTCTGAGCCTCTGTTGTGGCTTGGCTGACCCAGGCTGGGCTTGTTGGCTATGTGGCTGCACTCCCAGTTACATGGGAGGCCTGGCTGGGTTCTTTACTCTCCATTGGGCTTATTTCTTTTCCACACGTGTCTGTCCTTGATCTCAAGCCGAAGAGGCAGCAGCAACCTGGGGCACGGTCTTCTCCTGGAAGACAGCAGTAGTGCAAGAGGGCAAGCCTGGCTAGGCAAGCACGTTTCAAGCCTCATTCTCCTAGCATCCTGCTGACCAAAGCAAGTAGAGCCCAAAGCATGGGATGAGGACATGCTCTCTGCCTCTGTTGGAAGTGGGGGCAAGTCAAAGGCAAAGAGTGTGGATCCAGGGAGTCATGTTTTCTGCAGCCCATAAAAATAGCATCAACTTTGAGGTTGAAGAGAATCTGGGTCTCATCCTTCCTTGTCTGAGTGGTCCAGGGTGAGTTACTCAGTCTTTCAATAAAATGAAAAGCCTTCTTCTCCCAGGGTTGTTCTGAAGATTAAATTGAACAAAATATAAATAAGAAACTAAGCCTCACACCGGTACTCCTTAAGTTCTCAGCAAGTATTACTTACTCTCCATTCCATCTTTCAGTCAGTTCTTACATATCTCCAAGGTCTTCTTTGCTTTCTTGAGTATACTGTACTTTTATATGTCCTCTTCTGGTATATTTCTCATATTAATGCAAGGCTCAAGGTGTAACATGTTAGAACAACACCCTGGTGTTGCAGAGCTTCTGCTTCCATTGAGACCACCTGAGCTTGAATGAGGTTTTATTTCACCTCATTTCATCCATGGAGGTTACAGTCAACTAAATTCCTGAGTTTCTATTCCATGCTTCCTGTAGGAGCTACTGGTTTTACTGAGTTTTGTTGTTGTTCTATATGTATTTATAGACTGTTTACTTTCTAGAAATATTTTTTGTGCATTACCTTCTCTTAATTCTTACGAAACCACCTTGGTGAGTAACACTTTATTCCCAGTTGCAGAAGAGGATACTTGAATTCAGAAAGGAAATGTGGGTTCCTGGGGGTCAACCAGACCCTCCTAGAGGGACTGGATTTCTGGCTACTGTGTTTCCGGGTGTGACTGATTTTCAGAAGGATTTTCTTTCTCTCTCCTTGTCTCTACCTCCCGCCCTTTTTGTGGGTCTCCAGGATCCTTCATGATGGTGAACAGTTCTGGGAGGGCCTCTGGCCAGAAGGCCCACCTTCTCCTGCCGACCCTGAAGGAGAATGACACCCACTGCATTGATTTCCATTACTACTTCTCCAGCCGCGACCGGTCCAGCCCAGGGGCCCTAAATGTCTATGTGAAGGTGAACGGTGGACCCCAGGGAAACCCCGTCTGGAACGTGTCTGGGGTGGTCACCGAGGGCTGGGTGAAGGCAGAGCTTGCCATCAGCACCTTCTGGCCACATTTCTACCAGGTATGGTGTTTTATCATAGTTTGACTTTTTTTTTTTTGAGTAATTATCTATATACCGCTTGCCCTCTTGTTTAGAGGTTTGGTCTAGAAAGGATTTTATGTACTCACTTGTTCACCTCGTGGTTACCAAGCTGCTTCTGCTAATTAGTCCTGGAGGATGCAGGAGAGATCCAGTATAGCCCCTGCCTCCCTGGAGATCACAGTTTGCAGGAGGAGACTGATTGATACTGTTTATTTATATAAACACAGCATAGTGGAATGCGTGTGGATTCCATGGGATGCTGGAAGGATGCAGACACTGAAGCCTTCTAGCAATAATTTCTTATAACAATCTTACGAGGGAGGTGCTATTATTATGCCTATTTTACAGATGAAAAATTGAGGTTCAGAAAGGTAACAAGTCAAATACTTCCCCTGGGGAAGAGGGTGTCTTGGGGCAAGATAGTGAGGATGACTCCTAAGAGGACAAGACAGCCAGGCTGAGTCTTGAAGATGAACAAACACTTATTGAAGAAGGAAGGGAAAGGCATTTGCATTGATGGAGGTGATGGATTGAAGGAGTAAGTGAGAGATTTTGGCAGAGTTTGGAAAGTAGGTTGCTTATAGGTATATTGAAAGGAAGATATACTGGGGGCTAAACCTGCAGGGCTGGGTAGGTCACGCAGGGCTTTGAATGCCACGCTGAGGAGAGTAGATTTATTCTCTAGCCTACTGCAGCACTACTCAGACCATCTGTGGTGGAAGACCAGTTTTTCCTCCTTAACTCACTGTGGACCAATACTCATAAACTGCAATAAAAGTGTCACAGCAAGGCCAAATTGCTGGAACACTTTCTGAACACCTCTTATCTCATTGTGGACTGTTAACAGACACGGTACATGATGCCACCAGCCCATGGGCACACTTAGAGGAACATAGCTCTATGTTGTCATGGCCCAGGACTGTTGAAAGTTTTTAAATTACTTTATTAAGGTACGATTTATATACCATAGAATCCACTTATTTTAAGCATGCAAGCCAGTGATTTTTAGTAAATCTATTGAATTGCAGAATCATCACCATAAACCAGCTTTAGAATGTTTTCTTCCCTCCTTAAGCTCCTTTGCGCCTGTTTGCAGTTGATATCCATACACACAGATGGAAGGCTTTAAGTCAGAAAGTGACATAGTCAGATCTATTTTTGGAGAAATTTCTCTGGCGTCTAAAGCAGAAGAGGGACCTAAGGGTGGCAAGCTGAATGCCTGGGAGATTCGTAGGCATCCTTCAGTTCAAAACTCACGGTACAGTTCTATCCAATGTACTGTGAAATCAGTTGTGAACAATAAGTAAATGAACGGACATGGCTGTGTTCCAATAAAACTCTATTGCACAAAAAAAGTGATGGACCAGATTTGGTCTCCAGGCCATAGTTTGCTGAATCCTGATGTGGGTGATAAAGCTGAGGTCCAGAGATGGACAGTGAAGTCCAAGAGCACACAGCAATTCATTGGCAAAGTTGGGACTAAAACCCTGGTGCCCTGGTCCTGAAACTGCCCCTGTTTCACTAAGTGTAGCTTCAAGAGTCTCTGTAAGTCCATGGATCCCCTCAAGGAGGCCTTAGCGTTCCAGTTTAGAAACCCCCTACCTAGGACCTGATGCAGATGGATACAGGATGGGGGCCGCAGGTGCAAGGAAGGATAAAGAGCAAGAAAAGTGACCCATGTGAGGGTTAGACCCACCACTGACCTTGCTCTTTGATGGGTATAGAGGGGGGAAAAGGATGTGTCCTGGGCGTCTCTTATGTCTCAGCTCTGTGGTAAGCATATATTTGCTTCTCATTTATCTGATAGTAACTCCTGTGTTGGGTGGCACCATGTCCTGTGTTCCAGAGTAAGGGATATTACTGGTCATTTTAGATCCCCATAATTCTGCCTAGGTCCTCTGGCTCCAAGCTCAGTTTCCTGCTTTTAGGAGCGGGGTGGGGGTGGGGGGCCGGGGGGGAAGCGTGCCCATCCTGAGAATTGTTTGCTCACTAGCAGTGCAGTGTTGGGTCTGCCCCATTATCATTCTGAGCACAGTTTTCTCATTTGTAAAATGGAGAGGTGCATGGGTCCGTGGATTAAATGAGGTAGTATGTAACTTATATCAGGCTCACAGTGAGCCCTGCAGTGTTTTGCCAGGAGGAGGAAGTGAGGGGAGAGCAGACAAAAAGGATGGAGTGGCGGGGGGGGTCCTCTTTAAAGAAACACTGGCTCTGGCTGAGTTCCGAGCCGTCCCTGTGATGAGCAGCCTCATCTGGGAGAAGATTCTGATTTCCAACCTGTTATGCCACAGTGTCGTTTCATTCCATCTCCTCTGCTCTGAGCTTTGTGCTGAGAAAGCCACTAATGCGCTGAGAGCAGCAGTTTAGAAAAGGCATGGGCCTCTCAGACACACACAGAGCTGTGAGTGGATAACCCCGTGGCCACACTCACAGGTGTACACATTTACCGTCCGGTTCTCAGACTCACCACACACCCAGGGACACCACCCACATGTACGTCTGGGGAGAGAAAAGGGGGCCCATCCGGGGATTCAAAGAAGTTTGCAAAATGAGCTTGAAAATTCATCAGACCCCCAGCTCTGGATCTGCATGTCTGATTCTGTGGATTAAATACCATTTTGGTTCTCAGCGGTGCTGGGCTTCAGACCCCAATGGCTTATGTATTCATTTATTAAAGTCATATTTCACAGTCCTAAAATTGACTTGTAGCTCTGTAACAAACAGGGACTTTTCATCTTTCTTATTAGTGGGCTCTCTGCACCAGGCCTTCAGCAGGGCCTGAGATGAGAAGGCCCCCCTGCCCCGCCATCCACCCCTCACTGGCCTCCTCTCGGGGGAGCAGGGGCTTGTCCAGTGCAGCTGAAGCCGTGCTGCACATGGCTGCTCCTTTCCAGGTGATGTTAATTCTATTTCAGTTTTTAATGATTCTGAACTTTTCTGTCTCAATATTTAAAAAAATAAAAGAACTTTAATTAATTGTGCCACCACTTGCTCGCTCTATTCTCCATCACCTGCCTCAGTGAAATTGCCTTATTATTCAGCTATGTAGACCCCCGAAATTTAAGACTCGCTTGACTTGTATTTAATTGGAACATGAAGCCCAGTCCCTTTCTCAGACGTTCCTCTGGCCTCTGGTGTTCTGTGCAGTTGGTCCCTTCATGCACAGTTCAGGAGGCGTCATGGGGTGGGGAGCAAGGCTCTACCTTCTTTAAACTCCACCCCATCTCTTTCATTCACCCATCTCTCCTCCCTGCTAGGCAGCAAACCCTCCTCCTCCTCTTTTACGCAGGCCTCCTTGGGCTGATGTGGAAAAGAGCGTCTTGATTTCACCCCAAGCCATCTCCCCATCATAAAAATATACGTGGTCCTCTTCCAAAGGGAAGTTCTGGTTAGCCAAGAGTTTTCTGTCTCTTATCTTTTGAGAAGGTGTTTGCAGCCCCTTGAAATGTTTTGCTCCACCGGTTCTCTGCTTGAGGCCTTCAACGGTGACCAGAAAACGTCAAGTCCCTTAAACTGTGTCCTGACGTATCCACATCCTCCCCTAAATGGGCACATACCCTGCTTTTTGGAGGGTTTGAGGGGTGACTCATCTCTGAGCCTCTCTTGGGACTTGACTTCCTGGCTTGGCCCAGCAGTTCCTGCAATGGGAGAGGTTTGTCCCTTTCCAGGCAAGCTCCATTCCCCCAGTACCAGGAGGTCTCTGAGGGTCTGGGACTTGTGGGTGCGTAGTTGATAGGACTCACGGCCGCCTTGGGGTTGAAGACTTTGCTGCAGGGAAGGTGTGGTCCAGTTCTGCGCCCCAGTGTCCCTGTCTCCATACACTGACATGGAGCACCGTGGAAGGTCTTCTGTCTCCCCCCACCCACCCTTCTCGTCCCCTGTACGCAGATGGCACTAGAGGAGCCTTCTTTTCTCACAATTCTTCACTTACTCACTTCTCCCATTCCTGACCCTCATTCCTCAAGGGCCTTGGCTGGGGTTTTCTTATGAGCGTGCTTGGCTTGAAGATGACGATTCTGCCTCACTTCAGAACACCTGAGCAGGTCTTTCTGTCACCAAGGGTCTTGACATCACCCTGGCCCTTTGTGGTGTCTCTCCCCAGGAACTGGAGCTGGTAAGATGCTGGGTGGGATCTTCCTGACCAGGACCCCCACACCAGAAGCACGTTGACAGGGTGACCCTTTCCACCTGAGGCCGCAGCCGTCTTCTCAGGCACCTTCTGACCTAAAGAGAGGACTCCAATCATCCATATTCCCCAGAACATGGTCAGTCGGGAACCTGGCCCTGGGGCCCGAGCTGCAGCTGTGACAGCTGCTTTTCCTGAGCCATACAAGACCAAATTCTGTTCTGCTGTTCTGTTTGTTTACGAGGGCTTCCTCTTTTTTATCAGCAGTGAGAATTCAGAGGGGCACTCACATTTCTCCTAATGTTTGAATGTCCCTGGTCATGCTGCTACCCTAACAATCTTTTGCTGTAGCCAAACCTGACCTCTCTAACCATGTTCCATGGTCCCCTGTCCCATGACTTCTTGCAAAACCTCCTTGTGATCAGAAGCTTGAGCCATGAATCCCAGCGATTATTTGCATTGCCTGGATCTCGTTCAGAACTATAAAGCATGCAAAGATGGATAAGGGGGTGTTTGGGGCTTTGGGACTATATGTAATTTCTACAGGCTGTCCTTGCCAACTTCATCTCCATCCCCATGGCTTCTCCGTGACTCAGGTTTGCAATCCCATAATCTACTGATGGCACATTCTAGCCACCACTTGAGATCTCCCTCTCCAGTGCCTGGCGTTATGCTCCCCAGGGTTGGCCCTTGTTTCTGGAAGCACGCGGCTTACCCAGGCTCATGTGTGTGGGCCTGAGAGTCAGCCCCCTTGTGAGAGTTCAGTGTTTGGGGGACAAGCTCAGCAAGTGAGTCCAGGTAGGCCCAAGCCCATCCATCCTGGGCCTGTTTTCCTTTTCTTTCCTTTCTGGGGAAGGTGGTGGACTTGGCACTCTTGCTGATACCCCCAGCCTTGTGACTCTCTGCTCTCCGGCCACTGAGGGCTCTATCTCATGGCAGTTTGCATGACTTTTTTTTTTTTGGCTCCTGTAGGTTCTGTGAGCATTCTGCTCTGAGCACTCTGGCAGTGATGGGGAGAATATTCCCCATCTGTTCTGGGAGGTAATTTCCTTCTCAGTTGCATCCAAACCTGCCTTGTGTTGTAAACATACCACAGACCCTGCTTCTAATATCTTGTGATCCTGGAGCCTTCATCAAGGATTCTGTGGGTTGTCATGGTCCCCTTCCCCTTGCTTCTGCTCTCTGTGCCCTTCCCCTTCCCAGCTTGCATAGCACCTGCAACCAGCCACCCATGCCTCTTCATTTCCATGTACCTCCCCACATGGACCCAAAGCCCAGCCACCACCAGTGTCCACCTTTCATAGCTCACATCAGAGTCTGGTGAGTGTAGGAAACTTAGTGGAAACTTGGGGTGAGGGCACAAGGGGCTGTCACATTGGGAAGTCCATTTCTTCTCCACCATTCCCTTGAATTTTCCTTCTCATCTCCCATCCCTCTATCCAGAGTAAGGGCAGTAATAACAGTACCATTCATCAGCATTTACGATATGTATTGTCAGCATTTTACAATTATTCATTTACTTCATAAAAAAGCAGTACCTTCTTCCCCTTATTTCTTACAGTATATTACTCTCTCCTATTTGAGAAACCCAAGTCTCACCTACCATGGCGTGTTATAGAAAAACAGTCCCAAGAGGAATTCTGATGAATAAAAGATTCTCTATCTCATTATAGAATTCTCATTTGCCGGGGTCCAGCCCCGGCTGATCCAGGGTATTCGAAGGAGAGACGGCTTCGGCGACGTATTTATTTATTTATTTATCAAAGATATAAAGAGTAATAGAATGAGGATAGCTCAGTAGGAAAATCAGTGGAGAAAAGAAGCTGAGTAGCTTGGTTTACATGGAAAATCAATATAACCCGTGACACTAGGTTAGCTCTGACCATGGAGGCTGCAGGCGCCCTCTCGAATAGCGGAAGGTGCCCCACCTTAGACACCTTCTCGAGTGGGTCTTAGAAGCCCAGGCAAATAAATGGTCGCAGAGGATATCCGTGCTCCAGATGGAGACTCAGCTGGAAATTGAGGGGAAGAATGACATGGGGAGACCAAGCGTTGGTGAGCAAGGCCCGTAGCTTTATTTTCAACAGGGGCTTTTATACCCTAAGTTATACATAGAGGATAATAGGGGATGCAAAGTCAGCAGTCTTTGATCCTTATCAAAAACCAGGGTTTCTTTCCTGCAAATTTATCGTATACAAATGGTTTAGGTGATTTACATCATCTTCTGGCCAGAAGGCCTATTAACATTTTATGACTCTTGACAAAGACTTATCAACAAAGACTTATTTTCTCTAAGAGTAATTATTTTAAGGTTTGGCGCCATCTTCCGAAGATAAAATTGCATTCCTATAGGGCGGATGTATAATGGGTTTACAACAAAGGAAAGAATTTATTACCTTAAGGGTTTAAAGTTACTAACACCAAGGCCACTACTTATTTTTTCTACATACCAACTATTAATTAATACACATTCAAGGATACAGTACAGGGGATGTGGAAACTTGGCAGCAAGCATTGGCTCATCAATGAAATCTTTTACTAGTTTTATTCTGACAGTTTCTAACTCTCTGAGAGGCTCTAAGCTATTTGAATATCTTAAGCTTCCTGTGCCTCTCGAGGCTGGGAGACTGTAAACAATCGTATGCACAGCTGTAGGAGTCTGGGTAAACTTGTCAGGCGAGTTAGAGAGCTATCTGAGGGGTTTGGATTTAAACACTCCTAATTGCCCAGAAACTTTATTAATTGGAGCTGTAAGTTAACTCTTTGTCAGAGAGAGCGAGATGGTGGTTGGGGACAGCCCCCAGTAAAGTCAGAGGTGAGAGCACAAAGCAATAAAGTAGGCAGACTCTGGTTTTTGGGGGGTAGATGCTCGAGAATATCCAGGGGGAGTCCTGAGGCTCGATCCCGCCTTTGCGTATGCCGAGCCTCCTTCCTCATGACCTTTGTCGTGAGTGGAGTGCCTCACCGGCTCCCGGCACTTATTTCTGCTACAGGAAGGACAGTGAGCAGTGAACAGAGGTATGTGTCACTATCACACATCCATTCTCTCATGACCAGCCTTGGGTTCGCTCATGGAATATTTGTTAATAATTATGATATAGGTTGCATACTGAGTGATGACATGAGAAGCAGAGTGTTAGAAGAGTATTAATAGAGTTGAACTTTGAGTAACTGGAAAAAAAGTCAAAACTCTGCTTAACCAAGTGTTTTGGTTAAAAATGAGAGTTGGACTGCTTTCCAATAAAGTTCAGTAATGGACTTGGCTGTGAACCAGGAGACCAGGGTCTCAGCCCTCCTACCTGCCTCTGGCTTCTTTTCTGAGCTTTGGTAATTTAGCCGGCCCCACCGCTTAGTGTTGTTGAGAGGCTAGATTGAGACCACCACTAATAAAAGATTAACGTGGTTGACCTTTGTTACTATGGTTTTATTTCTCTATATTTGTTATTATTCAATCTTAGTTGGTGAGGTCCCCCTGTGTTCAGTACCGGTAACTCCACCAGTAACCTGACCACGTTTGACTTTTGTCCCCTCTAGAATCTGTTCCATCAACTCCTCATTCCCTTGTATTTCATGCTGCTTCCCTGACTCATTCCCCTCTACCTAAAACCATGTTCCAATATCTACCATCCTAAGAAAGCCTCTATTGGGCTTTCCACACTTGGCCTTGGGCCCTGGTCCTCTTCTTTGAACTGTATACTCTGTCTTCCAAGATGACCTCATCTAGTTGTATAGCTTTAAATGACATTTAGATGCCAATACTACCACATTTGTAACTCTGGTCCTAGATCACCCAAGAGCTTCAAAATACAATATCAGCTTCCTCAGGATGTCCATTAAGATGTCTAGTTGGCATCTTGAAAAAAAATTATGGTGTAACTCAGCCTATGTGCCCAGAGACACACACATTCATTTTCTTTGTGTTAATAAATAACACCAGAATCAGCCTAGAAGCTCAAGACTTAAACTGAAGAATCCTCTTTGTATTTTCTCTTTTCTTCACTCTTCCCCTCTTAATCTAGCAGTAATTATGTTCATCTCTACCTTGAAAATATCTTTCATATCATCAGCATCTTTATTCCTCATGGCTAACACCATTGTCCAAGCCATACTCATCTTTTGATCGGACCGCTACTGTAGCCAACTGCTCAATTTCATTCTTGCTCAAGCTCCACCTCCTGCCCCAGGCAATGTCCAGAGAATAGCCAGAATGAACTTTTCTGAATGTAAATTATGTCACTTTCCAGTTTCAAATGCCTCCGTAATAGCAGAAACTTCAAACTCCCATAAGTTTGAAGCACTCCGTGTCATCTGACCTGCAGCTAGCATCCAGCCTTGCCCTGTGCTTCTCTAGCTTACTTGCTATATCCCAGCCACACCAGGGTCTCATTCTTATATTCCCAGATCATCCTCAAGTTCTTTCCTGCCTCAGAGTCTTTGCACATCCACCACCTCTTCCTTAACTTGCCAGTTTCATCCTTCTGGTCTCGTCTTAATTATCACCTTTTTAGAGTTCTTTCCTGACTACTCTAAGTAAAGTAGACCCTCTCCCACTTAGTTATACTTAATCACAAAATGAATTTAATTTCCTTATTTATCTGTGTAATTTCCATTTCTATGTATGAAATGTGAAGTTTATCAGAGCTAGAGCCCTAAGCTTCTTGTTCACTTTTTAGCCCCTCCCCGCAAGTGCCTCAGCCCTTGGTACAGAGGAGAGTCTCTGTAAATATGAATGAATGAGATACTGTTCCTGCTCCCAATAGGTTTAGAGCTTATAGGATGAAATCATTCATGAACAGGCATTTACACTCTGCTGTGATAGCTGTTGTAGTGGAGTTAGTTATGGTACATGACACAGGGGTAGTATAATATGCAGAGAGATATGAAAATGTAATACACTTTAAAGCACTTAATTTTTATTGTAAATAAAAAGAAGCTCATTTTTATTGTAGAGAATTTGGAAAATCTAGGAAAGGGTTAAGATGAAAACATTCATCTGCCATAATCTCCCTAGTGTCATTAAAAACAGTACATTCATTAAACATTACCAATCCTGCTTCATCTTTTGTGAATAACCTGCTGAACTCGCTGATTTTTCTTTTAGAGAGTTTATTTGTTTTGATGATTCTCAAGGATTCTTTACACAGAATAGAATATTTACCTTTTAGCTGGCATATATATTACAGATTTTGTTCTCAACTTGCCGTTTGACTTTTAATTTTATTTCATTCAGACTTTTGTTAACAAAACATACTTTGACAGTATAGTTATTATGTTTTTAAGAAATATACAATATTTCAACTTTAAGAAATTGATTTTTAAGCTTTTGTCATTAGTTTATGGCTTTAGGGAACTTGGTTAGAAAATATATAGAACCATGCCTGTATAGTTTCCTCTTTGAAGAATTTATTGAAGTTAGATGTGAGCCTATTATATGATCTTTTGTGGTTTTTATATTTTTTTTAATTTAAACTATACTTTGATGCTTTAGCATTATTTTTACAACAATAATTTTCTGTTTGTTTGTATTTTCCTATGTCTTTGGTTTGTTATTTTTAAGGTTATTGAGTCATTCTGTATTAGGTGTTTATCTTATGTGATTAGACTTTGTTCATTTAGACAGTCTGAGAGCTTTTCTTTGTTTTAACCTATTTATATTTATTAACACATTAGAATTTTTTTACTTTTATCACTTTTACTACACAAATTTGAATATTTTCATGCTATTTCTTTTAAATGCATTTTCTGTGTTCGTTATATTTTCTTTTTGTTTTTTTCCTACAGAAATTAGTATATTAAGTCCCTTAACATGAATAATTATCTAACAAGGTAGACACTATACTTACAGATGAGGAAACTGAGGTGCAGAGCAGTAAGATAACTTGCTTAAAGTGGTACACACACAAGGTGGTACACACACAAGGTGACACACACAAGGTTCACACACACAAGGTGGTACACAGACAAAGTGGCACACACAAGGTGGTACACACACAAGGTGACACACACAAGGTGACACACATAAGGTGACACACACACAAGATGTTACACAGACAAGGTGACACACACAAGGTGACACACACAAGGTGACACACACACAAGATGTTACACACACAAGGTGACACACACAAGGTGGTACACAGACAAGGTGACACACACAGGTGACACACATAAGGTGACACACACAAGGTGACACACATAAGGTGACACACACAAGATGTTACACAGACAAGGTAACACACACAAGGTGACACACACAAGGTGGTACACAGACAAGGTGACACACACAAGGTGCACACACACAAGGTGACACACACACAAGGTGATACAATCAGGACTAAAACTCAGGCATCCTAACCCAGAACCCAAGCCCCGTACTATTTTCCTTCTTAAAGTAAGATAAAGATTGAAATGTATCTATCGGATGTAAGTGGTAAGAGCACCACTAAGAGATTGCTGGCGTCTTCCCTGAATCGATGTTGGGGGTGGTGTCGAGGACAAAGTGCAGGTGACGGGGTTGAAGTTTTGCACTGAGAAGCTGGGAGGTATAGAGGGAGTATAATTAAGGCTGTTGAAAAATGTAAATGTGACTGAAACACAGCTGGACTGTAAATACTACTGCTGCCAAAGGGTAGCTTTTAAGGAGCAAGAGAAATCCAAGCATCTGTGTTTGTCCGAGTCAGGAATAAAAGGGAGGGTTTGGAGCTAAGGGATGAAGAGAGAGAACCAAGAAGCTGGGAAACACAGCTGAGGTAGAAGGGCGCTGGGCCGCACCTTGCAGAGAGGACAGTGGTTGGCGTGTAGTCATCTGACCCATGAAGGTTAGGCTGATGGGTAGGAAGTTAGAGGTCAGCCCTTCTGTGGTCCTCTTGTTTCATAAAGATGTGATGTGGTTATCTGTAGGGCAGGTGACCTTGAAAGGGAGACATTTGTGTGGGGATACAGAGGTGGAGAAAGCAGTTTTGCAATAGACTTGCCAACAGCAAAATGAGGAATTGGGGCTTTAGGTGCGATGGATGTGGGTGATTATTTGACAGACTGAGGGGACTGTGTGTTTGTTGAGATTAAAACAAAGATGTCCAGGCAACATACAGTCTCTAGAAAAGCTGAGACCCAGGGTACCATATGTGCCAAAGAAGCAGATTTAAGGGGAATGAGTTGGGAGAGGAGTATGGGTGTGCCAAAATGCAGGAAGCTGAAAACTCCAGTGTGTGGGGTGAAGGACGAGTGGGAGCACATGGAGGACGAGCTTGGGCATGTGGAGGGTGAGTGTGGGCACGTGGGGGTGAGTGTGGGCATGTGGAGGGCAAGTGTGGGCACATGGAGGGTGAGCTTGGGCACTTGGAGGGTGAGATTGGGCACGTGGAGGTGAGTATGGGCATGCGGAGGTGAGTGTGGGGACACAGAGATGAGTGTGGGCATGTGGGTGTGAGTGTGGGACTGTGGGGATGAGTGTGGGCATGTGCAGGGGAGTATGGGCACATGGAGGGCGAGTGCGGGCACGTGGAGGGTGAGCTTGAGGGTATGGAGGTGAGTGTGGGCACGTGGAGATGAGTGTGGGCATGCAGAGATGAGTGTGGGCACGTGGAGGTGAGTGTGTGCACATGGAGGTGAGTGTGGGCACGCGGAGGATGCATGTGAGTGCATGGGCTGAAGCTGATTGGAAGATGAGGCCATTGGACTTAGGGACATCAAGGGCATTGGTCATGCTGTCCACACAGATGGTCACATCTCCTTTGTGAAGGTGGATATTGGGTGACAAGCTGGTTACTGAAGTAAGCAGTTCGGGTGGGAGTCAGAATGGAGGATCAAAGAACTTGTTGCCCATGGATTCCTGGATAGCAACAGTGGTGTGTGGGGCTTATTTTTAAGGGATGTTATAAGGTCATTCAGATGGACTATATTCCTTGAGGATGTGGAATCAAATCAAGGTAAACCATTCTTGGCTTATAATGGCTTCTCCCTCACCCTGCATAAAAAAGTGGAGATAGTAGGAGGTAATTCTTCTCTGTGTTTTACTTGAAACAATAATGAAAAAGGTGCATATTGAAGTTTCAAGGCCAAGTTTGGGTTGTTTTCCTTTTATCTGAGGGTTATTTCTGAAAGCCATTAGAAATGTTCCATGTGGCTGGTTCTTCTTTTGCTGGTCACCAGAAGGTGACCTTTTTACCTTGTTTTGAAAAGCCATGTCAATTGCCAAGGTAATATCCTAGCCTAATACAAGACCTCTTTGGATAGTTCTAGTGGGAAGCTGGAACATAAGTTGTTTGGAGGTTGGACAACTGTGATGAATGCCTACGACCCCTTCTGCAAAACTGACTCCTGCCTTGTGTGTTGCAGGTGATATTTGAATCCGTCTCTCTGAAGGGCCATCCTGGCTACATCGCTGTGGACGAGGTTCGGGTCCTTGCCCATCCATGCAGTAAGTCTCTTCCCTGCTCTAAGCACAGCCTTGTTTCATGTGGCTTGGAGGCTGCAATCCCCGCTATTCATTCAGCTCACAAACATCTCTCACTCTCTCTCTTTTTTAATCCTTCAAAAAATGCTTACATACTCAATGCAATCAGTCCTGAATAAATCCATAATTTCGCTGGCCTGTTCAACAGGCAAGCACCTCCAGGAATTTGCAGAGAGTGGCAAAACATCTTCGTTTGAATCTCTCTTCATTATTAAAGGAGTCTAAAGTCCTGATTGTTTATTAGTGGGATTCAGACCACTGAAGTGGAAGAATTAGAGGGCTCTGGATAGAATCTTGTGCAATTGTCTTAAAAAAAGAACCGACACCAAAAACACTGAGCAAATTAGCACACTGTTCACTCACAGGGAAAAGTACCACTAAGCTATTAATTCTTTAAAAGTAATTTTAAATACCCTCATCAACTCTGTGTAGGCGTAGGGAGAGATTTCTCACAGTGGTTAGTACTTATGGTACAGGGTTGAGAGTTCTCAAAGGCATTCTACTCCATGCCCAGACCATTTCCACTGAAACTTCTCTCTCTCTACTGTATTTAGGCTAAGATATTTGAATGTATTTGAGCAAGAAACTGTGGGTCCCAGGTTCACTATATACATCTCAGAGGGGACCAGTCCTGGGTACAGGTAGTTGAAAGCGCATCATATCTTGTGACATTTGATGGAGATATTATAATCAAAGGGGTGTGCATATGGATTAAGGTAGCCTATACGAGGGCTGGCTAGGTTGCCAGCCCCATTAGCTAGTGTCTGCAGACTGGAGATTCCCATTAGTTCCTTGGCAGGTATCAGGTAACTAACTTCTAGGAGGGTCCTTTCTCTGCTTCTTGCTTAAAGCCACAAGTCACGCTATGGGCTCTGGTGCAGTTTGCTATTCCCTCAAGAGATGTCATATGTCCTGTATTTTGATGCCTTTCGTTCCTCCCGTTTTGAGGCTGTTCTCATTTCTGCCCCATCCATGTTGCTTTTTATTTTATTTTTAATTTAAATTTATTTATTTTAATTAGAGGCTAATTACTTTACAATATTGTATTGGTTTTGCCATACTTTTTATTTTAGATATTTATTTGGCTGTGCTGACTCTTAATGTGGCATGCAAACTCTTCATTGTGGTATGTGGGATCTAGGTCTCTGACCAGGGCTTCAGCCTGGGTCCCCTGCATTGAGAGTGTGGAGTCTTAGCCACTTGGAGTCCCCACACTGGGAGGTCCCCATGTTGCTTTCATTGGACTGATTCTTTGCACTTCTACTGAAGTGAATTTGTCACAGGCTCAGGCATCACTTCTTCCTGGCACTCCAGTGACATTGTTTGACCTGTTGTCTTAGAGCACCATCTCTAGAGGAATTTGAGCTGAGTTCCAAGGGGCTTTGGCAAGACAACATTTTGGGTAACTGTGTTTGGGGTCTGTGCAAGAGACACGTCCTTCCTAGAAGTCAGCCAGCATCTCAGGAATGCTGACATTCTATCAGATGATTCTCCATTGCTTTGGCCTGAGGTATCTACCTTTGTGTTGCGGATATACTTAGGAGTCCCTCTTACAAGGATGAAATCTCCGTCTCCCTTGATCTTGGATATCCGCATCTGCTGCCCATTGGAGAATAATTATTGACCTCAGACCACTTCAGGAGATATCTGCTGTACATGTGGTCCACTTAGCCTCACATACTTTGCATTGCCTGGATCTCGTTCAGAACTATAAAGCATTCAAGGATGGATAAGGGGGTGTTTGGGGCTTTGGGACTATATATAATTTCTACAGGCTGTCCCTGTCAACTTCATCTCCATCCCAATTGCTTCTCCGTGACTCAGGTTTGCAATCCCATAATCTACTGATGGCACATTCTAGCCACCACTTGAGATCTCCCTCTCCAGTGCCTGGCGTTATGCTCCCCAGGGTTGGCCCTTGTTTCTGGAAGCAAGCGGCTTACCCAGGCTCATGTGTGTGGGCCTGAGAGTCAGCCCCCTTGTGAGAGTTCAGTGTTTGGGGGACAAGCTCAGCAAGTGAGTCCAGGTAGGCCCAAGCCCATCCATCCTGGGCCTGCAAGCCCCCAGTTTTGAGCGAGTCTCTCTTAGACAGGCCTTCTGCTTTCCCCAAGCCCTGCCCGCACCCCATCCTTGGAGCTGCATCCAGCCGCTGCCTACTGCTTGGCCTGCGCAGGACGCTTGCACTAGGTCTTTCTAGTAGGTGACCTTGGGCTCTCCCCCGAAGGATCCGGCTTGGTTCTCTCTCCTGGGATCCCAGAACTCTGTCCTCTACGGAACCTTTGCTTCCCCATGACAGCCAACCTGACCCTGTCTCCTGTCTCAGTCTTGGCTCTGCCTGAACTCTTCACACCGTCCATGGTTTGCTGTTGCAGCCACACGCTTCCTTCTCTCGGAGAAATCTCCACGGGCAAGAGCTCTCTGGAGGGTCTACCCTCAGAGTCTCATGGCTCCTCTTGGAATCCTCCTCCCATCGGGGCTGCCTCTGAGTTTAGGATTTTTCTGACAGCTTCATACTCCCCCTGCTGAGGAGAGAGTAGATGACTTGGTTATGGAATTGCCGAGAGCCAGTTACCAAGCAAATGGGCCATGCGACAGAACTCAGGAAGACGTGCCCCTGACTGTGTTCTTGCATAATGTGCTCCATTTGAGTTCAGCCCAGATGCTTAGGAGGCTTAAGCTTAAACTTCCCAGAAATCAAAATATGAGAACTCTGTGATAGGGGCTGGAATTGGAAAATCCCATTTAACTCTACATACAAATATTGGTGGTGCACATAGTCCTCTGAGATCTATCGTGAGTCATGTTGAGTTGACCAGGGCCTAGCCAAAGCCCATTCTGCATGCTCTGTTCATATCCAGTTTGGGTTTTTATTCATTCTTTCTTTCAATAGTCAATTATTGAGCATTAGTTATGTGTCAGGAACTCCTGCTGGACACAGGGGATACTCAAGTGACCAAGATAAATAGGTCTTTGTCCCCATGGTGTATACTTAGCAGATGGTCAGAGGGAGTTCAGACAGTTCAGATGCTCAGTTGTGTCTTACTCTTTACCACCCCATGGACTACAGCATGCCAGGTTTCCTTGTCCATTGCCAGCTCCCGGAGTTTGCTCAGACTCATGTCCATCAAGTTGGTGATGCTATACAACCATCTCATCCTCCGTTGTCCCCTTCTCCTCCTGCCTTCAGTCTTTCCCAGCATCAGGATCTTTTCTAATGAGTCAGTTCTTCTCATCAGGTGGCCAAAGTATTGGAGTTTCAGCTTCAGCATCAGTCCTTCCAATGAATATTAAGGACTGATTTCCTTTAGGATGGACTGCTTGGATATTGCAGTCCAAGGGACTCTCAAGAGTCTTCTCCAACACCATAGTTCAAAAGCATCAATTCTTCGGCGCTTGGCCTTATTTATGGTTTAACTCTTACATCCAAACATGACTACTGGAAAAACCATAGTTTTGACTAGATGAACCTTTGTTGGCAAAGTAATGTCTCTGCTTTTTAATATGCTATCTAGGTTGGTCATAACTTTTCTTCCAAGGAGTAAGCGTCTTTTAATTTCATGGCTGCAGTCATCATCTGCAGTGATTTTGGAGCCCAAGAAAATAAAGTCTGTCACTGTTTCCATTGTTTCCCCATCTATTTGCCATGAAGTGATGGGACCAGTTGCCATGATCTTAGTTTTCTGAATGTTGAGTTTTAAGCCAACTTTTTCACTTTCTTCACTTTCATCAAGAGGCTTTTTAGTTCCTCTTTACTTTCTGCCATAAGGGTGGTGTCATCTGCATATCTGAGGTTATTGATATTTCTCCCGGCAATCTTGATTCCAGCTTGTGCTTCATCCAGCCCTGCATTTCACATTGTGTATTCTGCATAAACGTTAAATAAACAGGGTGACAACATACAGCCTTGACGTACTCCTTCTCCAATTTGGAACCAGCTTGTTGTTACATGTCTGGTTCTAACTGTTGCTTCTTGACCTGCATACAGATTTCTCAGGAGGCAGATCAGGTGGTCTGGTATTCCGTCTCTTTAGGAATTTTCCACAGTTTGTTGTGATCCACACAGTCAAAGGCATTAGCTTAGTCAATGAGGAAGAAACAGATGTTTTTCTGGAATTCTCTTGCTTTTTGTAAGATCCAGCAGATGTTGGCAATTTGATCTCTGGTTCCTCTGCCTTTCCTAAATCCAGCTTGAACATTTGGAAGTTCTTGATTCACATTCTGTTGAAGCCTGGCTTGGAGAATTTTGAGCATTATTTTGCTAGTGTGTGAGATGAGTGCAATTGTGTGGTAGTTTGAGCATTCTTTGGCATTGCCTTTGGGATTGGAATGAAAACTGACCTTTTCCAGTCCTGTGGCCACTGCAGAGTTTTCCAAATTTGCTGGCATACTGAGTGCAGCACTTTCACAGCATCATCTTTTAGGATGTGAAACAGCTCAACTGGGATTCTATCACCTTCACTAGCTTTGTTCGCAGGGAGGCTTCCTAAGGCCCACTTGAGTTCACACTCCAGAGGGAGAAAAAATACTAAATAGGTAACTAATATTAAATCACTAATGTGATTTTAGATTGTGATAAGTATTAGGAATCTAACAAATGTGAGGGACTAGGATGTGGAGGGGCTCCTTAGGTAGAGTGGTCGGGGAGATGTCTTTGAATATGTGGTCTGAGCTGAGATCCAAGTCATAGAAGGAGCTCACTCTATGAAGGTTCAGGGAGGGGGCATCTAGGCAGAGGAAACGGGAAGTGGTGAAACCCTGCAGGGGAGTCACTTTGATAGTGCCAGAGTATCCTGGGCATGGGGATCGTGGAGGGGGAGCATGGAGGAAGGTGTTTCTTGGTGAAACGGAAGCCGGGCCCTGAGCATGGTTGTTGAGTGGTTACATTTGAACCTAAGTGCAGGGAAGTACTACCAGAGGATGCTGGGGATGGATAGGATCTTATTTAATTGTTAAGAGATCACTTCGGCCATTCTGTGAAGGATGGGTTGAAGGAGGAAAAGAAAAGAATAAAGAAATCAGGAGGCCAGTCAGGAGGACAGTTCTGGAGTCATGCAAGAGATGGTGTGTCCTGGACCAGGGTGGTGGCAAGACATCCATTCGCCATCCAGTATGTTTAGTGAGCATGTTCTCCATGCCAGGCACTAGTCTGGGTTCATGGGAATGAGCAGGACAGATTCATTCTTTGCCTTCATGGGCAACTTCCATTGATGTGAAGGAGACTAAAAAGAAAACCAAATAATCAGGAAATTATCTGATCTATAACAGATGGTATGTTAGTCCACCAAGGCTGCCATCACAAAGCAGAAACTGGGTGGCTTCATAAGCATTTCATTTTCTTATGGTTCTTATGGCGAGGCCCCCAAGCCCAAGGTAAGGTGGCGTGTGTCCTCCCATGGTTTTTCCTCTGTGTACATGTGCCCCTGGTGTGTCTTTGTGTGTCCAAATTTTCTTTTGTAAGGACAGCAGTCAGACTGGGC
The DNA here is from genome assembly GCF_000754665.1 of Bison bison bison. Classification (NCBI taxonomy): domain Eukaryota; kingdom Metazoa; phylum Chordata; class Mammalia; order Artiodactyla; family Bovidae; genus Bison; species Bison bison. The sequence goes on from NW_011495059.1 coordinate 1,442,898, forward strand.
TAGAGCTCACCCTAAGAGCCTCATTTGAAGATAGTCACCCTTTTAAGTCTCTGTTACCAAATACAGGCACAGTCTGAGCTATTGAGCGTTACGGCTAAAAAGATGGGAATTGGGGTGGGGGGGGCACAGTTCAGCTCATAACAGATGGTAAGCGGCGCCATAAAGAAATTTAGAGGGGGAGAGAGGTGGTGGACAGATGAGAGATGAATTTAGGAGGTAGAATCCACTCGTCCTGTGCAATCAGAGCAGGATCCAGAGGCATCAAAAATGGTGCACTCTTAGATTTATATAATTGGCTGGGTGTTTGATTCTGGGAAGGAAGTGCTGCCTTTCAAGGCACCTACTGCACACGGGTCCTGGAGTCTGCTCATGAGCCCAAGAGTTGTGCAGCCTGCTCGTAGCTTCTGAACTGACCTTTGAACTGACAGTGCTTTTCCCACAATCTCAGCCTTAATGCATTTGTGACTTCACTCACCATTGTTAAAAATTTAG
>NW_011495059.1:1443489-1455852 GCF_000754665.1 Bison bison bison
TTAAAAATTTAGCTATATTAAAAAAAAAAAAGTCCTCTTTAGATCCTCAGGCTTCATAATTCTCCACTCCAGTTCTCTAAAACATTTTTTAAAAATTAACGTACGGTCAGAGTTTTATCAATAAGCAATTCCACTGAATATTCCAAAAATTCCAGAAGGCTTAATGAATGATTTGCAATTGTACTCTCCATCGATTTGAGCTGAAGTAATGACTGTAAACACTTGCCTCGCAGCTTCCAAAACAGTGACCGGAAGTAAGGTGTGATACTGAACGGAAATTATTTTCTCTTACAAACTGAAACCTCTCCTCTATATTTTATAGCCCATTTAACATTTTTGAGTTATTCTGCAAGTATTTTCGCCATAGTCACCGTCTGCTGCTGGTTCTCTGTGTCACCATTAGCAGGGCCACTGCAGTTATAACCATGGACGATAAATGTCAGCACAATTTTCCACTTGGTTTCTAAGTTTCTAGCTCCTAGGTTGACTTTTAGAGTTTTTTCAACTTTTTCTCCCCCATCATAACCTTGCGGGGCCATGTCACTGAGCCCATGGTCTGCAACACATTTTAATGTATGTTGTGCGCTTTCTTCTCAATTGTGTGGCTTCCTACTGAGCACTGTCAGGTTTAAAGAGTGAGAAAAAGGGCACAATAATATGTCTTCAGATGCTGCACTGACATCTGTAGGAGCTTAAATGTCACCAACATCAAGGCATTTTGCCCCAAATGCACAGCCAGTTTTCTGTTAATCCCATTCCACAGGGTCCCATTTTGGAGGAGCTGGGTCTCAGTGGGGAGTGAGTGTGGGATGCTTAAAAACCCCACGCTGATGGCTGGTCTGGGCCCCAAGGTTGCCTGTGTTTGTTGGAAGGTTGAGTTAAAGTGGGTGGCCTCATATCTTTCTTGGAGCTGTAGATGCTGGAGGAAAGTCACTGCTGGCAGAGGACAGGGCTCAGGGGGAGACTGGAGTTGGGGGCTGGGCTGGGAGGACGATGTGGAGGCCAGGAACTTTGAGAACTGGACTACACTGGTCTCCAACATAAGAAACATCTGAGAGAGAGAGAGAGAGAGAGATTGATTTGTCAAGAGCTTTGGAGGCATGTGGTCTGGGAAGGTTCCCGTGTTGAGAACCACGATCCAGGGCTGGCGTGCAAGTGATGCTTCAGTGTGACACCTGCAGGGATGGGGGCATCTCTGGACCTAGGGGTTCAGCCCGGGCAAGACTGGCCAGTGGAAATTGTTCCCTGTGAGGCTGTGTCTCAGAGACCACCAACTAGAAGAGTGTGCCTATACTTATGTTTTGTTGAGCCTGCATGATGTTTTAATAAATTCAGTCACAATTTTAGGGACTTCTCTGGTGGTCCAGTGGTTGAGACTCCATGCTTCCAATGAAGAAGGCTTAGATGAAATCCTTGGTTGGGAAACAGATCCCACATGCCTTGGGGTATGGCCAAAATAAATTAATTAAATAAATGATACTAGCAACTATTAAAAAAAAAGATTTTAGAATGAGTGCTTTCATCTAAAGCCTGAACTTCTTATTTGCTGTTAGAAGTCAGATGATTGGCTATCTCAAGTATAGATGTATGGCCACCATGTGCTGGATTTAGGGAACTGCTAGCTGCCTCCTTCCCTCAGGTCACAGGGTCCTCATCACTCCTTATCGTGTCCTCAGCGCTAAGGCTGGTGTCGGATTCCAGTTATTAGCGTGCTTGGCTGCTGCTTTTCTGATACAGAGAACTCTTTATTTTCCCCCCAAGTCTCTATGAAAGTGGGGAAATGAAGACGGGGGCAAGGAGGTGGCAGTTTTGTTTTTGTTTGTTTCACACTGAACCACTTTCTCTCTTTACATAACTGTGAGACTCCTGCAGGTGCGTGGGTTCATTATCTCTGCTATATGTAAACCCTTGGTGCTTTACCAGAATTATTAACACCAGGGGCTATGAAGTCTCTCAATTCTCTCTCACTGAACCTGGAAGGGAGGGAGGAAGATGGATTGCAGATGAAAGAATCAAGGCATGAGGTCTGCCGCTTTGAAGAAGGGAGGCGGCAGAAGCAAGCAGGAGACATCGATCCAAAGAAGATTGCACAAGTCCCAGAGGTTTAACCATTTGCCCTGGGTCCCCAAGGGTAGGGGGAGACCTCCCTTTGAAAAACCCAACACAAAGCCTCGTAACACGGGCACTAAGACTCCACACCTCCTCCCTGCCATGGAGTAGATGTTCCTCCTGCCTTCAAACCAGTGACATAAACGGGGCTTACAAGGTTCACACTATTCCCACTTAAGAATTGGCTTAAACTGATAGTTCTAAAAATAACATTACAAAATTATCCAGGAGAGTGAAAAGGAAGCCATTTCAGACAATCAAAGCAGCATGACATTTGTCAGGCTGACTAGATGCACGGATCCTCAGCTCTGAGAAACTCGTGGGAGGGCTTCCCTGCGCCTTGGACTCTTGATGCCACCTAGTCGTGGGGCCCTGGGGGGTGGCACGAGGGGGACTCTGAGCTGTTGTCACTTCGTTTGAAAGCCTGAGCAGCAGGTGTATGTTTTCACACAGGAGGTCTGCCTGATCACACCAAGGTCTTTGGCCTGTGTTGAGCATTGCAGATAGTGACACAGTTTATGGAGCAGATAGTTCAAAGTGTGAAGACCACGGGGACGAATGCCACGGAGAGGGATCTCTCATGATAAAATATTCCAGAGCAATGAGAAGAACCTGGAGAATCAGTACAGCTTTGCCTGGGAGCTCTTTCTTTGAACCCTAGACTCCAGGTGATGTCACTGATCTCTTGTTGCCCACGAGGCCAAGAGAATGTGCTGGTTAAATGGTGAAATCTGGGGCTAAAACAGGCATGGACTGAATTCTGTTCCTGTCGTTAATGCCGTGTAGCATTGGACAAATTGAACTTGGCGAGCCTTGGTTTCTGCGTCTCTGAAAGAGAAGTAATAGTAGTCTACTTTAGGAATGTTATGACGTTAACTTCAGTAAAACATGTGAAACACCACCATACCTAGCATTGTAGGAGCTTTCAGTAAATGATGTATTATTATTGCTTGTCTGTCTGGGTATTTGAATCCTTCTGGAAAGATAGCCAGGGGCCTTCATTGAACCTCCTTGATCCTCTTAAGAAGTCTCCATTTGATCACATTCCAGAGCTGTTCGTTGATTGGTTCATCATTGATTTAGTTGATGTGATAGGGATCCTTGGCACTTTTGTGCCTTGATGAAGAAACTCATTCTTCTAGACCTAGATTGTCAGTCCACCCGTCTTTGGAGAGCTTGCATAGGTGTGGACCTCTCTCCACAAACAAGAAAAGAGATGAACCTGAGTTGTCCAACATAAAACACATGTTTATTTCTAGAATCGATTGCCCAGGGACATCATGAGATTCATTTGAAAGTCCTTTCTCAAGTCCTTGGAATAAATGCCCTATCTCCATCCCATCCTGAGTTACCATAAAGAGTGCACACTCTGAACAGGTCTTGAATTCTCTATGCCTTGGTTCATTCACTGTAAAGCAGAGATAATACCATCACCAACTGCATTGGGTTAAATGAGTTATTGAATGTAGACACGGCACGTGACACCAGGCGAATACTAAGCCGCTAGTGAGTGAAGGCCATTGGTGTTCTCCTCCTCTTTCCCTCCTCTTCTCTTTGCTCCCCTACCCCCACCATTGTCCTCAGTATCAGCATCATCACCAAGGCCAGGTGTTGTGGGGTCTCAGGGGCAAAGGTGTTCACTTCACATTTTTTTCTTTCTGCTTACCTAGGCGACAGGGAGGTGTCTTCTTGGGTGAGCCCTCCACTCTTCCAACTTCCTCTTCCAAACATGACAGTTTTGCCCAGAAGCTAATAATACGGATTTTGAGGCTCTCAGAGACCTGGACTCCTGTCTTGCCTCCCCTAGTTTCTGGCTGTCTGACCATGCCGGATCCCATAACCCTTCAGAGCATTAATTTTCTTATTCCTAAAATGGAGTTACTGCCCACCTTGTGGATTTTCTGTGAGTTTTGAGTAAGGTGATGCATGTAAATGTCTTACAACAGTACCTGGCCCATTGTAAGTGATCAATCCACAGTAGCTCTTCACTGAGCCAGGCCATCTCCCAAGCACAAATGTGCCCACCCAGTGTCCATCCTGAGCTGCCATCCACTGACAGGAAAGCAGTCAGGCTGTCGAATTCTGTCTTCATCTGCTTTTTGGCTTCTCTCTTAGGAAAAGCACCTCATTTTCTGCGGCTCCAAAATGTTGAAGTGAACGTGGGGCAGAACGCCACTTTTCAGTGCATTGCTGGCGGAAAGTGGTCTCAGCACGACAAACTTTGGCTGCAGGTAAGGATGGGGGGGGGGCACCTGCTCACACCTGTGCAACCCTTTGGGAAGGGAAGAAAATGTGTACTGTGAGGAAGGGCTTGGTGCGGAAGGGAAAGGGTGTTTTTAAAGTGCCAGAACAAGAATTTACAATTATGACCTTTCCAAACTTCTCCCGAGGGGACTCCCCTGGTGGTCCAGCGGTTAAGACTTACACCTTCCAATGCAGGAGGTATGGGTTTGATCCCTGGTCAGGAAGCTGAGATCTCACATGCTTTGTGGCCAAAACCCCCAAAACATAAAAGCAGTATTTTAATAAATTCAATAAAGACGTTAAAAAAACAAACAAACTTCTAACAAACTTTGTCCCTTAAGCCCAGATTTCTGGGGTTGAGGCAAACTGAATATTTTAGATGCTAAGTACATTTGCATTTCCATATAACTTTTTTGTCAGTTTCTACAAAAAAAGCCTGTTAGGGTTTTGATGGGGGTTTATTGCATTGAATCTGTAGATCACTTTGGGGAAAACTGACATCTTAACAATAACGAAACTTGTCACCATGAACATGGTATATTTCTTTACTTATTAAGATCTCTAGTAATTCCACCAAGCAAGGTTTTGTAATTTTCAGTATCCAGGTCTTGTATATCTTTAGTCAGACTTATCCCTAAGTATGTCCCATTTTTGATGCTACTTACTGTAGAAGACTTCTAGAAAACCCAGTTTCTGATTTTTCATTACTAGTATATATAGAAATACCATTGACTTTGCTATATTGATCATGTACCCTGCAACCTTGTTTAACCTACTATGGCTATTTAAATTTAAATCAATTAAAATACCTCCAATTCAGAACTCAGATGCTCAGCTACACTGGTCACATTTCAAGTGCATGAGAGCCACCTGTTCTCATGGCTACCATGTTGGACACATATAGAGAACATTTCTGACCTTGCAGAGAGTCTTATGGGAGAGTGCAGCTCTTTGAAGTCATCGCCTCCCATTCAAGGAATGAGGAATATGGCTCCAAAGAAGCTGACTCCCATGACCTCAAACTTCGTATACTTAAAGATCTCTATCATCCCTTCTTACTGACATTTTGGATGTTGGTCCTTAACTCACTCCCAGCACATTTTGATGGGAGTTCATAGTGTCATTTCTCTTCTTGCTTTTGAGCCCATTTCCTGCAGTTGCAAGATCCCTGGGCAGAGAAAGCACATCTGTGGATTTATTTCTTGCTTCTTAGCAGTAAAGTAGAATAAAAATAGCAGTAAATAATAATGCCTGTTCCTCCTGCTTCCTAGGGCTGTATGCAGACCACAGGATAGCACAGGAAACGTCCATGTGTCACTCAAGGATTAAGTAATGCTATTTATTCATTATAGTTAGTATTAAATGCATTAGGCTCCCAGGAAGCTCTGTCATTTCAATGGCGTTGCCTCAGTTGGGTCATGAGAATAAGAAGAGACAGTCATAGTACATTCAGCATCTGTATTTGGGCTTTCCAATTATTTTATGAATGTTATTGCTACAGTTCTGAGTGTTGTGTGCTCCAAACCTTGAGTCTAACAGTGGAAGGATGTTCAAGCAGAATGTAATCAAACTTTTGAAGAAAATAGACAGAAACACAAGGTTTAGAACTCTTCTACATCTTTTTTATCTACTTTTCATTGTAAACCAAACCTTATTTCACAGAACGCTTTTCAGGTGGCTTACAGTAGAACATAAAGCATAACAAGATAGCATAAATTAAAAGTGAGGCAACACAAGGCAGGAGGAAAATAACACTTGGGAGCTGATCAGATGCAAAAAAGCCCTGCATCTCTGTACGTCTGCTGCTTCTGGTGAGTCACAGGCAGAGCCCACAGGACCACGGCCACCGACAGAAGAAGGAAAGCTTGGCAGCTACACTGTTCACATTGTCCCTGAGATAAACACAAACCAATTGCTCCAGAAATTCTAGCTGTTGTTCGCATGGAAGCCAGACAGGAATTGTTCCCAGGAGTCCTCATAAAGAAAGCAGCGTGTGATGTAGGGAACAACATTTTCCACCGCAGTCTTACGAAGAGCGCACAAGTGATTCATAGGCTTGTTTTCCATAATGATGCTCTGGGTTAAAAGCAGTTTGGGGGGACTTCTCTGGTGGCCCAGTGGTTAAGAACCTGACTGCCAATGCAGGGGACGTGAGTTCGATCCCTGGTCCAGGAAGATTCCACATGCTGTGGAGCAGCTAAGCCCATGCACCACAACTACTGAGCCCCCACGCTCTAGAGCCCACGTGGTGCAACTGCCAAAGCCCATGTGCTAGAGCCTGGGCTCGGGAACAAGAGAAGCCAACGCGATGAGAAGCCCGCGCACCACAACTAGGGAGCACCTCCCCACTCGCTTCAACGAGAGAAAGCCCACGCACAGCCACGAAGACCCAGGGCAGCCAAAAATTAAATAAATAATGCATAAAATTTCTTAAAAAGGCAATCTTAGGAGTGGTCATTGAGGGGGGAGATGGGGTTGGCAGTGTGATATGGGAGAGGCCCTGATTCATCTGCATTCTGGGCTACTTCAGATGTTTCTGGAGAGTGAATAGCTTCCATAACTAGGAAACCACCAGAAATGTTGTCTCTCTCATCTATATTTCAGGAAATATTGGGAGGTAGACGGCTTACGCTGTGCTGTCTGGCAAAACGCCCACTAGGCCAGTTAAGTCCCGGCTTACATGCAACGTGGTATAGTTGGGAGTAGGTTAACGTCTTTCTATAATGTATGAAATGCCTGTCATGACACCTGCCACCCAGGGGACAGTCGCAGCCCTGATCTGAGACGGGCGGGCTAAGGCAGTGGCAGATTTCTCATGAAATACTGCTTTGGATTTATTCCACCATCTAGAGGACCAGCCTGCAGACTTGCCAAAGTTCTGTTCCATTCCCAGGGCTGGGGCGGTTCAGCCTGAGAATCTCCAGAGTGAGTGAAACAGCCACTTTGTGGCTGAGAGTCCACAGGACACCTGCAGCTGGTGTGTTTTTCAATAATGTTATTTCTTGCTGTAGCACCAAGATAAGCTCACCAATCACTAAATCACTGAACATGGACTTTTTTTAACTGCCAGTTTTAAGTTGGGAGATAAGGTAGTGACTTTATTCTCAAAAGAGTATGTTAGTGGCCCTTCTTCCTGGTACTGGTTAGGGAGCACTTGTTAGAATCAGAATTAGGGGGTAGATCCCTGTGGCCTATTGTAGAGAATGCTTGCCTTTTCTATAGAACAGGAATCTATAGTCTGCTTGTCCCTAAGGGCTTTCAGATTATAATTTAGTAAGTTAAAAAGGAAGACTACCCACACACCTATTTTGACCCATCTGGAAACTTAATATATTCCTTGCTGTTGTTTAGTCACTAAGTCACGTCCGACTCTGCGACCCCATGGACTGTAGCCTGCCAGGCTCCTCTGTACATGGTATTCTCCAGACAAGAATACTGGAGTGGGTAGCCGTTTCTTTCTCCAGGGGATCTTCCTGACCCAGGGATGGCTCCTGCATTGGCAGGCAGATTCTTGACTGCTGAGCCACCAGGGAAGCCAGTATACTCCTTAGAAGACCCCGTCTGCTGGTGCCAGTTTTCATGGTATTATAGTGAAACTTCTGCATAAAAATGGGCTTCCCTGGTGGCTCAGAGGTTAAAGCATCTGCCTAGAATGTGGAAGACCCGGGTTCGATCCCTGGGTCAGGAAGATTCCCTGGAGAAGGCAATGGCAACACATTCCAGCACTCTTGCCTGGAGAATCCCATGGAGGGAGGAGCCTGGTAGGCTATAGTCCATGGGGTTGCAAAGAGTCGGACATGACTGAGCGACTTCACTCACTTTCTGCATAAAAATAGACAGACAGGCTTATCCAGAAATGTGTATACATGGACTTCCCTGGTGGTCTAGTGGTTAAGAATCCACCTGCCAATGCAGGGGACACAGATTTGATCCTTGGTCCAAGAAGATTCCACGTGCCTCAGAGCAACTAAGTCTGTGTACCACAGCTACTGAGCCCACATGCCTAGAGCCTGTGCTCTGCAACAGGAGAAGCCGCCACAGTGAGAAGCCCATTCGCTGCAACTAGAGAGTAGTCCATGTGCAGCATGAAGACCCAGCACAGGCACAAATAGATAAAATCTGGGAAAAAGCAGATAAAAGCTAATTGAAGCCATGAAATTAAAAGACGCTTGCTCCTTGGAAGAAAAGCTGTGACCAACATAGACAGCATATTAAAAAGCAGAGATATTACTTTGCCGACAAAGGTCCGTCGAGTCAAAGCTACAGTTCTTCCAGTAGTCGTGTATGGATGTGAGAGTTGGACCGTCAAAAAAGCTGAGCGCCGATGACTTTGAACTCTGGTGTTGGAGAAGACTCTTGAGAGTCCCTTGGACAGCAAAGAGATCAAACCAGTCCATCCTAAAAGAAATCAGTCTTGAATATTCATTGGAAGGGCTGATACTGAAGCTCCAATACTTTGGCCACCTGATGTGACGAGCCAACTCATTAGAAAAGACCCTGATGCTGGGAAAGATTGAAGGCGGGAGGAGAAGGGGGCGACAGAGGATGAGACGGTTGGATGGTATCTCCAACTCAATGGACAGGAGTTTGAGAAGGCTCCAGGAGTTGGTGATGGGCAGGGAAGCCTGGTGTGCCGCATTCCATGGGGTCGAAAGGAGTCAGACACGACTGAGTGACTGAACTGAAAGTTATAAACAAGCTCATCTTGTTCTGGAATGATTTCTTCCTCAGGTGAAGCATGAAGTGCCACTGTCTCTGGTGCAAGAGCCTCATTCATAATTCACTGATTCCTTATGTGATGTGTTGGCCTAAGGAATTCAAACTTGTGAATTTTTAAGCATTTTTGTTTTCAAGCAAATAAACAGTGTGCATCCTGAGTGGAAGGTCTAGTAAGTGAAGCAGCCTACAGTTTGGGGAACTCTTTTGAAAAAAGGGGAAAAAAAAGGACAATATTCAGAGTGAAACTAAGTGGAACCATAGTGACAGTATTATCAGTGTAGCACCATGAAAATGTACCTGGTACATCTTTTTTTGGAAAGTAATTTGGCAGGAGCTATCTAACACCTTTAAATGTACATATTCTTCCAGCAAGTAATTCCACTTTGGGGAATTTACCTAAAAAATAACCAAAGACAGAGAAAAAATTTATCTGCAAGTGTGTTCTACAGGATGAAAAATCGAAAACAACCTAAATGTCCCAACAAAAGGGGCTGGTCAAGCAAATGGGCCAGGCTATGGAAGCATAGTTAATGCCATTCTCACAATGTACATTTTAGTGAAAATAGCAAGCTATAAAACAGTATGCCCAACAGATTAATTCTGTATCAAAAAGCAACCACATGTATGCACATATTTACATAGTTTTATACATGCCTGTATAAATGCACACATATAACACTATAAAACACGTATCAGAATACTTAATGATTGATTGTGATGATGGATGATGAATTTTTTTGTAATAATTTTGTTTGGCTGCACCTGGTCTCAGTTGCAGCACACAGGATCCTCAGTCTTTGCTGTGGCACGTGGGGACTCTTAGTTTCAGCATGTGAGATCTAGTTCTCTGACCAGGGATCGAACCTGGGCCCCTGGCATTGGGAGCTTGGGGTCTTCGTTACTGGATCACCAGGGAAGTCCCTACTTTCATCTTTAATCTTTTCTGTCTCATCCAAATATTCTAAAATAAATATAGGTAACTGATGTTAACAGAAAAAAAAAATGCTGTTAAAAGAGGGAAAGATGACCACCTTTTACTAGGTACAGAATATTCTAAGGATAGTAGGAGCCTTCACAGGACATAACAGAATTAGGGGTAGTTAGGCCAGCAGATGCAGGAGGTATAGGAGATGCAGGTTCGATCCCTGGGTCAGAAAGATTTCCCTGGAGAAGGGAATGGCAACCCACTCCAGTACTTTTGCCTGGGCAGTCCCATAGACGGAGGAGCCTGGTGGGCTGTAGTCCATGGGGTTGCAAAGAGTCGGACACGACTGAGCGACTGAGACCACACGCACACGCACACACACGCCAACAGAAGCGGTGGCAGTGGTCCCCATTGGGGATATGGGTTCAGTTACCCTAGCCTCCTCCGACCATCACCACCACGCTGGATAACTGTTCATTAAGGTGGTAGAGGTTTAGAAGTATTTTTGTGTGTTGCCTGGTCTTTGTAGAAGACTGTGGCCTGTGAGATCCACACACTTCTCAGGGGCTCTGGGGCAGGGCCTGTCAGCCCCACAGCAAGGGGGACTTGCAGGCCTCCCTGCAAAGGATTCACTCCATTGGAATTCATATGGCAAATAATATCTGAAGAGTCTCAGAAATGAGGCCAAGCATCCAGAGCTTCTGCACAGATCACAGGAGGGGCACATACATGTTTGGACAAATCATGGGCATTGTTACGGGGAGCAGACCCTAATCTGGCAGAAGAGGCTCCTGCCCTATGAAGCCATCGGCGCGGTAGCAGCACCCCGGAGCTGACGAGATAAGCAGGCATGTCAGTCCTCTGCAGCAGATTCTTCCTGTAAACCTGTTTTTCCCACTCCCTGAAGGGCTACCTCCTCCCCCGCTCCTCCATCGTTATTTTTATTATTCCCTATACTTGGCTTTTCTTTCAGCATTTGATGATGCTGACTGCTTCCTCCTTGAAAATTTTCCTGCCCTCTTGGTCCCATCATCTGTCCGCAACTATGAAAGGTCATTGCAGGCTCATGAGTTAGCCTGCCCATTGTGTGGATGCTGGCAGAAGACACAAGACTCTTGGGTCAGAGACCAAGGACTCTGTTACTCATCCCCCGGTAGGCAGCATGAGTTTCATGTCTGCAACAGTTTCCCTTGTCCCCCACCCACACCCCCAAGTCCTGGTGGGAAGATGATGTGGGGTGGATCTGGGTGGGGTTTACACACAGCCAGTCTGTGCCATCGCCTGGGATCCCCACACTTAGGAAACCCTAGTCTTTTATTATTACCTTTGAGATCTAATTTACAAGCCGTAAAGCTCAATGAGTCTACACCTGTATGGGTTTTAGTGTGTCTACAGTCATGGCACCATAGCCACAAGCTCGCTCTTTCCTCCTTTTCACCTGCAGGGCCCCCAGACTTTAATTCAAGTTCCTTTAGGGTGACTTAGGAGATGGACATCTAGCTGGGGTTTGGATCTGCATGGGGTTGGGTTCTCTTAGGTTCGTCTGCACCAGATGCATGGTCCTTACCTTCCTCCATCCTGTGCAACTCATCTCTGACGACTGTAGGCAACTCTGACCTGGAAATGTCCCTTCTCATGTGTGTTCTTTGCTCCTTTACTTACGAAAGCACCTTTTAAATATATATATATATATATTTTTTTTTTTTTTGACTTCCCTGGGACTTAGTTGTGGCTTGTGGACTCTTCAATCTTCACTGAAGCTTGTGAGATCTTTTTTTAGTTGTGGCATGTGGGATCTGGTTCCCTGTGGTACCAGGGATCCAACCTGGGCCCTCTGCACTGGGAGCATGGAGTCTTAGCCACTGGACCACCAGGGGAGTCCCTGCTCCTTTAATTCCTGATATCTTGTCTTCAGCATTTTCCCTCGGCCCACTCCCTATTTATGTACATCGGGATTTGAGCCAGCTCACCCCTGCCCTGGCACACGGGCGCTGGGAGGAAGAGTGGTGGGCCTGCTTCTTGCCCTCATGGAACTTTCCTTTCAACAGTGGAGACAGACGTTAAGCAACTAGTCACGGACTTAAATGTTTCATCACACATGTGACGAGGTTCCCAGGGGGTGAAAGAGTCTGCTGAGGAGGTAGGGAGTAGGGAGGGGTGGGAGTACTATGAGTCTCAGAGAAGCACCCTCGGAAGAAGTGGCCTGTGAGCAGAGTTCAGAAAGGTGAACCGAAAATAATCAAAGGGCCATCAGGCCACCCAGGGCGATAGCCCGTGCACAGACCCTTCACCACCGGCTCATCCTCTTTGTTCAGGGCTGACGGATCCCTGTGGGGCTTCTGCCAGGACCTTCCTGTCGCTGCAGG
>NW_011495059.1:1455952-1458893 GCF_000754665.1 Bison bison bison
ACCCCGGTGGGGCTTCGGCCAGGCCCTTCCTGCCGCTGCAGGAACTCCGAACCCAGAAATCAACCTGAACTGGGCAGTCAGCCACGCGTGCAGTGGTCCCTTGGGAGGCCTTGAACATAGCTAATCAAAAATGATTTATGTCCACTTCAATTTCTTTTAACTTTTAATAAAGAATAATCAAAAGCTATTCTGTAGAGATTTCCAAAGAGGTACAAATATGGTCTTAAGAGAATCAATGGGCCAGATTTTAGCAAGTTGCTAAATGTCATGCTATTGAAGCAAGCAGTGTGACTAGAAAAGAATTTTCATCATGAATGAATTGTGGGAATTTCACCTAAATATTTTCTAGCCAGGATATTTCTGGAGCAATTGGAGTAATTTTCAACTGGAAATGGTGGCCTAATTTTACATGGGTGTTTGCACGCACTCACGGCTCTAGGAGCTCAAATCAGCACACAGGAGGCTTCCAGGATCTGAGTGTTAGAATACCTCCTGTAAGACAGGCATAATGTCAGTTGCACAGTTTCCTCTTATTAAAGACAGTAATGTTTCCACTTCTGCCGATTATAAATCAATTGCAAGCCTGCATGCACTCCCTGTAATAATGACAGCCGTTTTTGCAGGCTGTGTCTTATCTCTTTGTGAAGAGAATAATGTCCTGACACAGGAGCAGAGACGATGGGGAATTGCAGAATGGCAAGGCCATTATAGCTGCCTTGATAGCTAATCAGGTGATACGAAAACAGCAGAGTCTCCCTGGCTTTTCAGGTGGTTTTCTTGTCTTCCTTTCTAGATAGTTCCTGAAGATAGAGGGGTTTTCGCCTGGGTGTGAAAGGATGTACAAATGCCACCGGGTCAGAAATGTTCCGATTTAGGCCTTTGCAACCCCTGCTCTTGCAGAGTCTGTGCTCTCAGAACAAACCGACTTATTCCATGTAACACAAAACAAACTAAGGGAAGGTGTAATTCGAATTGTTTTAAAAGAGAAACAGATGGAAGAGGCGAAAGGGAAAATGATTTCTAAAGGAATTGTTGCCACCATGGGAGAGACATGGGTATAAAAATGGGATTAAGCAGGACTACCAGTGAGGCTACAAAAATGCCTTTGTTCAGCTTAGAACACACGTGCCCTCCTGGGTGGATAGATTGGAAAAAGCTTCCCTGTCTGGGCATGTGCAGCCCCAAGGAATATAGCAGGCAGACAGAGCCTTTGGGCAAAGGAAACAGGTAACTCTTCTCCAGGTGGATTTGGTCCGCCTGTGGTCACGACTCCTGCTTTGCCAATAGAGCAGTGTCTGGACTGGGGTGCCACACCCGTGGTCCCTGGCTCGACATCTTTGGTGTGGTGACCAGTCGCTCAACCTCAGGACGTGGCCTGGATTTAAGGAATGTTTACATGTTTCGTGGTATTATTTGGACCCTTGCTTAACAATGAGGGACTTAAGATGACATTAGCCTTCAAGTCTTGGAGATGTAGGACAAGGCCAGCAGACTCAGCGTCACTCTGGAACTTGTTATAAATGCAGATTAGCTCGGACTTCCCTGGTGGTCCAGTGGCTAAGGATCCATCTGCCAGTACAGGGGACACAGGTTTGATCCCTGATCCGGGAAGATTCCACTTGCCACGGAGCAACTAAGCCCACAACTAATGAGTCCACGTGCCTGGAGCCCGTGCTCCTCTTTAAGAGAAGCCACAGCAATGAGAAGCCTGCCTGCCACAACTAGAGAAAGCCTATGTGCAGCAAAGATGACCCAGCGCAGCCAAAAAATAAATTTTTTTGAAAATTAAGTGCAGGATGTCTAGCCTCACTCCTGACCTACTGAGTCACCTTGGAGGTGATTCTTACGTATGCTAACATTTGAGAGCCACTGCTTTAGACTGATAGAGTTGGGGTAAGAAAACCCCAGACTGGTAGCACATTGGCTATGGTGTCCCTTAATAATATATTCAGAAAGTCTGCTAACCAGGAATTCAGGAAGATGTTTTGCTCCTCCCCACACAGATATTTCTGACTTTGAGACTCCCAAGGTTTCTAGAAAGCTAAGTATCTATCACATCGGTTCCCAAACTGTATTCGGTGGGGCAGTACTTTCCTGCAGGATGGCATGTGATGTTCTTTAAACAAGCAAATGAGTTTCTGCAGCACTGAACACTACCCTCCTCACAGTGTCGCAGGCTAAGTGTGCACTGTCATGTACTGGCCAGCAGCTGGCCGATGTGAATAAGGCCTCAGTGTCTAGAATCTGATCACTTGGGTCCACATCCTAACTCCAGCATCATTCCGCAGAGTCTTGTAAGGTTTTGTTCGTCGTCCTATGGTTCAGGGACCAGCATCATCGACAAGACTTGGAAACTTGCTGGAAATGAAGCATATCAAGGGATTTTCATGGTGGTCCGGTGGTTAAGACTCCACACTCCCATTGCAGTGGGCCAGGGTTCGATTCCCGGTGAGGAAACTAGACCCTGCCCACCCAGACTAAAGATCCTTTGTGCTGCAACCAAGACCCAGCTCAGCCAAATAAATAAATTTTAAAAAATGAATTATGTCAAGTAATTCACAGACTCGAGGAATCAGAGTCTGCATTTTTAATGAGATTCCCTAGGTGGCCTGTATGCACATTAATATGAAAAGTACTATTTTAAATCATTCAAAAAACTATGATCATGGCATCTGGTCCCATCATGTCATGGCAAATAGATGGGGGAAAATGGAAGCAGTGACAGATTTTATTTTCTTGGACTCCAAAATCACTGCGGACAATGACTGCAGCCATGAAATTAAAAGGTGCTTGCTCCTTGGGAGAAAAACTATGATCAACCTAGACAGCATATTAAAAAGCAGAGACATTACTTTGCCAACAAAGGTCCATCTAGTCAAAGCTGTGGTTTTTCCAGTAGTCATGTATGGATGTGAGAGTTGGACTATTAAAAAAAAAGCTG
>NW_011495059.1:1458993-1470394 GCF_000754665.1 Bison bison bison
CAGTCCTGAATATTCATTGGAAGGACTGATGCTGAAACTCCAATACTTTGGCCACCTGATGCAAAGAACTGACTCATTTGAAAAGACCCTGATGCTGGGAAAGATTGAAGGCAGGAGGAGAAGGGGACAATAGAAGATGAGATGGTTGGATGGCACCACCGAGTCAATGGACATGAGTTTGAGTAGACTCCGAGAGTTGGTGATGGACAGGGAGGCCTGGCGTGCTGCAATCCATGGGGTTGCAAAGATTCAGACACAATGTAGTGACTGAACAATGACAACAATTCTAAATCATGCCATTTGACCTCTCTCTGCCTCAGTTTCCTCATTTGAGAAATAGCAATATTCTTAGGACTTATTTCATGCCTTATCATGCATCAGAATCACCCAGAGGGTTTTTGAAAGCAAAAGTGTCCTTCCCCCACCCTCATAGTGTTCCTGGTTTATTAGGTCCAGTGTGGGGACAGAAAATTTGCATTTCTAGCAAGTTCCAAGGACTGCTAATGCAGTGAGTCTGGGCACCATCCTTGGAGAACCACCACTCTAGATTATTCTAAGAGCATTGCTCATTCTCTGCTGACCATGTTTTCTTCCTTGAAGGATGCTATTTTAATACTTGGCTTTATGTTTATGTTTTGCCCTTTTTGCTGTTTTGCTGGAATCTTAGCCCTGGCCTATAAATTCTTCTGCGCAGAAATTATACCTTCCACACTCCACACTCTCTTATTTTCTGTTTTGTTAAATAATGAGTACATTTCCAGTGTGATTAATAATAGAATGAGGGAAAGGGAAAAGACAACTCAGATTACCAACCCCAATAAACAGCCTCCACAAAGGTATAGCAGCCCTCGAATTCTCATTAAAATGAACATTTCTCCCAGGTTCCCAGGTCACACTGATGCTGCTCGTCTGCGCCCCACCATTTGAAAAGGACTTCTCCTAGGAACTTTAGGTGGATTAAGCATAGGCCACTTAACACAACACCTGACGCAGACTGAGCATTCAGTTATGTACGTTAATGTGACTTCTACCTAATAAACACTCAGACGAATCCCATGCTTTGAACAAAATATTTATCAAACTCTGTTATGGAACTTTATTCACAGGGGATATATTGACTTTTCAGAGGAAGCAGTGTGTGATTGCAGGGGTGCTTGAGCTTCCCATGTTGTCAGCGTTCTATGGAAATCAGTTCCTAGTCTCTCTCTTTTTAAAAAATTTTTTGAACATAGATTCAGGAGCAGACAACCAGCAAATCTCAAGGCAGTGGCTCATGGGCTTTCCAGAGACCCTATGGTAGGAGGGCATGGCAACCCACTCCAGTATTCTTGCCTGAAGAATCCCACAGACAGAGGAGCCTGGCAGGCTACAGTCCATGGGGTCACAGAGAGTCGGGCACGACTGAAGCGGCTTAGCATGTATGCTCATATAGAGTACTGGCGGAAGAGGCAGAGATAGGAAGGTGCTGGGTAGAATGGAGCAAAGTATGCTTTACGAGCCAGTGCCCCCAGACCATGCTTCTTCTGGGGAACCCAACCTAAGACACTGTTTTGAGTGCCCACTGGGAAATTGATTCAGTTGAGTCATCGACTAGAAGATGATTCATTTTATAACAGATATAGCTCTCCAACACTTGCCACAAGAAGAGGCGTGCCTGGAACTTTCGGAGGAAGGGTGTACTTATGGATGAAAAATATTAGAGGCGGCAAAAGAAGACTTCCAACAAGATGAAGCGGTAACATGGGCCTAAGGGTTTCGTAGAATTTTCCACAGGCTTCAGCGTGCACCATCTGTGTCCTGCACCTCTCTGGCTTTTCCCAGGACTTTGACTTCCCCTCACTGTCCTGCTCTTTCTGAGCATCCCAGCATCTGAATCCCTGTGCACTTACATGGCATTTAATGTCATGGCTGGAAGGCTTTACTCTTTCCCCTTGTCTCCGGGCTGTGGTCCACTTCAGGCTTTTGGCATCCCACCTGCGTCCACTCAAACCTATCCATTGCCTGGGGGCTGAGGTTTCTGAGTCCTTTCCTGCACAATAAAATTTCCCTTTGTTTTCCCCCCTTTTCTTCTCTGCCTCTGTCTGGGGCTGATGGTGGCTGGTACTTGTGCTTCTTACTCATCCTCTCTGCTTTAAATCCCTTCTCCGTGTTGCCCCAGCATTCTGGCCTCTGAGCCTCTCACCATCCCTGGTCTTCTGGAACCCTTTGCGATCTCTGCCTCAGGGCTCCTCCTGGGTGACTGCTCAGTTGCCTTGACCTTGAGCCTCTGCTTGCCCTTGCGTGTGGGCTCATCTCTCTGAACCTCACCTCCACGGCTCCTTGCCCCGGTCCATCACAGCGTTGTTGCCTTTCATGGCTCTGGGCCCTCAGCTCGTCCCTGTCCGGCTGTTGCCTGCTCCCAATATGACAAATGTGATTATCAAAAGGCCTGTTTTTCCAGAGATTTTATAAGACAACCCACAATTTCTTATTCTTCCATGGGAGAAAGCCTGGTGGTTTCAGGAGCTAAACAGAAAAAATGTAAATGGTTCAAGGGGATGCACTTAATCCTCGCTGGAATCTGACATCATTAAGAAGAAAAGTGAAATAATCCTGGAGGAGACATCAACATAAGATTTAAACTTGAAAAAATTAATATTTTTGCACTTAATGAGTCCTTTGCTGTTTGTGTTAATTCCTTATTACTGATGTAACAAGTTCTGCAAACTGAGTGGATTGAAACAATGGACACGTATTACTTTACAGTTGTGGAGATCAGAAGTCAGAAATGGGTCTTATGGGCTAAAATCAAGGTGTCAGTGGGCTGTGCTCCTTCTGGAGGTTCCAGGGGAGAATCTCTCCCCTTACCTTTCCCAGTTTCTGGGGGCCACCCCGCCCTGCATTCCTTGGCTCATGGTTCCTTCCTTCATCTTAAGGAGGTCGCACCACTCTGACCTCTGCCTCTGTCGCCACGTCTCTTTCTCTGACTTTGACCATCCAGCCTTCCTCTTCTGCATATAAGTCCTTTTGTTTGATTCGGAATCTCTCTCCATCTCAACATCCGTAATCACATCTTCAGAATCCCTTTTACTATGTAAAGTGATGTATCTGCAGGCTCTAAGGATTAGAACATAGACATCTTTGAAGGGCTGTTATCCACTTTACCCCACTTCACCTCTAATTTCATGGTTAATTTAGAGCAGCTATCCCCCAGCTTTTAGGCACCAACGACTAGTTTTGTGAAAAGCAAGTTTTTCCACAGACCTTGGGGCTGGGGGTGTGGTTTCAGGATGATCCAAGCACATTCCAGCTATTGTGCACTCTATTTCTATTATTATTAGATTAGTTTCACTTCAGATCATTGGGCATTAGATCCCAGAGGTTGGGGACCCTTGATTTAGAGAGCTTCACTGACACCAGAATATGCTTCAGGTCAAATGTTTTCCATGCCTTCTCATTTATTGGTCACGATAACTCCATAAAGCAAGCCCCAGTATCAGAGCCATGGTTTAAAGGAGGAGCTGAAGGCCAGAGAAATGAAGTTGCCTGCCTGAGTTTGCACAAATGGTATTCACTTGCACTTCTTTTCCTAGCAGTTATTGTAACTTGCTACTGTGAAACAGGGACTTTTTCATACCCAGAATATCACATCTAAGATTCAGGATTGTAAAGACAAAAATGTTGTATTAAAAATGTTGATTCTAGAAATGTTTATCAAGTCAAGAGGCATCAGGGCATGGTGCTGGAGATGAAAAGACCAAAGTCCTGCCCTTGGGCAGCTCACAGTCTATTGAGGGAAACATTTGTTGGAAAAATTGCATGGCAAGTTTGCACCATACATAGGAGAGTGAGGAGCTTTCGAGAAGGTGATATGACAGTCAAGGGCACTTACTGGAAATGCCAATGAGCTGCACCTGGGCTTAAAGGCAGTGAGAGTATCTCCAGGCAGACAGGAGGCTTCGGGCAGTGGAAGCAGCAAATGCCAAGGAGGAGAGGTGTTGAAAAGCCCCCATTCATACTGTGCCTGGGGGACAGATTGGTCCACGTAGGGGGCACGCAGGACCTGTGGCTGGGGTACCAGCACACCAGCTGTTTATTGCCACTTTGTGGGCTATGTTTTCACTGACTTACCTGAGTCTGCTCTTCGGGATACCCTGTGGGTTTTGCTTAAGAGATGAACAAAAATGGGAGGAAGTTTAAAGGGCTAAGTGCCAACCTTATATGCAGATGAGCAAGGAGCCAAGGTGTTTAGAAGGGGCTGTGCCCTCTCTTCCTATGGGCAGGCAGCTGCCCTCTCACATCAGCTCCCTAGCAAAGTTTATTCTTGAATCCTGTCACCTACCGATACCAGCAATGGAGACTCATTATGGAAAGTCATGGGCCCCGCGGGTGTGGGGGTGGGTGGAGCTTCCACGCTGGGAGCCTGTGATACTATGATTTCTCCCTCCTTTTCTCTGTCCTGCAGCAATGGAATGGAAGGGACACGGCCCTTATGGTCACCCGTGTGGTCAACCACAGGCGTTTCTCGGCAACAGTCAGTGTGGCAGACACAACCCAGCGGAGCGTGAGCAAGTATCGCTGTGTGATCCGCTCTGACGGTGGCTCCGGTGTGTCCAACTATGCTGAGCTGATCGTGAAAGGTGAGTGCCGCCACCCACGTGGTTGGTCTCATAGGGATCCTTTGGCCCCAAGCTTTCATGGTGGGAAGAGCTAAGACTGCTGTTTTCTTATCTGTGGTTCCTTCACTCATTCCATAGAATGAAACAGCTTTAAATTCTCCCCATCAACCCACTTCAAAAAAAAAAAAATAAAGTTACTGTAAAATCATGCAATATTTCACTGTCATTCAAAGTTGAGTCTTAGATGTAAGATCTGTACATGAAAGCTTATGGGATGGATGACATGGAAGGCATCTCCAAATTTGGCTTTTTTTTTTTTTTGCATTTAAATTTAGAGTGAGCCAATGTCCTTGTGCTTGGGTGGCATTCTGTTACACTGATCGAGAAAACAATTGTTTCTAAGGGATATTTTATTGAAAACTCGATACAGTGACAATATTTTAGAAGGACTTTTGAAATAAATAACCCCCACCCTACTGACTTTGAATCAATTTTTTCCCAGTTTTCTTGTTCACCTTGAGGAATCTTTGATGTGTTTTTCCATGAAAATATGTACATTCTCCCTTTTCTGAAGGAGCTGGATATTCCATTCATTTTAAAAAGACTCC
This sequence comes from Bison bison bison, assembly GCF_000754665.1. Classification (NCBI taxonomy): domain Eukaryota; kingdom Metazoa; phylum Chordata; class Mammalia; order Artiodactyla; family Bovidae; genus Bison; species Bison bison. Next base: position 1,464,200 of record NW_011495059.1, read on the forward strand.
ATAATCTTTGTTACAGTGCTTAATGGTTGTGTGCTATTTCATCAAGTTCATCACAATCATCCTATTTTTAAAAATCTCTGTCATCATTTAGATAATTCCAGGTGTTTTTGTTTTTATCTTTCCTTTGTGCGTGCAGCAATTAACACCTCAATTGAGTTCTTCCGAAGAGAATATTTTTATTCTACTAAACCAGATTATTTCCTTGGATAAATTCCCTAGAGGTAGAGTTGTTAGGCCAGAGAATATGAGCATCTTTATGGATTTTTCTTTGTGTTGCAATATTGCTTTTGAAAAAAAGAAGGTTGACAGCTTATACTGGAAACCAGCAGTGTATGGATGCTCTCATTTTCCAGCATTATGTTCACCGGGTAAAATTTTAATATAACGTAATTTAGTGAATGAAATAGTGGAGCTGTTCATGTTAATGCTAGCTGCAGAATGATACCCAGTGTGTTTGAAGATAGAAGCGTTGTTCAACCCCTGAGAAGTCTCCTGAGTTGGTTCCCTTGGTCAAAGGGTGGGTTGGTGTGGAACCTTGACCTCTCTTTGCCCGCCTATGTAATGATTACCTTTCCTGGGTGAGTCTGCCATCTGAGATTCTCTCTCCTGTGCTGTCCTGATTCCAGATGGATATTCACATGGCTGCCCCTTTGTCATTCATCAGATCTCAGCTTGACTGTCAACATGCCATCTTCTCTGAAAGAATTACCCTCTCCTAGCTCCCCGCCATTCTCATGGTCACATTCTATCACATTGCTTTGTTTCTTTTCCATGCTTCACATTTTCAAATTCTATATTTTTCTTCATTTTCTTGGCAGTTTTGTGTCCCCCTTTAGGATATAAGCTCAGCGGAGTTTGTGCCATCTTCCTTGTGTCTCATGGTTCACAGTCAGCCCCCTAAGCTTCGCAGAGTGCCTGGCATACCAGCGTTCCATGGTTTTGCCCTGCATGATCAGTCATTTCGTTTGACTCAACCTTAAAATATTTGTTGAGTGGTGGATCAGTGAATGAGTTATTGGCCTCAGCAGGAGTTCATCTCATCGTTGGAATTCTGTGAACACTTAAGTTGAAGATCAACAAATTGAATAGTTATGAACAGAACAACTAACAGGAAAAAATCATCTTTAAACTAGTTTACATTGAGTGCCAATATATATCAAAGAAACTATCATTTTGATCCTGTTAGGCTCGTTTCTTGACTTTTTGGTGCTCTATGGCAGAAAGTGAAGAGGAACTAAAAACCCTCTTGATGAAAGTGAAAGTGGAGAGTGAAAAAGTTGGCTTAAAGCTCAACACTCAGAAAACGAAGATCATGGCATTTGGTCCCATCACTTCATGGGAAATAGATGGCGAAACAGTGGAAACAGTGTCAGACTTTATTTTCTTGGGCTCCAAAATCACTGCAGATGGTGACTGCAGCCATGAAATTAAAAGACGCTTACTCCTTGGAAGGAAAGTTATGACCAACCTAGATAGCATATTCAAAAGCAGAGACATTACTTTGCCAACAAAGGTCCATCTAGTCAAAGCTGTGGTTTTTCCAGTAGTCATGTATGGATGTGAGAGTTGGACTATTAAAAAAAAAGCTGAGCGCCAAAGAATTGATGCTTTTGAACTGTGGTGTTGGAGAAGACTCCAACTTATTGGACTGCAAGGAGATCCAACCAGTCCATCCTAAAGGAAATCAGTCCTGAATATTCATTGGAAGGACTGATGCTGAAACTCCAATACTTTGGCCACCTGATGCAAAGAACTGACTCATTGGAAAAGACCCTGATGCTGGGAAAGATTGAAGGCAGGAGGAGAAGGGGACAATAGAAGATGAGATGGTTGGATGGCACCACCGAGTCAATGGACATGAGTTTGGGTGAACTCCGGGAGTTGGTGATGGACAGGAAGGCCTGGCGTGCTGCAATTCATGGGGTCGCAAAGAGTCGGACACGACTGAGCAACTGAACTGAACTGAAGGTTGATCTATGTGATAAAGTGGCCTTTTCAGGTCTTTCCTATTGTCAGTGAATATGTTACTTCTGAGCTGTGCTTTCTGGACGCTCTCTATACCTGTTGTATGGTGATATCCCACACAGCAATGGAAGCCTCCCTCCCCATCCTGAGAATGGACTGTGTTGTCTCCTGTTGTCCCGGTCTCACTAGCACCTTACCGTGCCTGGCACAGTGTTGGTAATGAGTGGATTGGATGAATGACTACTGGGGCTAGTGTCGGGCTCTGAACTGTTCACATGCAGACAAATGGAGTCAGACACTCCATTTCGTCTTTCCTTAGGTCCCCAGGTGTGAAGAAGGAGGTGTGGGGCCAAATGCAGAGGCCTCTTGGACAAAGGATGTGGTTTCCATGGTGAAGCATCATGGCTTTGTTTGAAGGGGTGGCAGGGTGTCCTGGGGCTGTGGTTTGTCCTTTGCTGGCTGTGTTCCTTGGGCTTGAGTTCAACCTGGAGGGGGTAGTACCCTGATACAATCCAGGAGCTGTGGATCTGCTCTGCCCCCTCCCCTGTAGCCCTCACCGGTCCATTTTAAGGGGTGCACTGGGTGACCTTCTTCAGAAGTCTCCTTCACCGTGGGTGAAGTTAGGTTTGTGCTCCTGGTGATGGATCCTGTTTTGTTGCACCTTATTGGAATCCTTAATGGAATATCGCATTTTCTTAGTGCCTGTTTTTCTTCCCTGTTGCACTTCTCTCTTTACATTCACTTGGGGGTCAGCTAGAAACTAGACCCCTTGAATGTAGAAGTCCCTTTACATTCATGATCTTATTTAGTCCTGACTGTGGCTCTGCACCTTGGTTTTATTTTAATTCATTTTACAGCTGTAGGAACATCCACAGCCAGGTTGAGACACAGAGACAAGTCCTTAGGGGCAGAGCGGGGGTTGGCCCAGGGGCTGGATCATGCTATTTAGGCCTCACCTGGAGGGCCCGAGGCTTGTGGCCTTGTCAGCATCTGGCAGCATCGTGTCCTGAACAGTGTCAAAAACATCCAGACAGCAGGCTGGGCTCATAGCAGGGGTCCCTTGACCTATTGCTAACTTTTGTTTTTAACTCATGCATCACGCTCCTGAGTTCCCTTCCTGTCTGGAGTGGGATACCAACTGCCAGATTCCAGAAATGGATTTAACCCTTCCCTACACACACACGCATACACACACACAGACACACACACAGGACTTCCCTCATGGTCCAGTGGCTAAGACTGTACTTCCAATGCAGGGGACCTGGGTTCGATCCCTGATTTTATTTTCTTAGGCTCACTGTGGATGGTAAGCCCCAAATCACTGTGAATGGTGACTGCAGCCATGAAATTAAAGACACTTGCTCCTTGGAAGAAAAGCAATGACAAACCTAGACAGCGTATTAAAAAGCAGAGACATCACTTTGCTGACAGAGATCTGTATAGTCAAAGCTATAGTTTTCCCAGTAGTCATGTGTGGATGTGAGAGTTGGACCATCAAGAAGGCTGAGCACCAAAGAATTGATGCTTTTGAACTGTGGTGCTGGAGAAGACTCTTGAGAGTCCAAGGGACTGAATGGAGATCCAACCAGTCCATCCTAAAGGAAATCAGCCCTGAATATTCATTGGAAGGACTGATGCTGAAGCTCCAATACTTTGGCCACCTGATGGGAAGAACTGACTCATTGGTAAAGACCCTGATGCTGGGAAAGATTGAAGGCAGGAAGAGAAGGGGGTGACAGAGGATGAGATGTTTGGATGGCATCACCGACTTGATGGACATGAGTTTGAGCAAGCTCCAGGAGTTGGTGATGGACAGGGAAGCCTGACGTGCTACAGTGCATGGGGTCATGAAGAATAGGACACCAGTGAGTGACTGAACTGAACCGAACTGAGGTAGATGGGGCAGGACACTTGTCCAGGTCACAATCTTGTTCCCGTATCTGTGGCCCTGCAGAGATCCTTTGAGGCTTCCTATGCAGAGTGGGGATGGGTGCTTCCCTCATGTGCAGAACATACAGGAGGGAATATTAAAGTGGGGGTCATAGGATTTCCCTGGTGGTCCAGTGGTTAGGGCTCTGTGCTTACCCTGCAGGGGCACAGATGCAGTCCCTGGTCGGGGAAATAAGATCCCACCTGCTGCACAGCACAGCCAGCATTTTTTACATTTTTTTTTAAAATGGGGCCCAACATGTAGGCTTGGGAACATTTGGGTCCTGGAGTTCCCACTACGTCAGTCTCCCCAGATTCCTCCTCTATCCACCACCAGTGAGCCAGGGATCTGGAACAAAGGAAAAGTTTCTGGTCCTGCTTGTGCTCGGCCTCCTGACCTCATGGGCCCACTCCGCCTGGCATCACTCATTTGGAACTCAGGCCATGCAGGGGTTGGGAGGTCATAGGACCCTCAGCTCCCGAGGGTGCCAGGAGCCGGAGGTCCCTCTGATGCTGTCTGCGGCAGGTGCTTGTGCTGGGCCAAGCTGTGGAGCGTGGGGACCTCTGTCTCCATTTCTGTCTCTGTCTCTCCCTAGGCAGGTGTGTTTATGGCTGGTTTGTGGCTTGTTTACTGTCCTGGGACTGTGAGCATCAGTGCTTCAGAAAACACCACCTCATTTGAGTGTAGGCAATACAAAATTTTCAGGGCAACACACAGATTAAAATGCAAGCAAATTGGAATTACTTCATTCCAAAGAGCTGTTTATTGAGTTGTGATAATGTACCTGAGTATACATTAGATTACTCAGTAATTGAGGTTTCACTCAATTGACAGTCTGGCCCCTCAACCTACCTGTTCCAGACCACTGCTCATAAATGCACTAATTTGCTGTCTGTTTCTGGGTTTCCTAAAGTCTTTGATTTCAAGGTATTTTAGCTTATCCCAAGGGCTTAGGTTTCCTCAAATATGCAGATGTGGTCTTGATGACAATTTTCTAACTCATAAAAATTTTGTTGGTGGTGGTTTTTTAAAATTTGTCTTCTAACTCCATTTAACAACCTACCATGGTTTCAGAACTTCTTATCAATATACAGATTAGTTCCTCAAAGAAATCCAGTACTGGTGCTGAGAGTCAGATGTTCAGATTTAAGTCCCTTGTGACTTTCTATCAAGGTAGTTGGGCAGGGTCAAGAGTATAGATTTTGTGTATGGATGTCAGCATCCCAAGTTTCAATCTCAGACTTGGCCCCAGCTCTCTGTGTCTTCAGTGAAATTACATGTTCGCTTTGAGCCTCAGGTTCCTCATCTGTTCAATGGGGACAGATATAGCTAGTTGGATCCTTATTACAGGGAGAAAATATATGTATAGCTCTTAGTACAAAATCGGAGAAGGCAATGGCACCCCACTCCAGTACTCTTGCCTGGAAAATCCCATGGATGGAGGAGCCTGGAAGGCTGCAGTCCATGGGGTCGCTGAGGGTCGGACACGACTGAGTGACTTCACTTTCACTTTTCACTTTCATGCATTGGAGAAGGAAATGGCAACCCACTCCAGTGTTCTTGCCTGGAGAATCCCAGGGACGGGGAAGCCTGTTGAGCTGCCATCTCTGGGGTCGCACAGAGTCGGACACGACTGAAGTGACTTAGCAATAGCAATAGTACAAAATAGACACCCACCAAGTCATATCTCCGCTTTTTCATACTGTTCATGTTCCTGGGGTTCTCACAGTAAAAATATGGGAGTGGTTTGCCATTCCCTCCTTCTTTGGACCCTGATGCCGGGAGAAGAGGGTGGCAGAGGATGAGATGGTTAAATAGCATCATGGACTCTATGGACATGAATTTGAGCAAACTCCAGGAGACAGTGAAGGACAGGGAAACCTGGTGTGCTGCAGTCCGTGGGGTCGCAAAGAGTTGGACACGACTTGGCAACTGAACAACAATAGTTATATCTGTAATTATTGATAATCATATTTTACTGTATTCAAGGAGGTATTGATCAAATATCAATACACTGGCTACTTTTCCTTGTTCTGCTTCTTGTTCTATGGTAATTTAAACTTAATCACCTTAAGGTCTCTTTTCTCTGGAACAACATTAGGGAATGGGATTGGGGTCATCAAACACAGCCCACCGGTCCAAGTTGGTTGCAGAGATGCTTCACTTGGTTGCATTGTCTTTTTTTTTTCTTTTAACATTTTGTTCCACTCCTTAAATTCTTCTTGCAGTTGCGTCGGTTTGGCCACACTGAGCCTGCACGTTAGGGTGGCAGCAGTGGGCTGGTATGGCTGCCCTGTCCC
>NW_011495059.1:1470494-1471460 GCF_000754665.1 Bison bison bison
GTCCCGGACGCTCCACAGTTCACCCTTGCCCTGGCTTGGCCCACCTTGCTCACCTCACTAGGCTTGCTCCTGTAGGCCTTTGAGTTTACAGCCTGTGGCTTAAAGATTACTAGACTAGAATAGTTGACTTGTCCTTATTGTTAAGAGCTTATGGAACCCCAACCGTGTGTCAAGTAGTGTGATAAGTCACGGTCGAGTAGGAAGAATCATGCAGACTTAATAACGCATGGCCTTCCAGTTGGGTCAGGCACCTACTCTACTATCTTACTAAGCCTGTAAGTAGCCATACGGTACATGTGCTGTAGCATCCCCCCTTTTACAGATGAGGGCATGGAGGATCAGAGAGGTTAGGCAACCATCCCAAGGCCACACAGCTTATGTGTGGCAGAGTTGGGATTCCAGCCCATGCCTGCCTGTGCCAAATAGATCCTGTTCTTTCTTCTATACCACATTTCTTAGAAAATCCAATATGATAGACCCTGTAATCAGGTGTGAGCTGAGAAAATATATACAAAGGGTAGGACAGCTAATGCAATTCGGGAAAGCATCTTTAGCCTTCTGAGGTGACCAAGGCTGCTGCCTCCTGTCCCATCAGTGAGAGCAACCCAGGGGGACCACTACATACCCAGAGAAGAAACAAAGACAGTAACCACTCTGAGCATTCAGCTTGGAGAGCACTGGAGCAAAATTGCCTTCCTAATCAGACTCCGAGCATCCATATCTATTCTCTGCCAGTCTTCAGAGGCAGAGGGGAGCTGGGAGCTGTATGGTGCAGTGGTCAGAGAGCCGGGGCTGGAATCTGGCCTCTGCCCTGTAAACTCCACTGCTTAAGCCTGGCTGGAGCCCCACCACCCCTACCATCTCACCTGTCCACACCCTAGACCAGGAGGTGGCAAACCTTTCCTACACAGGGCATGGTTGTCAACGTTTTCATCTTTATGGGCCACCCAGGCTCTGTTTAAACTA
>NW_011495059.1:1471560-1481561 GCF_000754665.1 Bison bison bison
CTGTTTAAACTACTCGACTCTGCTGTTGTAGCAAAAGCAACCCTAGAAAAGATGGCATGAATGAGTGAGGCCATGTGACAATAAAACTTTATTAAAAAAAAAATCAAAACACACAGGCACAGAGCAGGGTTTGGCTCCTGGGTCACAGTTTGTTATCACCGCTTGAGACCACGCCCTTTCTTTGCAATTGGATGAGTTGCCAGCCTCCCTGTTCCACTTCTGCACCGCTGAGGTCTGCTCTCTGTGCAGCCTCAGAGACAGTTTGAAAACAAGTTAAATCTTGGCACATCATTTCCTAAAACTCTGCACTAGCTCCTCTCTTATCCTCAGAATAAAAGCCAAGCTTCTTAACACAGTCTATTTCTGACCCCCTCTCTGTCTCTGATTCCTAGCCTCCCAGCCCCATATTTTTCCTTTCATCCTATTCTCTGGCCACACCTGTCCATTTCCTCTTCCTTGAACTCCAGGAAAGCAAGTCTGACCTCAGGGGCTCTGCACTTGTTTCCCTCTCTTGGAGGTAAATGCTTTTCTTCCTGATGGTTACATGGAATTCATTTGTTTTGTTTGCTGTGGTGTCTACTCACCTATCAGCTCCCCAGAGAGACTCCCCTGACCACACTCCCTCTTGTGACTCTGTACCAGTACACTAGGCTGTGGTTTTCTACCCAGCTCTTACCATTGTGCACAGTACTCGTTCACATCTGTGTGTTACACGTGGTCTTGAAGGGAGAAGCTCTGTAGGTCTTGCTTCCTCTGGATCCCTGGCACCTAGTACAGTACCTGGCATGCAGAGGATGGTCAGACATTTGCTGTATCCAGGGAGTTCTCAGACCCTTTCTTCACAAGAGGCAGTGGCACAGAAGATTCCTTAGTGCTCTTCTTGTCCCAAGGTTCTCAGTATTCTTCAAACTATAGGTTTTCCTCCTACCTCTGAGCAAGTTCTATGTCCTTTATGAGTGCTTCTTTATTTCATTTTATTACTGGAATATAATTGCTTTACAATTTTGTATTATTTTCTACTGTACAACACAGTGAATCAGCTGTACGTATCCCCAGGTGGTGCTACTGGTCAGAACCCTCCTGCCAATGCAGGGGACATAAGAGATGTGGGTTTGATCCCTGGATTGGGAAGATTCCCGGGAGGAGGAAATGGCAACCCACTCCAGTATTCTTGCCTGGAAAATTCCATGGACAGAGGAGCCTGGCGGGCTCTAGTCCATGGGGTAATAAAGCACCTTAGCACACACATGCATATATATCATCTTTTACTTTAATTGTTTTGTGCCCTTATTCTTTTTCTTCCTAGTTATGGAAGCTGTGAGCTTTGTAATTCCCTGTGTCCCTCCTATGACTTCCCTTTGTCCTGCCCAGGTCTCTGTTGACCTGCCAGCATCATGCTACTTACCCAGTCTATCATGTGGCCCTGACGATGGTCATTTTAGAAGCTTCTGGGCCTTCCTTAATGGCTGTCAAGGGAAGGCTTGCCTTGAGATGAGTGAACCCTCGGTGTTCCTCCTGAGTCCTGCCTACTGGTGTGTACCTGCTTCACACTGTGGGCAACACCTTAACACTTCACACTTACCTGCTTCCTCCCTCTACCCCATGTCTAATGTTGGCTTTCCTGGAAGATAGTATTTCAAGAAACCTCAGCATCTTCATCTTCTCTGCAGTCTTCTTTTTAAAAAAATATCCTGATGCTCTTATTTTTTCCTTCTTAGTCATAACTTCAGTTAATGGACTGCCTCATGTTTTTTAACCACAGCTGCTCTTGGAAAGCACTCATAGGTCGTAAATCATGTAGGTCTTGGGTTCAGATCTGGGTTCTGGCATGTGTTTGCTATGTGAATTCAGAGCCTCATCCCATGACTCCTGAGTTATAAAATGGAGTCATAGTGCAGCTTCTCTGGATTTGGGGAAGGGTCATGGATATGTTCGGGCTTCTCTGGTGGCTCAGTGATAAATAATCTGCCTGCCAATGCAGGTGACGCAGGTTTGATCCCTGGACCAGGAAGATGCCCTAGAGAAGGGAATGGCTACTCACTCCAGTATTCTAGCCTGGAGAATCCCATGGACAGAGGAACCTGGCAGGCTACAGTTCATGGGGTTGTAAAGACTTGGACCTGACTGAGTGACTGACACTTTCACTTTCTTGGGTGTGTTCATCCTTTGTGAACTAACTGTCCATGTGTTTATTTATCTTCATCAGTCTCCATCCTCCCCATTTGCCAGCTGCCCAGTCTTAGCTCCTGACTTCCTCACTTTTAGATGATCTCACTGTTAGCTTTCCAGAGGAGGAAAAAAAATAAATGACAGATGGGAGGAAAGTGGGAAACTTCACTTGAACATATGTGCATGTTGGGGGAGGCAAACTGGGAGATATCTGTGTATATTGTATTCTATATGGTCACAAAGACCAGCTTATTTTTAAAAAAAAACATCAGTGTGGATAAATAAAACCTGACAAGTATTGGTTTCCTTGACTTATTTTGACGACTTCATCAGCTACATGCTCCTGGGTCGCATTAACACTTTTAACGCATTTGGAAATCAAATCAAACATCAACTGCGTTAAACCCTTGTTCACATGGAACATTACCCTCCTGTGTTCCAGTGGAAGACTTATCCAGGGTACGGAATGAGCTGCAAGTCTGCAGTAAGGTAACATTTGTAGACTGTTTATTGCATGCCAGATACCGCCCTGTATATTTCACGTGAGATTCTGTTTAATCCTCAACTGATGAGGATGCTGAAGCCTGTTCACTCAGCCTACTGACCGTCTCAGAGCCCAAGGTCCGTCTTAGTCCTATTGTAATTAAGACTTTCTTCCTAACCCTCATTATGCTGATTTTCCATTATGTTCTATTCTGTGGCAAATATACATGGAATATTGTTTCTGAGGCCCTAAGTTTCAGGCTCAATCAGACTCAGTTAAACCTCAGGCTCCAGATTTGGACAGGATGATCCAGAGCATTGCCTATGTCCTCTCTCTGGTGCCTAATTTGCCTCTGAAATGTTACAGCCTCTGCCTAGACCAGTGGTTCTCAACTGAGAGTGATTTCATCTCCCAGGAGGCTTTCAGCAATGTTGGGGGCCTTTTTAATTGTCACACTTGGGAAGGGAGCCCCAGCATCCAGTAGGGGGAGGCCAGAGATGCTGTTAAACTTCTGCTATGTACAAGGGCAACCCTCCTCCCCCTGCCCCTAACAAAGAACTGCTCAGCCCCAAAGGCCAGTTGTGCCAAGGGTGAGAAACTCTGACCCAAACCCCTCCTCGCGGGGAGACCTCTTGATCTCTGACACTCTTGTGTTCATCTGCAGCTCTGTGGGCTTCTGTCCAGAGCAGGGCATGAGATGTGGGAGAAATAAAAGAGAGCTGATAACATTAGCTGTGGAGTGATTTAGCTTCTCTGAGCCCCAGTCGGTCTGTCTAAAAGCTTTGACATTTGACTTCTGGTTTGTTCTGACCTAGAGAGTGAGATAAGATGCCCTGCTGAACAGTCCATGCCAGCCCAGCTGACCGTGGCAGCTGTCACTGTGCCTAGACGCCCTCAGTTGCCACCTCTTCAACCCAATGTAGTCTACCTATCTACCAGAGACCAGAGACCTGTCGTCTACCTACCTAGAGCAAGCATCACCAGTCATTAAAAATGATCCTCATGAAGAAATTGTGGCAACGTGTTTAAACATTTAAAAAGCAAAGCAGCCTGGGTGGAAGGGGAGTTTGGGAGAGAATGGATACATGTGTATGTATGGCTGAGTCCCTTTTGCTGTCCGCCTGAAACCATCACCAACATTGTTAATCGGCTATACTCCAATACAAAATTTAAAAAAAAATTGGTTTTAAAAAGCACTCATGGAGCAGATAGCAGGAGGCAGATGCCCCAAAGCAGTGTCTTAGCAGTGGGGTGGGGTGGGGTAGAGAGGGGGCTTCTGATGTGATCAGTGGGGTTTCTCATACTCATATTGCATTGTTTTTATTTATTTTAAAATTTATTTCTAAAATTTTAAAATTAGTTTTTCTTAGCATATAGTTGCTTTACAGTGTCGTGTAAGTTTCTACCACGTCCACATAGCAAAGTGCATCAGCTCTATGTACACGTGTATCCCCTCTTGCCCCATCTAAGACGGGCTGCCATCCTGATCTGGGGAACCCAGAACCGGGGCTTAGGTGAGATTTATCTTAGAAGGGACAGAGCCAACATTTTGTTGCTAGTTAGATTCAAATGACCATTTCTCTGGGCCTCGAGTTCCCTATTTGTCAAAAGAGAACGTATATTCTATAGGTGGGTTTCAAACTTATTCCCTCTCCAACAATAGAATGCCATCCTAAAATAGCATGGAAAACAAAGGAGGCAGCTCTGCAGAGTCCTGGGGCTCCTGCAGTAGTGTCAAATTTGAGTTTCCCACCCCCTGGGAAGGTGGATTTCTTTGCTTCTCGAAAGGTTATTGTTGATGTTTTTAAGTGCATGCAAGTCCACCTTTTTTATGCTTTGCTGGATCCTGGTAGAGAATGTGGCTAGGATTCAGTCTCCTCTTTTCAATGAAATTGCTTGCTCCTGCTTTTCATTATTAGTCCAAGTAGCAGGCCTGTTGCTTTAGATGCGTGTCCAGAGGCAGATGTGACTGGCTTACGGCTCAGTAAATGGAGCTCTTCCTCTCCGATGGAGCTCAGCGTGGTGGGATGGAGCAGACGATTTTTGGCAGAGTGGCTGATCACCTGCTCTCAGTGAGGGAAAGCCTCCTGTTTGAGTTCATCAGCAGTAGAATGTGCTCCGCGGCTTGCTGTTCTAATCTCTCACACACTTGAGTTGGAACCTGCTGGACCCACCGTGAGACCGGACTGGCCTTTGCTGTGACTTTGCAAGCAGACGGTTGAAAATGGTTTTCCTAATGATAAGCAGTGAGGCTGCCCTTGAGAGGCAGGGGGGGCTAGGGCTGACTCCTCGCTGTACCTAGTTTTTATTTCCGGATTAAACTGCCTGTGACCCAGCCTCAGTTTCTCCATCTGTAAAATGGAACAAATGATCTAGTTGCCTTACATTTTCTGAGGCTCGGTGAAATCGAGTGTGATAATCACAGAGCGGGACCTCCTAGCTGGAGAAGTTCAAGCTCCTGTGACCACGTGACTTGTTCTCTGTACTATTTATTTTTTCCATTTCAGTGAGCAGGAAGGGTACACTTCCTAGACTCCTGCCTCCAGTTGGGGCAGAGGGATATGTGTCAAAGTGATGCACACCCCTTCCAGGCCAGACCTACAGAAAATCCCCCATGTGCGGCCCTGTCTTTCCCTCTCCTGTTGTGACATAGGAGACCAGACACTGGGGCAGGCAGCGTCTCCAGGCAGGAGCTGGGTCCCTGAACGCTGTGTGGAGCCCAGCTCCACCCCTGCCGACCCTACGACTTCACTGAGCTGAGACATGAATGAACAGTATCTGAACCAACCACGGCTAGTCCAGCTTATGCCGGGGGAGATGCTGTGCATTACCCTGGGCCTTCCTGCCTGATGGCCTTGAGACCTCGTTCTCAGGTGTCCACACGTACGGTGGACAGAAAGGACCAGCACTGGGACCATTAGTTCCTGCTTTCAGTCTGCATTTCATGGGAACCCAACAGTGACCAGAAGGGGGTTCTCTGAGTCTGGCCTCACAGCAAGGGAAAGCAGCCAGTTCTTTCTGCCCAGTGCTGTCAGGGCTGACTCCTCAGAAAACCATCTCTTCTCTCTGGGCATTGCTGCCCCAGGCATACCTGGAGTCATCCCTGTGACTTTTCTTTCCGGGGCACTGAGCTGACCACCCCTTTTGCCCTTCACCTTTCTTCCCCCTCGCCAGGCTGATGCAGTCCGTGAAGTGACCGAGGCAGTTTGCAGGCCTGGGGCAAGGACGACTCTTCCAGCATCTTCCCTTGTCTCTGCTGAATCCTCGGCTGTCCTGGTTTTATTCCTTGACTTCCACAATAAGCAGAGATAAAACAAACTGTAGGATGCTTATCTCTAGGCCCTCACCCATACCCAGAAATTTGCTGAGTGTGGACTTAGTCTTTCTGCCTTTGCCTGGGGTCTCCACCTTTATGGCCTAAACCCCAAGCTACCATCTTCCCTTCCATCCTCCTTATCCAGCCAAGATTGAAGGACTCCTGATTGGCTCCTGGGTCCTGATGTCATCAATGGGCTGCTCTATCTTCTCCAGAAGCTCCAGAGAAGCAGCTTATAGATACACCTGCTGTCATCTGTCTTTGCACAGAGGGCCATGCCAGGTACTCCTGGGGCTGGACCTGAGAAGAGCTCCCCTAACCCCAAGGTTATTTGCAAACTGCGTGCTGACAGAAGTTACCCTGCCCTTTGAGATTTGGGTACAGTGAGCTCTCTTTCAAGTTTTTGCATATTCCTAAGGCCTCCTATCAGAGAAGGCGATGGCACCCCACTCTAGTAGTCTTGCCTGGAAAATCCCATGGATGGAGGAGCCTGGTGGGCTGCAGTCCATGGGGTCATGAAGAGTTGGACACGACTGAGTGACTTCACTTTCACGCATTGGAGAAGGAAATGGCAACCCACTCCAGTGTTCTTGCCTGGAGAATCCCAGGGATGGGGGAGCCTGTTGGGCTGCCGTCTATGGGGTCGTACAGAGTCGGACACGACTGAAGCGACTTAGCAGCAGCAGCAGCAGCAGCAAGGCCTCCTATGCTGGTCATTTCTGACTATTTGGTTTCCATTCCGACTGGCTTTCAATGTCAATTACCTCACACTGCTTATACTTTCCATCTGCTCTGCACCATCCAAATTTGGAACTCAGTCCTCTTTCCTTAATTTTCCTTCATCCTTTTCCCAGCATGCACACACACACATACATACCATATACACACACATACACCACCCCCCCCACACATATACACATTCTTTGTGGTGTAGCACTTCAGAGAATTTAGGGTAAGGGAAGGGGAGTCAGCACAGAAACGCTCATGCCCCCCGAAGGAATACGAGGTGCTGCTCTGTCAAGCACTCTGGCCACCCCATCAGAAGTTCCTGGTGGGACTTTTCTGGTGGCTCAGTGGTGAAGAATCCGCCTGCTAAAACAGGAGACATGGATTCGATCCCTAGTCCAGGAGGATCCCATATGCAACTAAGTCCATGCACTGCAATTGTTGAGCCTCTGTGCTCTAGAGCCCGGGAGCCACAGCTACTGAGCCTGCAAGCTGCAACGACTGAAGCCTGAGTGCCGTAGAGCCCGTGCTCCACAGCAAGAGGAGCCACCGCCGTGAGTAGCCCATGCACCAAAACCAGAGAGTAGCCCCTGCTTCCTGCAACTAGAGGAAATCCCAGCACAGCATCGAAGACCCGGCACAGCCAAATAAAAGAAGTTCTTGGTGGCTGTGACCTTCTCTGAAGGCTCTGGCATCCTGCTGCGTTGCCCTGGCCCCTCCCCTCTCTTGCTTCCTCAGAAGCTCCAAGGCAGAGCAGTCTGGCAGCAGGCAGTTCCTTGGGACCTGTTTGCACAGCTCATTTCTGCCAGTCCCCCTTGCCAGTGATTCCCCCACTGGTTTTGGACTAGTTCCCTCTGGCAGAGGCATGACTCTCCCCTGGCCCCTCTTTTGCATCTCAGAAGCAGCCCCGTTTCCCTGCCAGCGAGGATCCCATCCTTGCCTTGGTTCTGGAGGTCTCTGCAGGGCATAGCCCTGTCCACACCCTCACACTTGTCCTGCCTTATTGACATAAGCAAGGCAGGAGGGCTCACAGGGACTGATCTGAGCTTGAAGATGGAGAAATAGTGGACCTTTCTCATTCTGGACCCCCCACCCCCAACAGTGGTGAGTGGCAGTAACCTACCTCTTAATTGGGTAGAGCCCCAGAGAGAGATTATTGGCTTGTGCCTCTGGGGTGCCAAGCATGGAAGCACCTAGAATGATGGATCCAGAGTTCTCTTTTCTCTGTGTTTCCTGTTTTGCTTGTTCCTTCTTGATGTAATTCTCACACCTGCTCATGGGGAGCTTTGGGGGCAAGTCAAGGACTCCAGATCCACACCTTGAAGTTTAACAAGCTTCAGAGTAAGAGAATTTACTTTTCTCCATTTCTAGACATCAGTCCCTGGAAAGAATTTTCATCCTCCTTGCCTGGGTTGAGTATCCAATGTTGGACCAGCTGTTGGACCCGGTGGCAGGGTGGAAGGGTCGTGTGCCCAAGTGTCAGAGCCGTGTGCCCAGCTCTGCAGCCAGTGGGGCAGGTTGGGAGGAGTCTGGACTCTTCTGGAAGATGCAGGATGGGGCTGGAGCCCTTCCCCTAAAGAGGGATTCTGGGCTGACAAGAATCAGATGGGCACTGGCCAGGCTCCTCTGGTGTCTGCCGATCCCTACTGGGCTTTCCACAGATTTCTGAAGATTTAGGTAGGCTCTTGGTAGGTTGTGGTCCTCAATCTGGATCCCCTGGTTTCAAGCTTCAATAAAAGGGATGTACTTCAGTTCTTTTGTTTGAATGAATTTCCTATGGATGCTACGTCATTTTTGAACCAGATGTGTTCAGAAGTGAATTATTGCTCTATGTCTGTCCCTCTCGGAGTCCAGTCCCTCTCAGCAGCTCTGGTCTTTGCCTCTGTGCCTTTGCTTCCTGATGTCCTTTCTCTACTCCTGCATCATCCTTCCTCCTCCCACGAGTGTCTGCCCAGCCCTGCCTGTCACCCTCTCTTGCCACCTTTCCTGTACATCCAGAAGGTTGCAGATGGGTAACTCAGCTCCCTCTGCCTCACTGATCAGGTCCTTGGTAGGATATTTCCTCCCAGAAAACACAGCCCTCCCCCTGCTTCCCCACCCTCCTCTCTCCAACTCTGTTTCTTACCCCTTCTCACTCCTTCTGACTTCCACACTCTCCATCTCTCCCTTTTGTTGCTTCTTAATGCTTTATTATATACCAGTGTTTTGGGTCACACCAGAATTGTCCCCACCAACGGAGTTGTTGGAAGTGGCTCCCCGATTCTGATATCTGAGATGCAGGCTGGGGTGCACCAGTGTGTGGCATTAGTATCTTCCTACAGCCACAATCCAATCAAGGGCAGACAGTGAGTAGCGTCATTTGCTCTTTGGCTAAGTCCCTATTAGAGAGATAGACCTGCACAATGCTGTCTCCAGATGCTGCTGCAATACGATTGATCAAGGAGGAAGGTATTCATTAAACACCTACTGTGTCCAGGGAATCTTCTAGACACGAGGGGTGCACTAAAGAACCATATGGAGATGAGGCTTCTATTACCCAAAAGTGTACATTCTAGTGGAGGAGAAAAAAAGGGAAATGAGTCAGGAAGAGAGAACATGTCGGAGAGCAGCAAGAATGTGCTCAGGGACCACTCACATGTATCCCTGTGACCCCAAAGCACAGGATGACTTGGAATCAGACCCCAGCTCAGCTGCTGGCCAGCTCTGTGACCTGGGTGTGCCCCTGTGCTTCTGCAAGCCTGCTGTGCCATCTTCAAAGTGAACAATGAGGTTTTCTTCTAATTGTGAATTGTGTGTGTGACAGTGCAGCCAGAAGTGACACGTGACCAGAACCGTAGCTGGCAGCTCCCTGTGCTCACATACCACCTCCCGGCTCTGTCCCACAAGGTGGGGTGAATACAGTTGTTGGGGTGCTGCAACTTGCTCTCCCCAAGGCTGCCAAATGGCTCAAATTCTGTCTACCATTGTATGAATGTCTCAAGGCCGCGAGACAGATGACTGCAAACCGGGTGAGCTAGTTCAGTCCAGTTCAGTCACTCAGTCATCTCCGACTCTTTGCGACCCCATGAACTGCAGCGCTGTCCTCCCTGTCCATCACTAACTCCCGGAGTTTACCCGAACTCATGTCCATTGAGTCAGTGATGCCATCTAACCATCTCATCCTCTGTTGTGCCCTTCTGCTCTTGCCTTCAATCTTTCCCAACATCAGGGTCTTTTCAAATGAGTCAGCTCTTCGCATCAGGTGGCCAAAATATTGGAGTTTCAGCTTCAACATCAGTCCTTCCAATGAACACCCAGGACTGATCT
>NW_011495059.1:1481661-1482368 GCF_000754665.1 Bison bison bison
CATAAGGTGACACACACACAAGATGTTACACAGACAAGGTAACACACACAAGGTGACACACACAAGGTGACACACACACAAGATGTTACACAGACAAGGTAACACACACAAGGTGACACACACAAGGTGGTACACAGACAAAGTGACACACACAAGGTGGTACACAGACAAAGTGACACACACAAGGTGACACACACAAGGTGCACACACAAGGTGGTACACACACAAGGTGGTACACACACAAGGTACACACACAAGGTGACACACACAAGGTGGTACACAGACAAGGTACACACACAAGGTGACACACACAAGGTGGTACACACACAAGGTACACACACAAGGTGCACACACAAGGTGGTACACAGACAAGGTACACACACAAGGTGACACACACAAGGTGGTACACACACAAGGTACACACACAAGGTGCACACACAAGGTGGTACACAGACAAGGTACACACACAAGGTGACACACACAAGGTGGTACACACACAAGGTACACACACAAGGTGCACACACAAGGTGGTACACAGACAAGGTACACACACAAGGTGACACACACAAGGTGGTACACACACAAGGTACACACACAAGGTGCACACACAAGGTGGTACACAGACAAGGTACACACACAAGGTGACACACACAAGGTGGTACACACACAAGGTACACACACAAGGTGCACACACAAGGTGGTACACA
>NW_011495059.1:1482468-1492106 GCF_000754665.1 Bison bison bison
GGTCTTTTCAAATGAGTCAGCTCTTCGCATCAGGTGGCCAAAATATTGGAGTTTCAGCTTCAACATCAGTCCTTCCAATGAACACCCAGGACTGATCTCCTTTAGAATGGACTGGTTGGATCTTCTTGTAGTCCAAGGGACTCTCAAGAGTCTTCTCCAACACCACAGTTCAAAAGCATCAATTCTTCTGCTCTCAAAAGTAACAGGAATTCACTCTCTCACAGTTCTAAAGGTCAGAAGTCCAACATCAACGTGTCAGCAGGGTGGCTCCTCCTGTAGGCGCTAAGGGGGAGTCTGCTCCATGCTTCCGGTGGTCACTTGTGATCCTCAGCTTGTAGATGCATCACTCTAGTCTCTGCGTCCATCATCACGTGGGCTTTTTGTCTCTGTGTGTGTTTCTATCTCTTAATATTCCTCTTCTTATAAGGAGACCAGTCCTTGCATGAGGAACCAACCATAATCCAGTAAGACCTCATCACAGCTTCATTCTTCTGCATATTCCCTGTTTCCAAATACATGTTCGCGTGTACCTGGGGGTTAGGAATTTAGCATGTCTTTCTGGGGGACACAGGTGAACCTATAACACCTTTATATGTTCTACAGATGTTCAATCTCCCCTCCAGCTCCTCCTCAGTTCTTCTTGTGCGTCTTTGCTGCTATGGAATTCAAACACCTTCTTTTTTTCCCATCATGCTTGCTCTCTTTATTTTTTTAGCTTTTTATTTTGTATTGGAGTAGAGCCGATTAACAATGTTGTTAGAGTTTCAGGTGGAGCGCCTTTGTACACGTATCCCTTCTCCCCGAAACTCCCCTCCCATCCAGGCTGCCACGTAGCATTGAGCAGAGTTTCCTGTGCTATACAGTAGGTCCTTGTTGGTTATCCATTTTATAGCTAGCAGTGTACACATGCTGAACTAAAACTGCGTAATTATCCCTTTTCCCCTGCGTTACCCCCTGGCAACCGTAAGTTCGTCAAATACCTTCTTTTCTGGTGAAAGTGCAGGATGTCTTCCCAGTGTGGTCAGTGGCCACAGTCTCATCTGGGAGCTGAGAGTGGACGGGGGAGGGGCGGGAAAGCTTTAGCTGGGAGGCTGGGACTGGGCCTTTGCATTCCTTCCTCCATGTCATAGTGTTTGTCCCTCCTCTCCGCATCCTGCCGTCAGGCTCAAGCCCATCCCCGTCCATGTTCAGTGGCCTCATTGCCTAGAGAAGGAGGCTGCCTCCACCACTTACGCCCCGGGCTTGTCCAGCCACAGCCATCATGGAGCCCTTTGATGAGTACCCTTTCTGAACCTCACTGCGGGCATTAGCCCCCTCTGGCTGGTGACATAGCTATTCCTGTGACTTATGAAGGTGCCTGGTTCCTGGCCTTGCCCTTCTGCCCTGCCCACCCTCATCACCTAAGGGGGCCTCTCTAAACTGCACTTACTTTAGCAAATGTGTCACGTGCATTAGATAGGGCTCCATGAGGACAGGTCTCTCTTGCCCATCAGTGGCCCTAGGACTTGACCTGCTGTAGGCGCCCAGTGGGCATTTATTGTGCACAGTCTCAGTAGCTCTCTGTACTTACTGCCTCTCTGTTTGGTTTTCATGCTTCTCTCCTGATACTTTATTTCTGTAGTTTATTTATTTTCATGTGATGAAAACTTAAAAAAATTTATTGGAGTGTAATTGCTTTAAATTAAAAAAATTATTGGAGTATAATTGCTTTACAGTGTTATGTTAGTTTCTGCTGTACAATACGGCAATTTGAATACATATATCACCTCCCTCTTGAACCTCCCTTCCACCCAGCCCCCATCCCACCCCTCTAGGTCATCAGAGAGCACTTTGGAAGGCTGGGAAACTCCTTTTCAATCTCTTCTCTTTGAAATTTTTGCACTGCACCTAGACTGGAAGCCAGTCAAAATGATTATCGTCAGCCTCTGTTCTTTTGCACATGCCATTCCCTTTCCCTGGAATACCCTTCCCTACCTGTTGACCTTTCCTGGCTCAACCAAAGCATGTCCCTGCCCGGGGAAGCCTTTCTTCACAGCTTTCCTCACCATCAAATGTTAGGTTAGGTGCCCCCAGATCTCTCTCCACTGAACAGGAACCCCTGCTAGACTGTCATGTCTCTAAAGTCAAGGGCTATCTCCAGTTCATCTCTTTCTGCTTGCATGAAATCAGGTAGCTCTTTAACATGCACATAATGAAGATGCCCCAACCGCCAACTATTACAGATTCCACTTTTTAAGTGAGAAATCAGAAACTCAGAGGTTGAGTGACCTGGCTAAGAACACACAGCTAGAGTGGAGTTGGGGCCTGAAGTGGCCCCAAGTTCTCCTGGGGGAGGTACATACTCAGGCACATGGGAGAGGCAGGTACTAGGGTGTGGGCAGCCCACTGGGAGACGCAGGAAAGTCTGGGGGAGGCCTGACTCCTGGCCACTCCCCTGTGGAGAAGTGGGCACTAGGCTTGCAGCCCCACCCTCTTCGTGATTCTCTGGAGATTTCTGTTCTCTTTGCTCTTTTCCAGCATCGTTCCTGCAGTTCAACGTGTGGGGGACATAGTGTTTGTAGCAACTGCTAATGACAGGGCTACTGAAAAAGACTGCCTATTTTTGGAGTTAAGATTCAGCCTAAAAGAAATAAAAATAAACATTGAGAAGTTTTTTTTTTTTTTTTTTTTTTTAAGAAAGATATGTTAAAAAAAAAAAAAAGTTAATGCCATCTCCACCTGCTTTCTCTCCTAGTGTGGGTGGATTGGGAATTCAATTTAGGAGGTCACGGGCCTGGGTATAATGTCCTGGCCTGTCATGAGCTCACTTTTCTGTGGAGCGCCACCATCATCAAGTCCTGCTGGTGGTCCCAAGAACAGCTGCAGGATCAGTCCTTGCCTGGCTGCAGCCTTGTCCATCTCCTTCGGTCACAGCTGGCCCCATTGAGTTCTTAGAGCCAGTCTGGACCAGGCAAGAAGGGTTAACCTTTCCCAGGTCCACTGCTAAGTTGCAGCCCCCACCCCCACCCCCAGTTCTGCCTCATCTGCCTCAATCTTGTTGGAGCATTAGAGAATCACTAGCTAAAGGTCACTACTAAGAATGACAGTGGAACTAACATTGAACATATCTAATGTGTTCTCAGAGATCACTGTGTGCTCAGCCTTTGCTAACAAGCTCCTCTGGAAGATTGTATTGTTCTGTGCATGATTTCTTTTCCTGGGGCATAAGGATAGCAAGGAGATCAAACCAGTCCATCCTAAAGGAAATCAACTTTGAATATTCATTGGAAGGACTGATGCTGAAGCTGAAGCTCCAATGCTCTGGCCACTTGATGGGAAGAGCCACTCACTGGAAAATACCTTGATGCCTGGAAAGATTGAAGGCAGGAGGAGAAGGGGGATGACATAGGATGAGATGGTCAGATAGCATCACTGACTCAGTGGATATGAATTTGAGCAAACTCTGAGAGATAGTGAGGACAGAAGGGCCTGGCGTGCTGCAGTCCATGGAGTCACAGAGAGTCAGATACCACTGACTGACTGAACAACGAGAACAAGGAGCAGATTTAAATGCACCTTGGAGCCAAGCCACCTTGACCCACAGGCCTGAGAACAAGAAACAAGTGTCTGTGAAATTCTTTTGGATTCGTGGATATTTGTTACTGCTACAAAAGCTAGTGACTGATACAGCACTTTTAAAGGATGATCTTGGATAATTCTCACAGCACATCCTCCAGTGTAGGTATACTTTTACTTCATTTTTCACGTGTGGTTGGACCAGGTCTTTCTCTTCTAGGATCCTACCCAGCTCTGATCTTCGATAATCCTAAGTTTTAGGATCTGACAGCATCAGCTCTTTATTGAGATTCTGGTCAGAGGGCCCTAAAAAAACAGCATCACTGTTAGGGATATTATATTAAAGGTGAACTGAAAGACAGTCTGAAAGCAAGAAGGGCTCCATGTCTTAGGTTCCTGCTAGTGTTTGGAAAAGCCGACTGCGGTCCTCCAGAGAGGAACTGGCTTCTGGAAGGCAGCCCTGCAGAATTGGAGTCAGCAGCACTCCATAGGACTCACTGCTGTCCAGAGGTCCATGAAGATCCTGGTTCCACAGTCCTGTGTCTCAGCTGGAGGGACGGCTTGCCAGAGACGTGGGGCCTGCTGGGCCACCTGGAGAGCTAAGATTCTCCTGGGCCCTGGTGGCCATATGCAGGGCCACTAGAAGCTGGTCAAGGCAGCAAAGGGGTCATCAGGGGAAATATAGGTCTCAGGAATACTGTGTCTGAGGCATGAGTGGGAGCCTCGGCTTCAGGGTCTCCAGCCGGGACTCCTGAGCCATCTCTGGAACTGCATGAAGGACCTCCCCATGCGGCACTTTTCTCACCGTGGCCTCCTGCTTACATTGCTCCAGTCCCCAGGCCTTGATCTCCACTCCCCGCACTTTCCTGGAGGTGCCTCTTCCCAGCTCTGGGCCTTGCTGGGTTGGGAGCCCAGAGGACCGATGTGCCAAGGATAGAATGCCATTTCCTATGAAGTGAAGGTGTGCATGTCGATCAGCCCAAAGATTATCCTTAGAAGCCTGTAGCCTCCTATGGCTGCAAGGTTCGTGGATGGAGTGACTGCAGAAGCATGGTATTGATTGCAGGAAGTAACTGAAGTGAGAGTTCACAACACCTTCTGGAAGGCAGGCAGTGCTTGGCTCTGGTGCAGTGCTAATGAGCTCCCCAGCCAGCTCCAGTTCGACCTGCATCCTCCCAGCAAAAGAGGAGGGCTGGTGAGGAAGAGGACACCAGCGGGTGTGGGCGAGGAGGTGATTCATGCAGAGCAGTTTTGTGGGCTCATACCAGCTCCTCTCCCCGAGTCTTTTGCTTCTTTTGCCTTTTATCTCCACGAGGCAGAGCAAAGAGCCAGGCTTGCACTGGGAATTCCTCCCTGAGTGTATAAATGAGCCAGTCTCTCGGAAGAGAGGGAACCCTCTCCTTCTAGAGGGATGTTAAGCCCAAGGATTTGCCTCTTTCCCTCCCTCTGTGATCCTCACCACCTTCCTGTCTTTCCAGGGCTGCATAATCCACGTGGAGGTCAGGGTGTCCATGTCACCTGGAGCTAAAGTGTGTGTCGTTGTTTGAAAGCAGACGTGGGTCAGCATGTTGAGTGGGCACCTCTACCTCTCCTTCAGGTTGCATCATTGTGTGTTTATGCTGAGAAGCCTTCCCAAGAGGTCGGCTTTTTGTTTCCCCTTTCTTCAAAATGTATGGCAAAAAAAATCACAGTATTAAAAATTCATTATCCTCCAAATAAATAAGTAAAAATGTAAAACTTATTATTAACTTTTGTATAATTTTAAATGCTGTGTTAGTCACTCAGTCATGTCTGACTCTTTGCAACCACGTGGACTCTGGCCTGCCAGGCTCCTTTGTCCATGGAATTCTACAGGCAGGAATACTGGAGTGGGTTGCCATGCCCTCCTCCAGGGGATCTTCCCAACCCAGGGATCGAACCCGGGTCTCCCGCACTGCAGGCAGATTCTTTACCGTCTGAGCCACCATTTATAGTTATGAAAAAATATTGGTTGTGTTCTTCATGTTGTAAAATATATCCTTGAGCCTACCTTACACCCAGTAGTTGGCAGCCACTCCTCCACCCCCATATTGTGTCGCCCCGACAGTAACCTGTAGTAGTTGTAGTGACCAGCAGTTTGTTCTCTGGATCTGTGCAGCTGCTTGTTTTGTGTTATATTCACTAGTTTGTTGTAATTTTTAGGTTCCACATATAAGCGATATATATATGATATATACAGTATTTGTCTTTCTCTGTCTGATTTATTTCACTTAGTAAAATGCCCTCCACACTTTTCTGTTTCTCCATCCTAAGATTGGTACCTTGCCTTCTGTGCTACCTGTGTGTGCGAAAGTTCAGCGCGGAAGCAACAAGATGCAGAGCAGGAGAAGGGTATGGGGGTCTTTTGTTTGGTCACTAAGTCATATCTGACTCCTTTGTGACCCCATGGACTATAGCCCACCAGGCTCCTCTGTGATGGGACTTCCCAGGCAAGAATACTGGAGTGGGTTGCCTTTCCCTTCTCCAGGGGATCTTCCCAACCCAGGGATCAAACTTGCATCTTCTACATTGTTATACAGATTCTTTACCACTGAGCCACCAGGGATGTATTTCTTTTCTTTTTTCTTGGACTTAAAAAAATAAAAAGAAAAATCACTCTATTTTTCTTGCTTTCTACTGATATAGTTCATTAGTACACGTTTAAATTCTGGACCCTGAATGGGATATCTCAGCCATGAGGCCCTGAGCATCAGACTTCCAAGGAAGGGAAACCTGAGTCATACTCTCAACCCTGCCACCAACAGGACCACCACCAAGACACTTGTCAAATCCCTGAACCTTAAACCGTATGATCTTTCATCCTTCAGAGGCTTTACCTCTGCCATTCTCCTTGCTTGATGGCTTTTCACCTTTTTCTCTGCTGTCATCTTGCAAAGCTCAGTTTAAATGCCAGTTTCTTTGTGAAGACTTCTTCAACTTCCCTGGACAGGTACGAATATTCTTTTTGAACATATCTCTGTTGGAGACTTTTGTTGTTGATTTGTACTTTGTTTACTCAAACGATTTTGAGTGGCCACGATATGCCCAGGCACAATGGAAGGCATTGGGGAATCAGGGGTTGATCAAAGTGACAAATTGTGTATTGGAGGCCCCACCGTCCAGTAGAACGTTCTCTGATGATGGGGCTGTTCTGTATCTGTGCTGTCAGCTCTCTGTGACTCGATAGCCGTGTGAGGCTACAAGCACTTGAAATATAGCTACTGTGACTGGGGAATTTAATTTTAATTTTTTTAATGTAAATAAACACACAGGATAGGGGCTACCATGTTGGGGAGTGCTATTGTGCAGGAAGAGATGTCCTTTGAAAGAGTTAATGGCCAATATATTATTCTAAGCAGCATGTTGGAATCAAATGGAGTAGAGTGACAAAGAATTAGTTGGGAGACCTATTTTGATAAGTGAATGAGAGAGATTTGGAGGAAGTGATATTTGAGCTAAAACCTGGAAGATGAGACGATGTCAGCTATTTAAGGGAGATTAGAGACTTTTCTAGGGGAAGAAAACAGAAGGAAAAACACTAGAGGCAAGAATGACATTGGAGGAATTGAGGGCGGTTGATAAGATCGGAATGGAGTGGGTGAGTGGTAGGAGTGGAGGCTAGAGAGCTTGTCAGGGGTCAGATCAATAAAGGTATTAGAGGGGGAGGGGAAAAGGGCTTGTTGGATGTCCTCACATGGGGGGAGAAAGAGCACTGAGCCCCCATCTCCTGGCTGTTTGCTCAGTGCTTCTGTTGTGCCGTGCTGTCCCAGCAACTCGGGCTCCCAACCTGCTCACATAATGCCGGCCTGGTGGCAAGCCTCATCTGCATTCTGTTTCCATCTCTGTCTCCAGCCTGACTTATTTAGGCCAGTCTAATTTATGTAGCCGCTAAACACGGGTAGGACATGTCAGGCCCAGGGGCCTGCCCGTGTTTGTCCCTGTGAAAAAGAAATACTACCTTCTCCACTGGAACCATCTTTTCTGATCATGCCTGCTTGGTAGTTAAGATTCCAGAAGCATTTAGCACGAGGAGGAATGGCTGTAATGACAAGTGGATCCTTCTGTAACCTCCACTTAATTGGATGAAGTGACAGCCCCAGCAAAGACTCAAATAAAATTTGGTGCAATTAGACTGCGCTGAGCGGCTGGTGCCAGAACCAGGGTGGAAGTCTTGCAGCTGGTTCGTGGGACTGTAGAAGAATCTGATTGGACAGGAGGAGGTGGGGCTTGGGGGCCAGGTGAAGTGTTCCCTCCGCCAGCTCATCCTCCCATCCTTCCCATCAATTCTGTGGATCTCTCCAGAAGTTTCCTTGAAGGGAGTGGTGAGAAGCGCTGAGGCAGAGGAAGTATCTTAGATTGGATTCCCTGGGAACAAAATCTGAGACAGAGAGTTTCATCCAGAAGCTTTTACTCAGGAAAGTTCTATAGAGGTACACCTGTTGGGGAGTGAGGAAGGTGGGACTGGGCAGAGAGAGAAGTTGACTTGTGATGTGGGTGTAGCTGAAGGAGCAGGGCTCCCCCAATCGTTTGGGCAGACCCCAGAGCTTGGGTAATAATTTAGAGTTGTCCTGCACTGAGGCTATAGAACTGGGCCTCTGTAGTCCCATATCAGCCAGTTACTGGCCATGTCCCCTAACCCCCAACAAACATAGCCTTGGGTAGAGGAGTTCCCAGAGATGGAGGAAGCTGTGAGCATCAGCAGTTGACACGTCCAGTAGCTGGGGGAGGGGTGCACCTGCCTCCTTGCCAGCAGATCACTACAGTATCCACTACAAGTTTGGCTGGAACTCAGGACCATAGTTCCCTGGGCATTCTGGATCATCCTCAGCTGTAACTCCAAGGCGCTGCCCACGTATTGGACCCCTCTTGCTTCCCTGTTGGCTTAGAGGGTAAAGCATCTGCCTGCAATGCAGGAGATCTGGATTCGATCCCTGGGTCTGGAAGATCCCCTGGGAAGGAAATGGCAACCCATTCCAGTACTCTTGCCTGGAAAATCCCATGGACGGAGGAGCCTCGTAGGCTACAGTCCATGGGGTCACAAGGAGTCGGACGCGACTGAGCGATGACATGCTCTTCTCTCCAGGTCTCTCTACTCTGTCCTCCACCTGTTCTGGGTGACAGGGAGCTAGCCCCTTGACTACTTGGAGTCCAGTTTCTCCTCTTGTCTCTGTTCTGCATGCTTCTGACCCCTCACTGGCCTCCAGGACTCCTTGTTCATTGTTCTTACTTGTGTTCTGCGTGGCTGATCGACTGCATGTGAAGCAGTTTCTCATGACATTTCCCACTCCCACTGTGGTTCTCCCTTTTGGGTGGCCACATCCAAGCAGTGAGTCTAGGAGCCCAACTCCACCATCTCTCTGAGCTCTCTGGTGTGGTGGTGAAATGTGTGGGCTCCAGGTCAGCCACCTGAGTGAAGATTGCTGCTCTGCCACTCTCCAGAAAAGTGATCCTGTGAAAATCAGGCTTGCTCTTTGTTGACAGTAGTGGTACAGACACGGATTCATATGTTTTGCATTATACTTTGGTCATTTGAACCTTTCACGTCTGAAATTGGTGTACACCTACCTCCATCATAGAGCGTCTGTGAGGACTGCACATAGCTTGATAGGCCCACAGCATAGCACGTGGCATATGGAAGGTGTGTCATTCTTTTGTCCTCATGGAAAGCCATGGTCAGCTCAGACTGGCCAAGGGTAGTCCAGGCGAAATCTCAGAGTCCAACTTAGAACTGAGATTCTGAAATGCACTCCTGAGTGTCGCAGAGAGTCTTGAGATGAGAGGAGGTAGCCATGGTGAAACAGCTCATCCACAATTTGGTTGTAGGGCCTCCAGCCAAGTGGAATCCCAGTTCCCAAGAGATCTGAACGAATGGGTACCCTGAGGGGTACATCTAGGTGCCCCAGCCAGGGGCCAAGCAGGATTCATTCCTGAATCACTCCTCCTCTCCGCCTCCTCCCACCCAGTTCTCTCCTGATACAGTCGCAGCCTCAACGTCTGCGTGGGAGAAGGGGGCTGGGAGGGTTGTGTCTTCCCTGTCCCATGATTGTGGCTCCGGGGGGGGGGCC
>NW_011495059.1:1492206-1501806 GCF_000754665.1 Bison bison bison
TTGTGGCTCGGTGGGGGTGTCCTTCTGTCCTCATGTGTGATGGAAGCCGACATGGACCCCCGCTTCCAAGCCTTGCTCTCCTTCCATTGTTGGACACACAGCAGGACTCTGCGGGCAAGTGGAAAAGAAAAGGCTTGATCACTGTTTATTTTCCTTAATTTTCATTGTGCCTCTTTTATTTTTACCCTTGATTACAAGCAACAGAAAAGTTCCTTTCTGTTTTTTCCCCCTTTTGCAGCTGTTATTAGTTTGAATAGCATCCGCTAGACCAACCCACCACCCCACCACCCCCCCGGATGGCTCAGAAAGGAGAGAAATTAGCTAAAAGGGAAACAAGAGAAGCATTTTTAGTTCAGGGTAAGAGACTCATTTTGCCAAACCTGCAGTCTTTTGCCTGGCTTTAGAGCCCTCTTTGAATGCCAGCCCACAGCTTCAGGGGCAAAGTGTTTTTGTTGTCGTTGTTTGGCTTGGTTGGTTTTCTTTATTTGAATACAAACTGGCCTCCTCCAAGCCCTCTGAATTGTTCTTCGAATCCTGTTTTATCATTTACTGTTGTTGTTGAGTCACCAAGTTTTGTCTGACTCGTTGTGACTCTATGGACCGCAGCACACTGGGCTTCCCTGTCTCTCACCATCTCCCGAAGTTTGTCCCAGTTCATGTCCATTGAATCCATGATGCCATCCAACCTCTGTCGTCCCCTTTTTTTCCTGCCCTCAATCTTTCCCAGCATCAGGGTCTTATCCAATAAGTCAGCTCTTCACATCAGGTGGCCAAAGTATTGGAGCTTCAGCTTCAGCATCAGTCCTTGCAAAGAGTATTCAGGGTTGCTTTCTTTTAAGAGTGACTCATTTGATCTCCTTGCTTTCCAAGGGACTCTCAAGAGTCTTTTCCAGCACCACGGTTCAAACCCATCAGTTCTTTGGTGCTCTGCCTTCTTTATTGTCCAGCTCTCACATCCATACATGACAATTGGGAAGACCATAGCCTTGACTATATGGACTTTTGTTGGCAAAGTGATGTCTTTGTTTTTTATTTACCATTTATTGGGAGTGATACTCTGCTTGTCAGGTGGTTAAGATTTTGATGGTTTTCACTTTATTTACTTCTTCAGTTCTTGTATATTTGTTCATTTGTCAAACAGTTATTTATCTGTGGATTGTTTGCATTTTGCCAGTGACTAGGGTGCAAAGGTGGAGAAGGCAATGGCACCCCACTCCAGTACTCTTGCCTGGCAAATCCCATGGACAGAGGAGCCTGGTAGGCTGCAGTCCATGGAGTCGCTAGGAGTTGGATACAACTGAGTGACTTCACTTTCACTTTTCAGTTTCATGCATTGGAGAAGAAAATGGCAACCCACTCCAGTGTTCTTGCTTGGAGAATCCCAGGGAGGGAGGAGCCTGATGGGCTGCCGTCTATGGCGTCACACACAGTCAGACACGACCGAAGCGACTTAGCAGTAGCAGCAGCAGAGTGCAAAGGGAAATTAAACCATTTCCCTGACCTTGAAGATACAGTCTGAGTGGGAAGAATTACATGTAAACCAACAGTTGTGCTTAAGGATGAACAGTGTCCCATTTAGAAAATGATCATTGTTACAGTGTGGTCGTGCTGTCGTTTCCCCTTGGCCCCGTTCTAAATTGTAACACGTGCTGCCTTGTAACCTTGGGTAAGTTTCCGTTTCCTTATCAATTATAATACAGGAGTGATAGAATTCCCATCAGAATATCGTGAGGATTAGATGAGATAACGTAAGTGTTGTGGTTGGTGGAATGCCACATGTGGAATAAACTCTTAGTGAATATCAGCTGTTCTCCCTGCTTGTCGAGTAAGGAAGTTCAGGATGTGGTTCCAGAGACTGGGATTCAAAATTTGGCCTTACCACTAAATAGCTTAGCCCATGACAAGTCACCTAACTTCTCCTCCCTTATAAAAATGGTAGTATAATTTTACTCTCAGGTAGGCAGGGCTACTCAAAGTGGGGTCATGGACCAACAGCATCAGCATTGTTGGAAGCGTGTTAGAAATGTAGATTCTCAGGCCCTATCCCAGACTTATTGAGTCAGAGTTTGGAATGGGGTATGGGAATCTGTGTTTTAAAACTCCTCCCAGGGAGTATGACACCTGCTATACTTTGAGGAGCACTGGGTTACAGATGAGGTGCGGAAGTTGTCCAGCACACTGTTCACCCAAATATTAATGATTAGTAAAAACATTTATGGCTGTTATTGCACCAATTTATAAATAACAGGTGGTGAGCAAGGGTACAGCATACTTCACAGGAAGGTTTGAGCCATCTCTAGAAGGATCGTTGGGGTTTTGAGCAGAATGGTCCCTTCTGAATGGAGGCATCATGTGGCCAAAGGCACATCGGTGTTTAGACGATGACACAAAACCATCCTCCAAAAATTGGATGCTGCTCAGGCACAAAATTCAAGAAAAGGGAAGGCAGAATGAAAACACAGCAGTAAAGATGCAGCCTGATAGAGCCAGATCACAAGGGTCTGTTTGAACCAAGCCGAGGACTTTGAGCTTTGTCCCAGGGACTATTGAGATGTTTTACACACAGAAGTGACAAGACTCAAATTTCTTGTG
The DNA here is from genome assembly GCF_000754665.1 of Bison bison bison. NCBI lineage: Eukaryota > Metazoa > Chordata > Mammalia > Artiodactyla > Bovidae > Bison > Bison bison. The sequence goes on from NW_011495059.1 coordinate 1,494,799, forward strand.
AATAAGGTGAATCCTGGAGGCTATAGTATGGCAGCAGGAAGACCCAGTGGATCAGGGAAAACAGTGGTGCCTAAAGTCTCCAGGGGACACGTCCTCCTGAAGTTGAACATTTACTGGTATACCAGTAAGTGTCTGTTCTTCACTTGCTCTTCTAGTTGGCTTCCTGCAAACATTCACTGAGTGCCCACATTGCTCCCAGCATTCATGGCTACACATGTAAGGCAAGCGAAGGAGCATTCTTACCCGTCCATAGTCCACAGCCTCTGAGAATCATGATATGATTGCTAGACACTGTGATGAGGGAAGAGAACCAACCCTGTTAACACCTGACACACTACAGATGCTATTGTCGATGTAATCGCTGCTAGTTATCCCCTAACAGTGTTCTTGGGGGGTCCCACGTGTCCCATGGTCTCATTTAGTTGTCAGAATGGCCCATTTTATAGCTGAAGGAGCTCAGTAGTATCATGTGTATCAGGACTTGAAAAAGCATAGATATCAAAGAGGATATTAGGTTTGGGTTTTTTTTTTTTTTTTTTTTTGCATGCAGGTTGCAGGACAAAGCTGGAAGGGCAATCAGGAGACAGGCACAAGGCCGTCTGAGGTTCCAGACAAAGGAGGCCTCATTTTGTCCTGTCAGGAGCAGGACAGTCTTTAAGAGATGTTAAAAAGGCAGGTGACACGATCAGAGCTGCTTCAGAGAGACACCCTGACATCTCAGAGTATTTGCTGGCAGAAAAAGTGAGGTCTTGGGACGGAACATTTTGTGAGGGGCGCTGACATTTATTCACAGTATTTCTGCTTCTTCGCTAATTCTCTTAAGATCTGTGTCTGTGTCAAAATCTCAGAAGGATGAGTGAGGAGCTGAAGCTCTTCTAGTCCCCCTCCCCTCGCCACCACCCTGAAAAATCCCATTAGTAACAGCTCATCAGTCCCTGGAGCATAGTGATGGCAGCCACTGCGAGGCTGAGCGTGGGCTGCACATCTGTGTCCTGAGAATGGAAGGTGGAGAGGCTCCAGGAGGAGAGGCGGAGGCTGGGGAGCCCTGCTCTGTGCGGGGGTCTTGACACGCACCAGCTCATGTCTGTCCTCTTCCACAAGCAGTAGACAATGTTTCTGTTTTACAAACAGCAGAGTAATGTTCCGAAAGGTAAAGTATCTTGCTCAGAGTCACACAGCTGCCAGCTAGCTGGATCAGCCCCTTTTCCAGACTGAGCCCCTTTTGCTCAGTTGCAGAATCCTGGCTCTGTGTGTGGCTCTGGATAGGTGACATTGCTGCTGGTGATGACGTCAGCAGGAAGAGTCTGTCTGTGTGATGGGCAAGCTTCCAGCCCCGCCAAGACCTCTGGGCCCTGTGGCGGGCAGAGCCATGACTCCCCATGATGCCCATGTCCTACTCCCCAGAACCTGTGAATCTGTCACCTTATATGGTTAAAGGGTCTTTAGCAGGAGTGATGGTTGAGATGGGAGAATGCTACTGAATTATCTGGGCCTAGTGTCACCTGAAGGGTCCTAATGGGAGGCAAGGGGAGCAGAGCAGAGGAGGAGGGGTGAAAATGGAAGGGAAGAGAGAGAAAGGTAGAGAGAAGGTGGAGGGTGGGAGGGAGGAGATGAGGAAGGAAGAGAGGGAGGGATGGAAGGAAGGATGGGGTGCTTGATGGCAGAGGAAGGGGCCAGGGAATGCAGGTGGCTTCTAGAACCTGAGTAAAAGCAAGGGAGCAGCTTCCCCCGCTCCCGCCCCAGACAGAGCCGCCAGAAGAAATACAGTCTTGCTGACACCTTGCATTTGGGACTTCCTGCTTCCAGGACTGAGATGATGCATTCGTTTTGTTTTAAGCCTCCAGACGAGGTTCATCAGTTATAGCAGCAACAGGAAGGTAATGCAGGTTCCTAGGTTCCCGGGGCTTGTAAGGCAGTGGCACCCGGCCCTGCTCTGCAAACACTGAATTCAGATAACCTCTTCCCCTTCTTCCCCCTTCCCTTTTCTGAGCCTCACGTTTCCCACGTGTAAAAAGGGGAGAGGGGCTGATCATTGTGCAAGTTTGTAGGTACCTGGCACTCCTTCCCATCCCAACTGAGGTTTGATTTTCTCAGAGAAAACCTCCTCCCTTCCTAGACAGAATTCACTCCTGCATTATGCTTTCTCTGGGCACTTGGCTCTTTCCTTCCTGTGTTTATTTCCTGTAAGAGTTTAAAGATCACTTACAGAGACGTGTGCCTAGTCAAGGGAATAAAGATGCCCGTGGGGACATGGCGTAGTAGAAGACTGTTGGTCTCCGGGATCGAGGGGTAGAGAAAACGAGAGGTGGTCCTGAAGCCCAGTGTGAGCACGGGGACACGGGGGAGCTGAAGTCTTGGAGGAGCAGCTGTTGCAAAGACAGGGCTTTGGGGAGGGGAGGAAACAAGAAAGAAAGACCCTAAGTGTGCTGCTTTTTCACCTTTGGAGCCTCTGCTGTAGCCTCTGGTTGGCCTGGACCAGAGCCACATTAGGGAGCCAGACCTGCCCCACCCGCTGGGAGCCAGAGAGCAAGGAGCTGAGAGATGCTGGTGATCAGGTTGGGTCTCCAGGTACACGGGGCAAAGCAGATACCCGATTCGGGGGCAAACAGAGTAATCGACACAAACATACAGCTGATGTTGATTCCTTTTCACTGCTCTATAATATTTCTTCATAAGATTTATCTCAGTGGTAATATTATACCTATTGCAAAATGATTAGTTTGAAGTGAGGTTTCTGAAAGCAGGAATTTTATTGCTTTGCCTGTCATTATCTCCCCAGGGACAGTGGGAAACACAGTAGATGCTCCAGGAATGTTTGTTGAATGAAGAGGTGAATGTTTAACTGTGAAAACACTTTGAAAGCTACCAGTTTCTCTGTGCAAGTTCATTTTAATGAATTTAATGAATGAGGACCAACTCCAGAGAAGTCAAGTAATTTGCCTGGGGTCACCCAGGTAGTAAGTCCAGAGCCAGGATTTGAATCCTAGTCTCCCGGGTCCCAGGCAGGGCTGTTCCATCCAGTCCGGCTGTCCGGGCCTTCTGCTCTGCTCATTCCTTGTGGGCTCCTTGGGAGGCTGGCTCCCTGTGTCAGGTTCTGCCTCTGAGTTACTGCTGCTTGGCCTCAGGCGCCTTCTGTAGGGAAACACTCAGAGTGCATCTCGAGAGAAGCAGGTGGCATCTTCGGGGGTCTGCTCTGCATTTAGAAGCATGTGGCTTGGCTGTATCAAGTGGAAAGGGAAACGTGTCCCTGTGCATGGAGCTGAAGAGGGTGTTCCCCCCAGGCCCTGAGGACCTAGAAACTAAGGAGGGCAAGTCCTTGTCTCCTCCAAGGGTTAGGGCACAGGCCAGAACTGCATGGGACTGGCATCCCCCCCATTGCTGTCTGTGGACCACCCACTGCTTCTAAGGGTGTGGACATCGTGAGCTCTGAGAGCACTGTCCCCAGCACCCAGCCTCACTGCCTTCTACTGACACCCCAGTCCACAAGGGCAGTCGCCCTGTGGCTGGGCACGCATTCCACCCACGCCTGCTGGCTGCCGGTTGCTTCGGAGCTGGGCAGAACCGGGTTCAAATCCTAGCTTTCGCTGTGTTCCTGGGGTGATCCCTTTTCCATTGTGCACCTCCGTGTCTCCATGTAAACAAAGACAGTAAGACAATAAACTCCCCTTTTGTAAGACTAGGACAGGATAATAAAAATAGTAACAAGAAGATAGCATTGACTGAGCGCTTACACGTGAGCTTTGCATGTTTTTACTTACTTAATGCTCACAGCCAATTCTGTGGGATAAGTACTGCTTACTATTTTTTTTTTCTAATTTTATTTGTTGTTTTTTTGACTGTGCTGGGTCTTCACTGCTGCATAGGCTTTTCTAGTTGTGGCAGCAGGGGCTACTGTCTAGCGGTGGTGCGTGGACTTATTGCAGTGGCTTCTCTTGTTGCAGAGCACAGGCCCCAGGTGCAAAGGGCTTCAGTAGCTGCAGCTCCCGGGCTCTGGAGCACAGGTTTAGTAGTTCTGGCTCACGGGCTTAGGTGCTCCAAATCATGTGGGATCCTCCTGGACCAGGGATCGAACCTTTGTCTCCTGCACTGGCAGGCGGATTCTTTACCACTGAGCCACCAGGGAAGCCCCAGTCCTACTTACTATTAACCTGTGTTGTTCATATGAAGGCACTGAGACTCGGAGAGATTGTGATTTGCTGAAATCACTCACTTAGCAAAATGTGAGGGGGGATTTGAACTCAGACTATCTGAATCTGACAGGCATGCTTTCCTTTCACTGATATGTACTGCCTTCTGTGATGGCTTTGGAAAACTGTTAAAGTTTGCCGTAGGCCCGAGAAACATCTGGTGTGTGACGAGACTGTCTGCAAGGTATTCAATTCCTATAGATCTGTGCTGTCCGATATGGCAGCCACCAGCCATATGTGGCTTTTTAAATTCAACTTTAAATTAATTAAAATTAAATAAAAATAAAAATTGTAGTTTCTTCGTCGCATGAGCTGCATGTGCCGGGTGGAAGCCATATGGGACACTGTGGGTACAGAGCATCTCTGGTGTTTAGGAAAGTCTTACCCAGCAGCATACAGTGGATGATGCAGAACCGCGAGTTTGGCCAGATAGTGGACAGGCTGACCCAGAGTATCTGAACCTCTTAGAAGGGGCAGTGAACAGGATTCCAGCTCCCAGCTAGGATGGAGAAGATGGAATTGGGCAGCATTTATTTATTTTTTTTTGGAAGGGAGTTCCTGACTAACCCATTTAGTGTAGAAGCAGAAGGCCTGAGAGTCTTCATGGCGTTTCAAAAGCAAGGTAAGAGACCCTTTCAGGAAGGGGTAGTTTAAACGTTAATGTGCAGTGTACTTAGCAACATGGAGGCCATTAGTGAACTAAACCAGTTGTTCTGGTGGTGTGGTGGGTGGCAGAAGCCACATTGGGTGGGTTGTGAGACAGTAGAGACACCGGGTCTAGATGGTTCTTATTTGGCATCGCCTGGAAGCATGTTTGAAATGCAGAATTTTAGGTCCCCTGCCCGCAGACCTACTGAACTGAAATCAGTATTTTGACAAGTCCATCGGATGATTCATGGATCCACTAACCTTAGAGAAGCAGTGCTCTGGTGGATGTTTGAGTGTTTACAGACAGGTAACAAAGCCAAAGGGAAGTTCAGGTTGGTGAGTGAAGCTGGGACAGAGGACCGGGGATTCTGAATTAGATGAGGAGGAATGTGCAGGGGGCGGGGTGTTGAATTGGAGGAAGTAAAGAGCTTAGTAGGGTGGGGGTTCTGATGAGGTGGAAGTGTCAGGTGCTGTAAGGAAGGGAAAGGAGTAGATGAGAGCTTTTGGCAACTTGGGGGCCTTGGTGTCCTTCCAGACAGCTGCCCCAGTAGAGGAACAAGACAGAGGCAAGGTCATTGCCCCCAGGAGGAAGTGGCGGCAGCCACTGAAGGGTCACGGGCAGGGTAGGTGCTCACCAGTGGCCTCTCATTGACTGATTGAAACAGGTTGATGAATGGGTGGATGGAGGGGGTATCTGTGAAACGAGATGGAGGGGAGGGATGCATTTGTGTTTGTAAGGAGGGGTGTGCGTGCGTCTTGTGCTGTGCGTTCACATGGAGTGCACAGAGCAGCAGGAGTCTCCTGGGGGCAGGCCATGTCCTTGTCTATGCACCTGACTCACGATAGGATTAAGGTGGGACCCCCACTCAGTCAGTCCCAGGACCCCACAGAGCCTGCAGATCCGTGTCCTTCCACCTTCTCACTCCAAACTGAACCAAATGACCCTGTTCCCCCAACCTACTTCTTTGTCTGCATCCTTCTCTCAGCATCGCTGTCCACCCATTCATTCCGCCAGAAGCCTGAGGACCAGCCTAGCTGTCCCCTCTGCACCCCTGAGCCTTTTCAGTCACGCAATCACACCAGCACTGTTTCTCAAATGTTCCCGCACCACCCCAACTCTTCCATCAGCTGTCCCGCTGAGGCCTGAATTCTGTTAGCATTTTCCCATCACCTGAGTCATCCTTCAGCCTTCCCTCTCACCCATCCACTTAAGCTCCAGCTCCCATCACATGCTTATCTGTACATTCCCTAGGTCCCTGCCTGCCTTTCAGGGATTCCCTGCTGCCTTTAAGATCCATTTCAAACTCCTGAGCCTGACTTCAGCCATTTGTTATCAGCTCATTTCCAAGCACCTGCTCCCAGTCCAGGCCCAGGAATCTTTTGTTCTTAAAACTTCCCTGAAGACACCGCCTCTCCATCCTTGTTGTGCTAATTAAGCCCTGTCTCCTTGGAGCAGTGCTGCCCACTTAGAGGGAACACTCTGTTCTGTTCCCACAGTCCATTTCACACTCTTCTCGTTTGACACTTGTCGCGGTTTTTCAGCTGTGTGTCACTTGAGTGTCCTCTCTCACAGCCAGACTGTGAGCCCAGAGTAGCCGAAACGGTGTGCAGATCAGATCAGATCAATCGCTCAGTTGTGTCTGACTCTTTGCGACCCCATGAATCGCAGCACGCCAGGCCTCCCTGTCCATCACCAACTCCCAGAGTTCACCCAGACTCACGTCCATCGAGTCAGTGATGCCATCCAGCCATCTCATCCTCTGTCGTCCCCTTCTCCTCCTGCCCCCAATCCTTCCCAGTATCAGAGTCTTTTCCAATGAGTCAGCTCTTTGCATGAGGTGGCCAAAGTACTGGAGTTTCAGCTTTAGCATCATTCCTTCCAAAGAAATCCCAGGGCTGATCTCCTTCAGAATGGACTGGCTGGATCTCCTTGCAGTCCAAGGGACTCTCAAGAGTCCTCTCCAACACCACAGTTCAAAAGCATCAATTCTTCGGCGCTCAGCCTTCTTCACAGTCCAACTCTCACATCCATACATGACCACAGGAAAAACCATAGCCTTGACTAGACGGACCTTTGTTGGCAAAGTAACGTCTCTGCTTTTGAATATGCTATCTAGGTTGGTCATAACTTTCCTTCCGAGGAGTAAGCGTCTTTTAATTTCATGGCTGCAGT
>NW_011495059.1:1502085-1513261 GCF_000754665.1 Bison bison bison
ACCGCCTTGACATACTCCTTTTCCTATTTGGAACCAGTCTGTTGTTCCATGTCCAGTTCTAACTGTTGCTTCCTGACCTGCATACAGGTTTCTCAAGAGGCAGATCAGGTGGTCTGGTATTCCCATCTCTTTCAGAATTTTCCACAGTTTCTTGTGATCCACACAGTCAAAGGCTTTGGCATAGTCAATAAAGCAGAAATAGAAGTTTTTCTGGAACTCTCTTGCTTTTTCCATGATCCAGTGGATGTTGGCAATGTGATCTCTTGTTCCTCTGCCTTTTCTAAAACCAGCTTGAACATCAGGAAGTTCATGGTTCACGTACTGCTAAAGCCTGGCTTGGAGAATTTTGAGCATTACTTTACTAGCGTGTGAGATGAGTGCAATTGTGCGGTAGTATGAGCATTCTTTGGCATTGCCTTTCTTTGGAATTGGAATGAAAACTGACCTTTTCCAGTCCTGTGGCCACTGCTGAGTTTTCCAAGTTGGCTGGCATATTGTGTGTGTGCAGACACCATTTAGGTTGCTCCAGTTTACTGAGTTGATTAGAATTACCCCACCCCAGCTCCAATAAGCCAGGGGTGTAAGCGTGTTAGAGACCGTCATTCTCAAAGTGGTCCCTGGACCAGCAGCATCAGCCTCACCTGGGAACTTGTTGGAAACTCAGATTCTCAGCTCCATCCCCAGACCTGCTGAGTCAGAAAGGCTGAGGATGGGCTTAGGACTCTCTAGGAGATTCTGATGCACACATTGGAGACTCATTGACTGAAGGCAGGTGCCATAACCAATCCAAAAAAGTGTCTGATTATCAAAATGGGACAGGTTTGTTGTTCAGTCGCTCAGTTGTGTCTGACTTTTTGCGACCCCATGGACTGAAGCATGCCAGGTTTGGGACTGGAGTTTACTCTTTACTCGTGAATTATCTAAAACGGATGCATGTGTGTGAGCTCAGTTGCGTCTGACTCTTTGCAACCCCATTGACTTCAGCCCACCGGGTTCCTCTGTCCATGAGATTTTTCAGGCAAGAATACTGGAGTGCATTCCCATTTCTCCCTCCAGGGGATCTTCCTGACCCAGGGATTGAACCCCAGTTTCCTGTATCACTTATATTGGCAGGCGGATTCTTTTACCACTGAGCCACCTGGGAAGCCCTAAAATGGATGGCTGTCCTCCACATGGTGACTCAGAGTCTCAGATTCTGTCTTCTCTCCTTTCTGTCATCTGTTGTCCATCTTCACCATGTAGCTTCTAAAATCACTCTGTTCTTCTGCATCAAATGTTTGAAGAGACAGTTAGTTCTGTCTTGTTATTGATTTTTTTGTTTGTTTGCTTTAATGGACCACGCCCTTCCATGGGCTCAGATTCAGCCACATGGCCACACCTCACTGCAAGGAGGGACCAGGAGTGTCGGCCACCTCGTGCGAAAGAAGAAAGGGACCCAGTCTTGTGAACAGTGAGATAATCTCTGCCAAGTGAGATGGTCTGTATTCATTTATCAAAGGACAACTGAGCCCCAACCTGGCTCCAGGCCCAGTGCCCATCTGTGGCAGTGTGACAGTGGAGGCCTCTCACTCACTGTGTTAAATCACTTACTGTATAGATAATATATAGAGATAGCTAGTTTGTTTACGAGAGGCCTCTATCAAGCACGAGTAGGAACCAGATGGTGAATAGAAGTACATTACTCATTTGAAGTATTTGCAATTTAGGGACCATGCTTGGTGGGATCAAGGTGACGAAGGGTCCTCTTTATTGTTGGCTCTTTTGTGCCAGATACTGTATTATGGTACTTTTAACATTAAATAAGAAAGACTTATGGATGAGGGAAGCAGTGCTCAGGAAGTTTCAGTGGTTTGTGCAGAAGGGCAGGGGGAGTTGAGTTAAAGGCTTATGACCCTAAAGGGCTTGGATTTCCATCTGTACCTTGATATCCATGTCAGAGTGCATCCTTCTGGAGGCTTCTCCTTCACATCAGTCTGAGGAGCCTAGAAATCAGAACTGGAAGGAAGCCCCTGAGGCCATTTTGCTGAAGGCTCCATCACAGGCTTTGGGCATTCTACTTCTGAATTTCTTCTTTACAGAAGGATTTGTGGATGTGGTTGCCCCTGCAGCACCCACATGCCAGCCTCCCTCCAGGGTCTCTTTGGCCCAGGATCGGGCATTCTTGGTCTACCTCATAAACTCCAAGGTCACTGCTCCCTACTGTGCTTCAAGCACGTGGAGATTGAGCTGCATCTTATCAAATCTACATAAATACTCATCTAACTCCAAATGTGCCCCAGTTGTTGGTCAGTTGAAGTAGATGCATGTGGACTTCTTGGTACCGGACAGAATCACTCACAGATGCTCTTCTCCTCCTAACACATGTCTGAGATCTCTCCAAGTGCTAAGTCAATCCTGATCAAAGTCACACTGGGAGGAACGCTTCATTTTGGCCAAAATTAAAGGGATTTCTTAAAAGTTAGGCTGGATTTTTTGAAGATGTCCTTTTCCATGGAAAGCAGTGTTCTCCTAAATGGAGAGGAAAAAAATAAATAAATGAAACCTTTTCTTGATCATTTTTGTTAGAAGAAAAACTCAGAATCTTAAATATTTCTGCCATCTGTTCCCTATTATTTCTGAAACTTTGTGTTGAGTATCTGGGGTGTGGGAGAGACTCAAATGGCCATCAAAATTGTTTTAAGTAATTAAAACTGATCAAGTTGGTAAGTTTTTACCTAATCTCTGGATGATTGGATTGGAGTCAACCAGATGTAAAAATGCCTGCGACAAATTATCCTGTGCCTATATGACATGCAATTTTGACAAAATATCTTGAAAACATCTGCTAAGTATGTGATCTGGGGATTTGACGGTGCAGAAGGACAATTCTGTGTACTCAGGAAACCGTGGAGAAAATTCAGTGTAAGTTTGGTCATAAGAATGAGTTATGCTTATTCAGGGAGGAGCTATATTTTGATAATGGGACAAGCAAGACCCACAGATCAGTTCCCCCTCTCTGGGAGGAGTAGGCTGTGGGGCACATGTGTTCCGGTAACATCTGAACATTAGTCAACCTTTTCTTTCTCTTGGCTCTGTCTCTTTTGGGAAACTTATTTCAAGACCTAATTTAGTGACTTCCCTGGTGGTCCAGTGGTTTAGACTCTGAGCTTCCACTTCCGGGGATGTAGGTTTGATCCCTGGTCCCGGGAACTAAGATCCCACATGGTGTGACCAAGAAAAAACGAACAAATGACCTAACTTATATGCCAGTTTCTTCATTGACCCCTTGGTAATTCCCATGTCAGTTTGTCTGTCTGGGACACCCATCTCACCAGACTGTACTCCGCTACTGGCTTCAACACTCACAACCTTGTGACCTTGGATTAATCACCTACATTTTCAAGTCTTGCTATTTACATATGTAAAGTGAAAATAGTAAGTTTTACCTCCCACACTTCATCGCATGTGGCAAACCCACAGTTTGGGTGTGTTCACATGTTAATTCCTCTTTCCTCCTTATTGGACATCCTGGAAGAATGTAATCTCCCCAAGGGTAAGAACTGTTTCTTACTCCCATACGTCATGTAGTTGGCATTTGGTATGTGCTTGTCAAATGTGAGTGAGTGGATCAATGAACAATAAGTGAATAACTGCTGCTGCTGCTGCTGCTAAGTTGCTTCAGTCATGCCTGACTCTGTGCGACCCCATAGACGGCAGCCTACCAGGCTCCACCATCCCTGGGATTCTCCAGGCAAGAACACTGGAGAAGTGAATAACTGAAGCTCATTAGTTCCTGCGATATCTCTAGTACCTGCACTGATTGTCCCCAAAGATGAGGGTCCTGCCCAAAGGCATGTGAGTTCACTGTGGGATTCTTGGTAGGAATGACCCCTTTCCCAGCAGCATTTTCCACCTCTCATCAGATGCGTCTGTCACTGTATCTGTTCTCAACCTATGTCAGAGCAGCAGGTGTTCCCCTCCACCCTGGGCACTGGGGCTTCTCCCTCCCACTTCCTTCCTGGGGACTCCAGTGACATGGCCCTGCTGGCTCTTTCTGCTTGGCCTGTAAACTCAGTCCTGTCAACTCCATCCTGAGAAAGAACACCCTGCTTGATTTGCACCTGCAAGGATCATGGGATACAGGTAATACCCTCTCAGTATTTACTAAACACTATATATTATCTCATTTATTTCTCACAATACCCTTTGATGTGGGCTTCCCCAGGTAGCAGTAGTGGTAAAGAACCCACCTGCCAATGCAGGAGACATAAGTCACAGGTTCAATCCCTGTGTCAGAAAGACCCCCTGGAGGAGGGTGCAGCAACCCACTCCAGTATTCTTGCCTGAGAATTCCATGGACAGAGGAATTCTGATGGGCTATGGTGCATGGGGTCATGAAGAGTTGGACACGGCTGAAGCAACTTAGCATGCACGCACACACCCTTTAATGCAAGTACTAATAATATTCTTTCCTTAGCACTGAAGAAACTGGAGATAAGAGAGGAGAGATACATTGCTGGGATTACAGCTTCAGAGCTACATACATCTTTGCCTTTCAGCCAGGCTCTTGGAGAGAACTGTCTTGCAATCCCATAGGCTTGGGTTTCCATGGCTGATTCCTCTTGGTTTCCTTCCCGTTGCTGCAGCTGAACCTTTTCTGCCTGGTCTGAGCTCCTGTTTCAGTGTGATGTTCCCCAGGGTGCTGCTCACTTCCCCCTCATGCTCCATGTTCTCTCTCAGTGATTCCATCCAGTCTCATTATTTTAATTATCACCAGGCATGCTGATGTGTCCCACACGCTCCCCCTTGCTCGGACAGTTCCACTGAACTCCCACCTAATTAGCTGCCAGAGATATTCCTGTGGATTGCCACGGGCACTCAGGCTCCAGGTGTCCTTCCTGAATTTTTGATCTCCATCCATGCTCCCACCATTTATTTCATCATCAACACCAGACGGGAACCTGTGATTTGTCTTAGATTTTTACCTCTCCCTCCATCCTTCCTCCGTGCAATCCCCACATCTAATCAATCAAAATGGACCTGCTGGTTTATTGCCTGAATATTCTTGGACTGTATTTGGTCTCCACCATCACTATTATTACTGCATCAACTCCCACCGATTATCAACTAGACTCTTCAATGTCTTTTTTTTTGAGAGGAAGGGATAGACTTTTAGAGTATAAGTACAGAAAAGGACATGAATAAGAACTAAATATACTAATATAAAAACCACCCTGATCAAGATCTAGAATAGAACTAGTACCAGAGAAATCCTCCTTGTGTCCCCTCCATGGCATTCAGTCTCCATCTCAAAGGTGTTCTGAATACTAGAGTAGTTCTTCCTGTTTTTGAGTTTTATATAAATACAATCATAAAGAATGTATACTTGGTCTTGTTTCAAGTGTTGTATGATAGTTCATTTTTGGTTCTTGAATAGTATTTCTTATGTAAATATTCCACAGTCTGTCCATCCTCCTGCTGATAGACATAATCACACACATGCTTTTATTTATCAGTAGTTTTTGACTATTCTGTGTTCTTTGCATTTATGTAATAATTTTAGTATTAATATTGGTTTTCAAAAAAGAAGGATTTTGACCAAAATTTACATTGAATCTGTAATTTTAGGAGAGTTACCACTTAATAAATTGAATTTTCCTATCCATGAATATGAAATATCTCTTGATTCAGTAAGTTAATTTTTTTCCCTCCACACTATTTTTAAGGTGTTACTTTTAACTTTCTTTTTTTGGAAATTATGTTTTTAGATACTTTTTCTGCCTATTCTATTACCACTCTCTCTCTCTGTGGTGCCAAAAATACATGTTAGATAGACCACTTGATGCTGTCTCATAGGTCACTGAGTCTCTTTATTTTTAAATCAGTTTTTTCTGTGATGTTCATATTTCTGTTTATGTGTTGTCGTGTTTAATAACCCTTTTTTCTACAGTGTCTGAACTGTTGTTAAGCCCAGAGTAACCTTTTCATTTCAGACCTGGTATTGTTTCTGCTGTTCAGTCTCTAAGTTGTGTCTGATTCTTTGCCACCCCATGGACTGCAACACGCTAGACTTCCCTGTCCTTCACTGTCTTCTGGAGTTTGCTCAAATACATGTCCATTGAGTCAGTGATGCTATCCAACCATCTCATCCTCTGCTGTCTCCTTCCACTTTTGCCTTCAATCAAGTGTTGTATAGTCATAGAATTTTTAAGAAGTTTTACTGTCCATTCTTCTGCTGTGATTCCCTACCTGTCCTTTATTCTGTCCAAATTTCCTTTAAAACCTTCAATACGTTTATACTAGTTATTTTGAAGTTGTCATCTGTGGATTCTAACATCTTGAGGCCTGTTTTTTTGACCCTGTGTGTGTGTGTGTGTGTGTGTGTGTGTATGTCTGTATTTCTTTCATTTTCTTAATGTAAGAACAATGTCCGCTACTCTGTAGGTAGTCTGGCTTGTGTCAGTTTGTTTTAAATGGTATTGACTTTTATCCTGGCAGGCAGTTAAATTATTGGCACGTCCTCCTGAAACTGTCAAGATTGTTTATTCTTTGTTAGGCTGGATCTACTTCGATTTTGTCAGTCATCTGATTGTGCAGTCCTTATTTTCAGATGTGATACTTCTGTGACTTGTTCTTTCTAGGGTCTCAGCCGAATTGCCACTGAAGCTGGACGTAGTCAGTTTCCTAGCCCTGTACAGCCTCTGGTATTTCTGTTTAACTCCTTTCCCTATATCAATTACTTCTGGAATGTACAGAGTTTTGCCTTGCATATATGCAGGCCAGCAGTCACCCAAAGACTGGCAGAAAATCCCCAAGTATACTCTCTGGTACTCTGTCTTACAAATTCCAGATTCAGCAACCCCCAAACTCCAGTTCTGCCTCCTTAACTCAGCGAGAATACCCTGCTCTGCTTAGGCTCCACCTCCCTCTACTGGGGTCTAGAAACCACCACGCCCCTGCCCCCAGGACACTCATTGGTGGTCCAGCTGGAATGTTGCCAAATTCGGTGAGTAGCGTGAGAAAGTAGCTGTCAGGACATAGATGCAAAGCTCTCTGCAGGATGTGCTCTTGCCTTTGCTCTATCTGGGGGTCCTAACAAGCCTGTTAGAAGCTAGGTGCACAGCAGAAGGTAAGCAAAGGGCAAGTGAAACTGAAACCACCCCTCCACCCCTCCCTGCTTCATGGAAAAGTTGTCTTCCACGAAATCAGTCCTTGGTGCCAAAAGATTGAGGACTGCTGCTCTATCCCATGTGATTCTTAGAACTCTCAAAGATAAAGCTGGGAGGAAGGTGACCGGAGGCATCACCTATTGCATAGACCTTGTTGAACCAGTGGAGAAACTGAGACCCTGACAGAGCAAGGGGCTTGTCCAGTGGCCTCATGGGGAATGTCCAGAGCCTGGTTCTTCTTGCTTCTTTCCATGACTTCTTTTTCTTATATGTAGAGTCATTTCCCCAAAACTGAAAAAGAATATGTTAAAGGAATCTTGAGTCCATTTTAGGTTTATGGCAACATTTCTGAAGAACAAGGGTGATAAGAAGGCAGATAGTTTAACGTGTATTGGGAAGAGAAGAGAGAGATTTTGTCTGTGAGAAGCCTCTGGGTGCTGGGCTCCAGGAGGAAGATTCTTGAAATTCTAGAATCTTCACAGTGTGCTGCTAAGAATTGTCTTGATTTTTATTCCACCCTCAGCTGACAGTAGTTTAAAAACATCATAATGTTATTACCTTCTTTTTTTGAGATAATGTATTTATCTAAAAAATTGAAAGACACAGAAAAATATGCACTGAAAATTCATCCTTCCATTCCTTATCCCAGCCACGCATTTCTCTTCTCTGGAGAGCGTTACTGTTTTCTTGTGTATCTTTCCAGAGATATTTTATGTATAGATTAATCAAATTCCTAGTCTGTTGTGTTCTTTTTTTTTTCTGCGTAGACTATTGCATATTATACAAGCTCTTTTGAGTCTAACATTTCCCCCCATTTAATGCACCTTGGATACCTTGCTGTATTTGGACATAAAGAGCTCCCTCTTCTTCCTAACAGCTCCAGCTTGTTCCCTTGTATGGATGTAACAAATTAGCCTACCAATGCTGGAGGCTTGGGTTCCATCCCTGGGTCAGGGAGATCTCCTATAGAGAAGGAAATGGCAACCCACACCAGTATTCTTGCTTGGAAAATCCCATGGACAAAGGAGCCTGGTGTCTACAGTCCATCGACTCGTAAGAGTCGGACACGACTTAGTGACTAAACCACCACCACCATGGATGTACCTTCATTTATTTAACTGGTTCCTATGAGTGAGCATTTGGATGGGTTCATCTTTTGCTGTCAGACAGTACTGCAATGGATAACCTTTTGCAAATGTCATTTCATTGTACAAGCATATCTTTAGTATAATTTCCTAGGTCCAGGGTTGCTAAACATTTTAAACTCTGATAGATATCGCCGATTTATTCACCATAGGGATTGTGCAACTTACATGCCTAACAGCAATAGGTGAGAGTTGGCATCCATTTGATTGTTGTATTTTCAAGTTGGAAATCATCTTACATGGCACCTTTTCCATTCCCCTTGTGCTCAGGATAGAGAATCTGAGGCTCAGAGCTATAGCCAAGGTTGTGCTGATGGGCAGTTGCAGAGGTGGGCCTGAATGCACTGCTCAGCCTGAGTGGTCTGCAGAGCCCCAGGGTGCCTTGATGTGGACTGTCCTGACCAGGTATGTCATCTCCCTGTACATCCTCTACTCAGTAGAGAAGTACACAGAGCTTGACTCCTAGGACCCAAAGCTCTCAGGAGAGACCTCTTTTCTGGGATGCAGTGTGCTGTTCTCGTCTCTTTTGTTGTTGTTCAGTCACTCAGCTGTGTCTGACTCTTTGCAACTCCATGGATTGCAGCACACCAGACTTCCCTGTGCTATATCCCGGAGTTTGCACAAACCCATGTCCATTGAGTCAGTGATGTCATCCAACCGTCTCATCCTCTGTCGTCCTGTACTCCTCTTACCCTCAATCTTTCCCAGCATCAGAGTCTTTTCCAGTGAGTCAGCTCTTCACATCAGGTGACCAAAGTATGGGAGCTTCACCTTCAGCATCAGTTTATCCAATGAATATTCAGGGTTGATTTCCTTTAGGATTTAAAATTGAAATCTGCTCTTTAAATTGAAATTTGAAATGGAAAAATTGAAAAATCTTCTCTTTAAGTAAGTGTTAATCTACCCACTGGCAAGCCAGGTGTGGCCTCGGAAAAACAAAGCCAGGCTGGGCAGAACTCACAATTAGATCTTGCAGGACTTGATGAAAGGGGCCTCCTTGGCACCTGGGCAACAAGAGCCTCTTCAACAGAGAAAAGAGCTGTTATTCATGATCCTTTACCTTGTGATGTCCCTGTTCCGGTCAGAATGCCCTGGCACTTGGCAACTCCTGCATCGCCTCTCACTCGTTAGTCTGGGTACATTATGCTCCTCATTTTGAAGTGGACTCTTGTCAATATCCCTGCTTCTGCTTGAACACAATGTCAGATTATTCAAGGCTCAGGATACAGGGGAAGGTTTGCACAACAGATAAGAGTCTTGGGCTCTAGAATCAAACTGCCTGAACTTGAATCTCAGTCTTGTCATTAGGACTTAACATCTGTGCAATCTTGAGCCAATTATTTTCTCTCTCAACCTCTTTTCCCCTACTTGTGACCTTACTAGGTAGGACGTGCTAGGTCATGTTGCAGTAACAAACAACCCCCAGCTGTCAGAGCCTGAAAATAAAGTGTGTTGTGTTCAGGTTGCTTGGCCGCTGGAGGATGAATGGGATTTTTACTCTTGTCCTGGTTTTCCCTGAGACCCAGGACAGCAGAGCAGCCACCATCTGGAACTTTGCTGGTAACTGTGACAAAGACGAAAAGAGGATGTGGGGAACTGTGCACTCGCTCTTGAAGTTTCTATCCAGAAGGACATAAGTACCTTTTCACTCACTTTTGTTTTTTTCAAAAGATGACAGTTTTTAAAAAAATATTTATTTATTTATTTGGCTGTTCTGGGTCTTAGTTGCAGCATGTGGGATCAAGTTCCCTAAACCAGGTATTAAACCCAGGGCCCCTGTATTGGGAGCAGGGAGTCTTAAACACTGGTGCGTGCGTGCTAAGTTGCTTCAGTCATGTCTGACTCTTTGACACCCCATGGACTATATAGCCCACCAGGCTCCTCTGTCCATGGGATTCTCCAGGCAAGAATATTGGAGCAGGTTCCCATGCCCTCCTCCAGGGGATCTTCCCGACCCAGGGATCAAACCCATGTCTCTTATATCTGCTGCACTGGTAGATAGATTCTCTACCACTAGCGCCACCTGGGAAGCCCCTTAAATACTGGACCACCAGGGAAATTCCTTCATTCACATTTTAATAATCAAAGCAAACCTGACGTTTCTGAGTTTATGGGGGCCATCAGGTTCTTCAGGCTGACAGTCACCAAGACAGCTGCCTCTCTCCACACCTCCTTGGTCAGCTCAACCTGCATTGGCTGTCCATCATCTCCACTGCTCCATGTGAAATGTAGTGTCCTCTCCCTGGAGTTAGGTATGAGTACTTAAAAACCCTTTTCCATGTTATGCTGGCCTCACTCTTGTGGAGGTAGGTATGAGTACTTAACAACCCTTTTTCACGTTATAAAACTGAAACTCTCAGAGACTAAGTATCTTTCCCAAAGTCATGCAGCAAATAAGTAGGAAAACAGAGAAGTACAATCTGTCGAGCAATTATCTTCCTAATCTTTATTCTGCTACAGATCTGAGGCCACGGGACATTAAGCAGCTGACTCAAGGATACTCAGAAAGACAGCAACGGGGAGATTTTAGGTTCAAACAAAGATAGAACTAGAGCCCTAAGGGAAAATGGGCTTTGTAAATGTGGAAAGCACACCGACCACCTTAGGCCATTGGCACAGACTACGATTTTAGCCACGAGGGCAGATGTCTGTGTTTCTTCCTCTTGAGCACGGAGGTCAGTGATGGCAGGTCAGGCTCCTGTGGAACTTCCAGGGGGAAATAATTTGTGATGCAGTGATATATTAATCTAACTATGACGTCCCCTCTCTCCAGTGGAATTTTATGAAACCCCAGCTCTGTGTGGCCCTCTGTCTTTCAAGTAGCTTGAACTCCTGGGAGACTGTGCTCACTCTCAGACCCTATTCTGATCTTTGCAGCTTGGG
>NW_011495059.1:1513361-1515541 GCF_000754665.1 Bison bison bison
AAAACAATCTTGTTCTTTTATAATTTAAAGATTCTGGAAATGATATTGGAAGACTAAAGACAATTTTGAATCTGCATTCTTGTCACCCATGCATATCCAAAGTTTCTGATTTTTTTTTTTAAATCCACCTCTGTGTGTTTGGCAGAGATGTCATCAGAAGAGGGTACCATTTTAATTTCATATAATTTTAAGTTAAAAATACATACATTGTACATATATTTAACAATTTTACACAGTAAATATACCTACATGTATTCATTTTCTATGGCTGCAAGACAGATGACTACAAACTCAGCAGCTTAAGAGAATGTGTGATTCAAAATTTTGCAGGTCCTGAGCCCAGCACTGTGTAGCTGGACTTGCCTTTCAGGAGCGGCTGAAATAACAGTGTCAGCTGTGCTGAATTCCTGCCTGGGGGCGCTAGAGAGGGATCCGCTTCCCAGTTCATTCTTGTCCTCGGGTGAACCGCTTTCCTGTGCGACTGCAGGTCTGAAGTCCTCATTTCTTAGCTGGCTCTCATCTAGGGGCCACTCTCACCTTTTCAAGGCTACCCACATTCTTTGTCACACAGTCTCTGGCATCTTCAAAGCCAAAAGTGCAGAATCGCCCTTGCATCAAAAATCTTCCTGCATCTCTGACTCTATTTATGTTTTGTAAATAAGCTTGTTTGTACCACTTTTTTTTTTTTTTTAAAGATTCCACATATAAGCAATATCATATGGTTTTTGTCTTTCTCTGTCTGACTTATTTCACTCATTATGACAATCTCTAGGTCAATCCATGTTGCTGCAAAGGACATTATTGATTTCTTTTTTATGAATTTTCCATTCCTTCATCAGTAGACATTTAGGTTGCTTTCATGTCCTGGCTAATGTAAATAGTGCTGTAATGAACATTAGGGTACATGTATCTTTTTGAATCGTGGTTTTTCCCCTAATCACATATATAGGAAACAAACTTATGGTTACCAGGGGGGAAAGCAGGAAGAAGGGAGGAATAGTTGGGAGACTGGGATTGACATATACACACTTTGTATGCATATTATGTATGCATGCTTACTCACTCAGTCATGTCCGACTCTTTGAGACCCTTTGGAGTATAGCCTCTAGGATCCTCTGTCCGTGGAATTTTCCAGGCCAGATTACTGGAATGGATTGCCATTTCCTCCTCCAGGGGATCTTCCCCACCCAAGGACTGAGCCTGCATCTCCTGCATCTCCTGCATTGCAGGCAGCTGCTTTACCTACTGAGCCACACTACTATATATAAAATAGTAAGGACCTACTGTATAGCACAGGGAACTCTACTTAATACTCTGTAATGACTTATATGGGAAAATAATCTTAAAAAGAGTGGATATCTGGATATGTATCCATTTATCTGGTATCTGATACATAACTGATACACTTTGCTGTACACCTGAAACTAACACAGCATTGTAAATCAGCTATACTGCAGTGAAAATTAAAGACATAAACAAAACCTCCTGCACTTTAGATCCCTTTCTCGAGGTAGAGCTCCATCTCTTTTAGTCTCTTTTAAGGGCACCTAACTAGATCAGGTTTGAAAGTGAAAGTGTTAGTCGCTAAGTCACGTCTGACTCTTTGCAATCCCATAGACTGTAGCCCACCAGGCTCCTCTGTCCATGGGATTCTCCAGGCAGTAATACTGGAGTGAGTTGTCATTCCCTTCTCCAGTGGATCTTCCCCCGCCAGGGATCAAACTTGGGTCTCCCACATTGCAGGCAGATTCTTTACTGTCTGAGCCACCAGGGACTCAGGATCATTTCCCTTTTGTAGAACCCACTATGCCACATACCGTAACCTACTCACAGTCCCAAGGATTATACAGGACATAAACCCTAGAGAATGTGATGCAGAGAGCTCGCAGAATCTTACCTACTGCGTTTCTATTATAATTGTATTTACTGCCTAGGGCCGTGGCAATGAAATACCAAAGACTAGGTGTGGCGAAAACAACAGAAATGTATTCTCTCACAGCTCTGGAGGCTAGAAGTCTTACATCAAAGTATTGTCAGGGCCATGCTTTCTCTGAAACCTGTAGGGAACTCCTTCCCTGCCCCTTCCTAGCATCTGTCGGTTTGCTGGAGATCTTTGTAATCCCTTGGCTCATGGGTGCGTGATTTTAGTCCATTATTTTCTTTTTTTTTTTTTTTTTTTT
>NW_011495059.1:1515832-1516012 GCF_000754665.1 Bison bison bison
TTTTTTTTTTTTTTTTTTTTTTTTTTTACTATGAATTCAAGTACCACCTTTATTTTATGTTATTACACACACACACATAATGATATTAAAATTATAATATAATGACATCCAATAAGGCAAGTCGTCTCACTATTCTTTTTAATAATGTCCCTGCCTATTCTTTTTTTTTTTTTTTAAATT
>NW_011495059.1:1516112-1533658 GCF_000754665.1 Bison bison bison
GGGGAAAGAGACACGTGTACCCCAGTGTTCATCGCAGCACTGTTTATAATAGCCAGGACATGGAAGCAACCTAGATGCCCATCAGCAGATGAATGGATAAGAAAGCTGTGGTACATATACACAATGGAGTATTACTCAGCCATTAAAAAGAATACATTTGAATCAGTTCTAATGAGATGGATAAAACTGGAACCTATTATACAGAGTGAAGTAAGCCAGAAAGAAAAACACCAATACAGTATAGTCCATTATTTTCTAATGGTGTTCTCCCAGCGTCACTTACTGTGTCTTCCCGAGGACACCAGTAAGATTGGATTAAAGCCCACTCTACTCCACTGTAACCACTTCTTAACTAATTATATCTGCAACAACACAGTTTCCTAATAAGGTACTGAGTGTTAGGACTTCAAAATCTCCTTTCACAGGGACAGAATTCAACCCATGATAGAAATAGTCTTTCAGTGTTTCAAGATACTGTATGGTGGATAATCTGGTAATTATTGTTGGCTATGACATAGTTTCATTCTTCATTATTCGTCATTACTTCTCTATGGTAGAGTTCTTGGGATGAGATATCTGCACAGAAATTCTTTGCATTCGAGGAAGTCGGAATCCAGTTTCTGAAAATGACTAGAAAACTATATGACAAGTGCTGAGGTGGATATGTATCTATATGTTTTATATTGTATTATGTTGGCCAAAAAGTTTGTTTGGGTTTTTCCATAACATCTTACAGGAAAAGCTTTAGTACAATATCTTTAATACAAGATATTATACTTTTGAGATACTAGCAACGTTTCATGAATAGGAAACTCGAGTGCAGAAAGAAACTTGCTCAAATGTATGTATCTAATGTATTTGTCCGTCAAAACCCAGCGAGGAAAGTACGAGCTCTATAGATATTTCAAACAGAAGGAATTTAACGTAGGGCATTGGTTACAAGGATGAGCTGATTTAGAGATTAACAATGATCAGAAGCTACTACCACCTTTAGGCTGGATGGTTGAAGTACACAGACAGTATTATTAGAGTATTCAGTTACTATAAGGAAGCTGGAACTATGGTGGAAATCCCAGCAGAAGCTTGAGGTGCTATTGGAGCCCTTACCTGAGTCAGAGGTAGGAAGAAAGGAAGAAAGAAAAAAGAGAGAAAGAAAGGAAAAAAAGGAAGGAAGGTAAGGAGGCATATATGGATACCTGGGTTACATATATATGCACTTAACCTTTTGTCTGCCCTCCAGTCTATGAGTGCACCTAACTGGTCAAATCAGAAGCCAGCTGACAACAGGAGCTTGGTAAACTTATTTCTACATCCTCCCTGGACCCCACCTAACCACCCACCTCTCCCCTATTAATCAGAGTAGAGTAAGGTCAAAGAATCTATCTGATGGTAAATGGCCTAGACTCATCCTACTTAACAAGAAGAATGATGTTAGTAACATAATTATGTTAATAGTTAAAATTTACTACATGCTTATTATTACTATGTGCTAGACACTTTCCAAAATTCTCAACTTATATTTTCTCATTTAATCCTCAGAACAACTCCATGAGGTAGGTACTATTACAGCTCCTATTTGACAGTTGGGTAAACCAAAACTCAGAGAGATCAAATACCCTACTCATCATGAAGTTGATGAGTAGAGTTTGAACTCATATCCAGTTTTATCCGACTTGTCAACCATTGTTCAAACACTGGTGACATTGACTTAACTACATATTTATTCTAATGTATAATGAAAGGCAGGACAGATAGAACTTGAGATTGTAAATATCAGACACGGTTTCCAGATGACCCTTTGGCCATGGACTCATGAGTTGATGGGTCTGCAAAGGACTTGGAGCAACAACCACCTGTTACTGATTATTCCCTGGTTGTGCCCAGCCTTGAGTCCTCCCAGTGTGTAAGCAGCTTGAAAGTGCAAGCAACCGTGACAGAAGCCAGGGCTGCCATGTGGACTGCGTTACGTGAGATAAGGTAATGAGGACGTGCTTTGTAAATCACAGGGCACCCAGCAGATGACACGTGACACTATTATAGCAGACCAAAGCCTGCGTTTTCAGCTGGGCTTTGATTTGCACATTATTATTTTGACTCTTCTTTGGAATGTGAATTGAATAGGAAAGACATTTGGTTTAGTGCAGGGAAAAAAAGCAAACAGCCGGTGTATGGAGCTTCTATTTTGCATCAGCCCCTGCCCTGAACACTGCACATCTCTTTATTTCAAAGAGTTTTGCAGTCTGGTGGGGGAGGGTCACCAAGAGGCAAACATAATTATATTTGATGTGACATGTGCTGTAATCATTGTATGTGCAGCTTAGGGAAGTGAGAGAAGAGAGGATTTATTTTCTCAAGCTGGGGTCAGAGAAGCCTTCCCAAATTTGTCCTCCAGGGGGAAAAAGAAGGGGAGGGGCTTTCCAGGTGACAAAGTCTGCCTGTGGAAGGTACAGAAGGTCCTTAGGGAGTGGAGGCGGATTCGGCCAGGAGGGGCTGGATCATGGATGGCAGCCCGGGTCAGACCAAGGGAGTGGAACATTTTTTTGAGATGCCAATGCCCTCCAGCTAAAGACCACCACAAACAGACCTGTAGTTGAGCAAGTTGGGTTTATGAGTCATTGTGGTGAAGGAGAATACATACCATACTGCATCTTAGTAAAAAGCTGTCAGAAACGACTATAAAACTAAGATTTGGATTTTGGTTGGATGGTTTGGCAGACGGTCCATGGAAATGGGGATTTGCCCTAGACTGAGAGCTATCAGGAAGTGAGGACCATTCTATAACTTGTTATATAAATAAACTTAATCAAGATGGAGGTGATACTAGGGCAAGAAGAAGGCTGTACCTGGTAGAGATGTAGCAACGGCTCATAGGAGCTGGGGAGGGAGGTACTCGCTGTGTGTGGTCCATACAGTGAACAGTGTCTTTGTCTTCCTTAGAGAAAATTATCAACTGATCTTGTTTGCCTCCGTTCATAATGATCACAGAGTGACTTGGTTTGATGTTGGCCTTCTGTGAGATTAAATCCAAGAGGAGGACCACATGCCCTAGCTGGGGGTGCCAGGCCACCTTCCAGGAACCTCACATCCTAGCTAATGATACCAGGGTATCGTCTGGGTGTCAGGGATGCTCCTCCCTTTCTCAGGGGCAATAGGGAGCCTCTGAGAAATAATGGGTGGGGAAAGTGAGGAGCTCGCCTATTTCTGCACAGCTCCTAGGGCAGATGTGGTGTCTCTGCAGCTGACTCTTCCTCTAAATGGCCCTGGATGAGTTCCTTCCCTCTTTGAGATCAGCTTTGTTCCTGGTAAATAGAAGGAGTGAGGTCAGGTAGTCTGAGCTTCCTCCCCCAGATGGCATGGTTCTCTCTCTAGGAAATTAACAGGTTGCAGTGAAAAGAGCTTCCCTGGTGGCTCAGTAGTAAAGAAGCCACCTGCCGATGCAGGAGACTCCGGTTCAATCCCTAGGTTGAAAAGATCCTCTAGAGAAGGAAATGGCAACCCAATCTAGTATTCTTGCCTGGAGAATCTCCTGAACAGAGGAGCCTGGCAGGCTACAGTCCATGGGATTGCAAAGAGTCAAACTCGACTTAGCAACTACACAACAGTGAGAAGAGCCAATACAGGAGCATCAGTTGGCCGTGAGAACTCTGTGACGCTGGTTGGAGTGAAGGGAAGCGTATGGTGAACGTGCGTCATTTGGGCCCTCAACATCTAGTCACCACACTCCTGGTAATCTTATTTTCTTCTTTCCTTCCTCCCTTTTTTCCTTTTCTCTCTCTCTTCTTCTTTCTAGTTTCTGGCTTAATCAAGAGGGAATTCATTGCTTTATAGAAATAAATGACCAAAGCCTAGTTCTCCCAGGCTCCTAACGTGGGCTGATCAAAGTCTCCGTGAACCACGCATTCCAGTCTCTCGCTCTCTCTCCCCCCTCTTCCTTTTCTTTGCTTCTCGACTTCCTTGTATCATGTTCTCCTTCTCTGGTCCCACGTGGTTAGATGAAGACTGCAGGGGTACTAACCCTCACCTTCTCTTTTAGTGGGTGGACGAATTCCTCCTGCCAGCCACAGGGCAGGCTTGGGTCCTGTGTCTCTTCCTGCACTGGGGGGGTGGGGTGGAGGGTGGGGGCGGGGGAGGGTCACTGATTCTGTGTGAAGGGCACAGAAAGATTCATTCAGCCAAACTGAGCCAGAGCTGTTTC
Organism: Bison bison bison; assembly: GCF_000754665.1. Classification (NCBI taxonomy): domain Eukaryota; kingdom Metazoa; phylum Chordata; class Mammalia; order Artiodactyla; family Bovidae; genus Bison; species Bison bison. The sequence goes on from NW_011495059.1 coordinate 1,520,308, forward strand.
TGGAGTTGATGGCAGGGTCAGATCCCAAGAGGTATGGGCTGGCTGTGGGAGAGAATCTTCAAGAGAAATCTGGGGCAGTGCTTAACCAGAACTGTGAATTGGAATTGAGAGGCCACCCCAAAACTCGGGGTGCCTCCTCAGGGATGCTTAGGCAAGTAGCAGTTGTGGTAGGCAGTGCCTCAGTGGTCCAGGAGGTCTGTAATCTACCCCAGCACTGCCACTGTCTTTCTGAGGGACCCCAGGAAATATCCTCTTGCTGTCTCTTGGCCACCAGATCCCACTAGGTCAATGGGGCTAGCATGATGCTCTCCCAGTATTGAAGATCTTTATCCTAGGCTTCCCTGGTGGCTCAGATGGTAAAGAATTTGCCTGCAATGCAGGAGACCCAGGTTCAATTCCTGGGTTGGGAAGATCCCCTGGAGAAGGAAATGGCAGCCCACTCTGGTACTCTTGTCTGGAAAATCCCATGGATGGAGGACCCTGGTGGGCTACAGCCCATGGGGTTGCAAAGAGTTGGACGTGACTAAGCGACTTCACTTTCACTTTTCATCCTACTGTTCAAGGGCCTTGTGTTCACTGCAGCTATCCCAAGGGGGCTGGAAGCCCTCTGTTCACTAGGATGCTGAAGATCAGATCTGTAGAGGGTGCATTGTGTCAGGGAAGCTCTTATCAGGTGCAGGACAGAGAACCTGTTCAGGATTCTGGAAACAAATGAGTGTTACACCAACCTCTTCCAGCTGCTCCTTCCTTGCAGCCTTGACTCTCTGCTTGTTCTTCACTATTTCCAGTATTTGACCCCTGGGGAAGTGACTGAGAAGGACACACTGAGACAATGCGGAGAACACCTTCTGGGGCCAGCAGCATGAGGACTCTCAAAACAGCTCAAAAACTGGATGTCAGAGCAAGCCATTCATTATAAAACCATCAGTCTTGGAGGGCAGAGAATAGTCAGCTCATAAGCCAGCAGGCCCCCAGGGGAGGGTGGGAGAGGCAGGCGTGGGTGGAAGGGGCCGTGGTTGGTGGAGGCGGACTGTGTGGGGCAGGTGTGGGAGGGTGGTGATGAGTGTGGAGTCGGGAAACAGGAGTGTTTCCTGTTTGGGCATGAGAGGAGGTGGGGCTGGGGTTATCCTCCGTGATGGAAGGCTGTGCACACTTCCTTTCTGTTCCATCTTCGCCACTTCATAGCTCAGTGGCCTTGGCCGTATCTCTCTGAATCTCAGTGTCAACATCTGTGAACTTGGGAGAGAAAGGATTCTGGTGCCGGCTGTCCCATGGGGCCTTCGGACACTCAAATATCTCCAAGGCATGGAGATGCCTGGAGCCCTGTGACAGACCACCCAGGAGTGAGGGCTGTGGATATGGTGGCGGCCGGGCTTATGATCTAGATGCCTCTGGCCAGGGCTCCTCAAGTCCTTCTGAGCAGACACTGCCTTCTTGGGTCCCTGGGCACCAGTCTGTGCTGGATTCTCCATGTCCTGCTCTGTCTTGGTCTTTGTTTATAAAATTTTCAGAGCCTGGACTCTACATGGCCATCCTAGGACGTGGCTGTGGCATTCGTCATTTTTTACACAAACCCCAGGTCCTCCTGTGCCTCTGGAGGAATCTTTATTCCCTGCTGGCTTTGCTTGCTGAGCTCTCTGAGGGCGAGTGCAGGCTTCACAGGTAGCTCAGTGATGAGGAATCCACCTGCCAATGCAGGGGATGTGGGTTCAGTCCTAGGTCAGGAAGATCCTCTGGAGGAGGAAATGGCAACCCAGTCCAGTATTCTTGCCTGGAGAATTCCATGGGCAGGCACCTGGTGGGCTGCAGCCCATGAAATTGCAGAGTTGGACTCAACTGAGTACACATGCACTGAGGCTGAGTTCTAAAAACTCAATGAAAGATGGTTTCAGAGCCTGAAATCTGGACTGAAAAGGAGTCCTCCAGTTACACACACCACGGTATTTTCTGAGTATTATCACTGAGCATCCCACCATAACTCCCATCATTACTGACTAATCCAACCTTGTGTGGGTTATGAACGCCCACCGTTACAGCAGTAAACTTGCCTTCCTCTCCCAGCTCTGTCTTGGATAATTTGCCTTGCTGCTTCAAGATTTTCTCTGGAATGAACAAGGATGATTCACATTATTGCCCTAAAACCCCACGAAAATGTATCACCACTCTCTTCCTTCCCAGTGTGATAAATCTGATTAGCACTTGCGGATGGTCACTCATGGCTGTGCGGTGGTTTAAAATGCACTGAAAGACTCGTTCAGCTAAACCAAAGTTGTCAGGTGGATTGCCAGCGGGGATTCTCGTTGCAGACACAAGTTGTGTTTTGTCTGCTGTAGCCTCGTGGAGGCTTTCAGATTGCTGCTAGGAGATAAATCCATTAATCAGTATGGACCTCCCACACTCGCTCTGCTAGGCTCCAGGCTCCTTAGAGGCACAGTGTGTGTCTTCGCCCTGTCTTATGGTGTCTATCATGATATGCTCTTGGTAACTTATTTTTAATTTTTTAATTTTAACATGAAATTCTTAAAAAAAAAAAAAATAGAAGCACCAGCTATCACAGCTGAAAATGACCACTGAGAGCACCTCCTCCAGCCCCTGGATGCAGGTGCTAAGGACCAGAGAGGACAGTGATAGCTCTCAGGTCACACAGTGAGACCCAGCGAGAGCTGGACATGAACCCTGGCTCCTGCCTCCAAGCCCAGGGCTCCCACTCTCCTCTGTACTTTTCTTGGCAGTGCCTGTCAAGGAAGGATGCAAGAAATTCCACTTGAGCTTTATTCTACTGTTTTACAGTCTCTTCTGAGTAATAAGGTCGGCTTGTTTAATAAGTTCAGCTTCAAAGTAGGTCAGGGATTTTATTTCTGTGCATGGGCCATTAGCATTCTTAAGTGAGAACACATTTTTTTAACTGAGAAAATATCCGCTGTGTCGATGAGGCGCCAGTGTCTGCCTGTTGCCTAAGCTGTGTCAGATCCTTTTATACCACAAAGCCCCTGCCAGGGGGTTTCTCTGTGGGGGATGCTGAGTCTGGGTGGGAGGGACAGGGAGGGGGCTGCATGCTTTGGAGGGGCCCCAGGAGTTGCGGCCTGTGGAGCATGGGCCCGAAGGGCAAGGTGACTTCCGCGGGCTTCTCGGGCTGGTGGTCCCATTGACAGGAAATTTGTGTTTTGTTTGGTCGGGCCTCATTCTCTGGGAAACCCCAAACAGGAGTTTAGAGAGGGTGGAGCACCGTGTCAAGAAATTTCTCAGATCTCTTGTGACTTAAGTAAGTGCCTTCCCAGATCCTGTCACCCAGCGGCCAGGCTCATGGAGCAGAGTCTGCGATGCTGGTCTTGCTGCGGTTTGTCCGGGAGAAGGATTAGGATGCGCCCAAGTGGGGAGCGGGGATTGGGAGGAGGGCGACTTGACACCTCATCTATTTAGGGCTGTTCCTGAGGATCATATCAATTTTATATTTTTAGCCATGACCCGAATTGTTTCACGGGCTCGTTCCTTTGTCAGTTGCCTTTAACCTAAATGTGGCTGGTAACGCGATAGAAGAAACAATGGTTTCTATTCAAACTTCCTGTGTGAGGCCCTGTGCTTGGCACCGTGAGGGGTGGGAGAGCAGCACTGGCCACATTCCCCGGCTTGCAGGGACTATTGTTAGGGAGAAAGGCGCAGACACGAATGAGCAGGACCACGCAGAGCATAATGGGGCCACCGTGGCCTCTGTTTCCCACACATCAGTCTTTGCTGTGCCCCCGTCATGACTTCTTTTCCTCATCTGTTCTCTCGTTTGTTTGACACTCTTGCTTTTGAAAAAGACATACCTTCCTCGCTTTTTCAAATGAGATTTCGTATCATTGTAATAATCACTACATCACTATAATGAACTCAAGTCAGATAGGTTTCGGTTACAAGCAAAGTGCATTTTCAACTATTAAACTAGTTTATAGATACATGCACCTTGGTGTGCACCTGTCTTCATCCCAGGGACCACACTGTGGAACATGTCAGGGAGGCTTTCTGAAGCAGCTGAGATGTTAGAAGGGCCTTGAAGGATGGAGCCCTTTGAGCAAGTGCATGATGACCAGGGATATTTCATGTATGATTCAGTGTAAATAAGCTGGGTGCCTCACTCCACAAGGCTTTTCTAGGGGCACAGAATAAGAGGTGACACATTGGCCCCTTAGGACTGTGCTTTTTACTGCTCTTAGGCTGTTGGCAAAGGAAATATGAGATTGGATTTCTCCACCATCACTTGCCTTTCCTACCTAGTTTTGTGTGTGTGTGTGTGTGTGCATTATCACTACATAATTGTGAGTTATTGGTTGGGTTAATCAATGCAGAGCTCTCTGTGAACATTAGAACTCCTCTCTGGATCTCGAGCCAGGAGGAGACAGATAGATGAGGAAGGCCATTCATTCATTTGTCTTTCATTCATTTAAGTGTTCATTCACTGCTAACCCCAGTGCTGGAATTATACCGGTATACATGCAGTATTGGAGCTTCCCTTGTAGCTCAGTTGGTAAAGAATCTGTCTGCAGTGCAGGAGACCTAGGTTCGATCCCTGGGTTGGGGAGATCCCCTGGAGAAGGAAATGGCAACCCACTCCAGTATCCTTGCCTGCCTGGAAAATCTCATGGACAGAGGAACCTGGTGGGCTGCATCCATGGGGTGGCAAAGAGTCGGGCATGACTGAACGACTAATACTTACTTACATGTAATGTTACTAAAGAATAGGGGGTGGTTGAAGGTCACTCTAGAGGCCATGCATATAATGAGTGTTCAGGAAGTATTTTGATGAATGAATGAATGGTGCAGCTCTGTGATTCTCAAACTTGGCTGCACGATGGAAATAACTGGGAAATTTAAAAAAAAAATGATGCTTGGGCCTCATCCCAGAGATTTTGATTTCATTGGTATAGGATGGAGACCTAAATGACAGGGGCTTTCAGACCTCTCCGTGTGATTCTAATGTGCAGCTAAGTTGTAAGCCGCTGTTGCAACGCCGAAGATCATTTTCGAGGAGCGTTGACATGTTGACGTACACACACGGCCTCATGTAAAACAGAGAGCTAGTGGGAGCTGCTGTATAACACAGGGAGCTCAGCTCAGTGCTCTGTGATGACCTAGAGGGCGGAATGCAGGGGAAGTGGGAAAGAGGCTCACGAGGGAGGAGATATATGTAGACACAGAGCTGTTTCATCTTGTTGTACAGCAGAAACTAAAATAATATTGTGAAGCAACTATCTTCCAAAAAAAAAAAAAAAATTTTTAAAGATGGAAAAAAAAATACAGGGGTCCTTTAGTAAAAAAATAGTCCTTGGACCTGTGTGGGGAGTGGCCTTAGACCCAGTCTGTTAGCCATTTAGGGTGAGCAGAGTTTGGCTTTCTCAAAGGACTCCTGTGGGCACAAGGCCCTGCAGAGTTTTAATAGCAATCTTCCCATTTCTTCAAGGGGCTCCATTTATGCTTCTCTCCTGCAAAGGAACTGGTTACTTTAGCTTCTGAATTGGCCTTGAGACCCCCTAGTGTTCCCACATCAGCCTTCTGGGCAGAACATCGATAGTTTGGGGTCAATCGTGAGTACATCCTGACTGTTGGGAAACCTCATTGGGGTTTCCAAGTAGGAACATATAATCAAAGGTACATTTCTTTTCTGTTAGGGGAATCAAAGGTAGGAGCGGAAATTCATGGGGCAATTTAAAGAGGCCATAAAGGCCTTCAAGCTGTGAAGAGCTTGGTAGGAATGATGCCATTAGAGATCAATTTTAAAAAAAAAAAATGTTAATACCTTGGGAAAATTGCTACATTAAACCTGTTTGTCCTTTGGTATATGTGGCTTTAATCAGACTGCTTTCTTGATTAAGATCTAGATGAGGTTTCAGGCAAGATTTTTTAAAACTTTGTTATTACTTGTGTGTGTGTTTTTCCTCCATGAAGAATGGCGGCAATTTCACCAAGGCCATCAATGTGCCCCCTCGAATAGGCCGTGGTATATCTCCCGAGCAGGGCAAGCTTTCAAATTCACTCCTCATTTTATTACAACTATGACTACAAAGGTGAGTTTTAAACATGTCCTCCATTTTATATCACCCCATTAAGAAATAAAGAGGCAGATTTTAGGGCTAACTTTTATTAGCAAATGATACTCCCTGCTAGAACATTTGAATTCATCGTTCCTTGGTCTGGACCCCTCTGTTCTACCCCACAAAAAACTCTTTTGTCCATCATCCATTCAGTTCCATTCATGCAAACATCCATCTGTATCTCGTTGACAATTCCTTCTTTATTTAAAGTAATGAGCAAATTAATGCTTTCATAGGTATCAGTATCATATAATATATGGAAGAAATATTTTGAATGGCCAGATGTTAATTCCTGTCTTTGCTTACCACTGCAAAATACAGTACTGGGCTTACCAAGTGTTCAAGTACATTTTAAAATACATTGAAAATGTCTCCTTTGAGGGCGTCCTTCCATAAAAGTAGGCTGCCTTCTTTTATTTTTATCTCAAATAGATATAGCTATGTCTCCCCCAGTCTTTTGCCTAGTTTGTGAGCTTCAACTTCAAAGGTAATACTGAAACTGATCTTAAAGAAGCTTCAGGCATATGTGTGTGTGTGTGTGTGTGCATTTTGATTGTGCCTCTTTATTATACTAACTCCTAGCCTTTTCAGTAACAAAACACTCTGGTGATGTTCCTCCACATGATTAGTTATCTGTGGGATATGTATGGTGCAGCAGTCACCTGTGACTACAGAGAAGCTTACCCCCAAATGCAGTGGCTTAAAACCACAAGCCTTTATTACCTCACGGGCATGGGCCCGAATCCTGATACAGCTTAACGGGGTGATTCTCCCTCGGGGTCTCTCGTAGGATGTAGTCCTCCTAAGGCTTGATGGATGGAGGGTCTGATCCCAGATGCCTGCACATGGCAGTCTTCAGAAGGTCCTGTGAAAAGACCACTTCCATGGCTATGGGCCTCAGAGTCTCAGTTAGTGGGTGGCCTCAGAGCCTCGTGAATTGTTGGCAGAAGGTATTATTTGTGATGCGTGATTCAACTTAAGAAAACTCACAATGTGGCAGAAAGAGGAGGGGAGGGAGGGGTGGAGGAAAGAGGGGTGAGAGAGAGAGGGTAGGGGAAGGGAAGAGGAGCCAGGAGAAAAGGAGGAAAGGAGAGAGAAAAAAAGAGGGAGAGGGGGGAGGAAAAGAGAGAAAGGGGAGGAGAGAGGATAGATGAGACAGAAGAGAAAAAGAGGGAGGGAGGCGAGGAAGGAGGGAAGGGCAGGCAAGAATGGGAAAGGCCGTGGGGAGAGAGGAGAGGGAGAAGGAGGTGGACAGAGAGAGAAGGCATGCAGGATGGCAGTCTTTTTATGACCTAAACTCAGAAGTGCCATCATCACATCACCTTTACTAAACTGCTAGAAGTGAGCCAGGAGGGCTCGCCCACTCTCAGAGGGGCAGCGTTGGCACAGGGATGTGAATTCCAGGAGTCAGTCACCGGGGACCATTTTAGAGACTGGCTACAACCATTGTGGGCAGGTATGGGGGTGGGTGTCTTTAAGCATGGCCATGAAAGTGGTGATCTTTTGCAAATGTTCAGGATTTTCTTGCACAAGAAATACGGAGTTTTAGCTCTTTGCAGCTCTCCAGTAATAGAAGTCACATATTAAATAAATATCTCAGTCTCTCTTACCCTGTCCATATTGAGAGCCGCTTAATAGTGATCACTAATTGAATTCGGGGTCATGTTCCCGTCTTCTTCCCAGTTAAGCTCCATGAAGGGATTCTGAAGGACGGTGTTGTATTGGATCCAGGCCTTCTAGATTGTTCTGAGTGTTGCTGGCTTACATCTTTTTGATGGTTCTGAGCATATGCTTCCTGTTTCCCGTTTTTAAGCAACTATCCGTCATCTTGATTGAAAACATGCTTTTAAAAATATTATACTTCTAAAAATTAAATGAAGAGTGCGACTAAAACTTTCAAAGCAAAGCAGACATATTTTTCAACATTTCTGTGTTGAAATGAGTAAACTTGTATGGCAGGAAATAGAGCCAAGGATAGTTTGTGTTTGTCAACCGAATGTTTGAGCCCAGTCCGGAATCTGCAATTATTTTTGAGCACTAATGACTTTGAATATAGTCAGAAGCAAAAAAAAAATTAACACAGGCTTGACATCACAGGCATGATTTATAACTGCAAACATTGATAAATTGAGCCTCACTGCAATTAAAATTTTTGCTTTGGGAAAGCTCATGTGAAGAAAATGAAAAGACAAGCTATAGAGGGGGAAAGCCTGCAAACCACCTGCATGACAAAGGACTAATCTCTAGAGTATATGAAGAATTCTTAAAACTCAACAGCAAGAAAATCCAGACAACCCGAAACAACAGTCCAGTGAGAAAATGGGCAAAAGTTATGATCAGATATCTTACTGAAGAGACTAGACTCATGGCAAAAAAGCACATGAAAATCTATCAGCCATTAGGGTAGAATAAATTAAAACAACAGTGAGATAACACTACACACTTATCAGGATGGCTAAAAAATTATAACACCAAATTCTGGCGGAGAGGCAGAAAAACTGGATCACTCGATGATGGGAGCATAAAATGGTATAGCCACTCTGGAAAGTATTGTGACAGTCTGAAATCTCATATGCCCTAGGAACTGTATACTCCTTGACATTTATCCCAGAGAAAGGAAGAATTATAGAAATCGGTATAATTATGACTGCTCATAGCAGCCCCATTTGTAGTAGCTAAAAACTGGAAACAGCCCAGATGTCCTCCAACAGGTAACTGGTGAAACAAGCTGTAGGACATCCACACCATAGAGCAGTGCAGCTTAGAAGGAATGAACTGTTGATGCAGACAACCTGAGTGATCTTCAGGGAATCACGCTTAGTGAGAGGAAGTCAAACCCCAAAGATGATATGGACAGGGAAGCCTGGCATGCTGCAGTCCATGGGGTTGCAAGGAGTTGGACGTGACCGAGTGACTAAACTGAACTGAAAGATGATAGATTGTCATTTTTGAAATGTCAGAATTTTAGAATGGGTTTGTGGTTCCCAGGGCTTAAGGGTGAGATGAAGGAGTGAGGATTTAGTATTTATTTTATATATCCCCGCATTTTGTTTGCTAATATAAGGTGTTCAGTTCAGTTCAGTTCAGTCGCTCAGTTGTGTCCGACTCTTTGCGACCCCATGAACTGCAGCACGCCAGGCCTCCCTGTCCATTACCAGTTCCCAGAGTTCACCCAGACTCACATCCATCGAGTCGGTGAGGACATCCAGCCATCTCATCCTCTGTCGTCCCCTTATCCTGCCCCCAATCCCTCCCAGCATCAGAGTCTTTTCCAATGAGTCAACTCTTCGCATGAGGTGGCCAAAGTACTGGAGTTTCAGCTTTAGTATCATTCCTTCCAAAGAATACCCAGGGCTGATATAAGGTGTAGGATTTTTGTTTCTATGTTTATGAGAAAGATTAGCCTAAAAGTTTCTTTTCTTGTGATATGCTTGTAACCTCTTTGCATAATGCTTACCTTGGGCTTGTAAAATGAGTGTGGAACTACTTCTTCTCTTGGTATTCTATGAAAGAATGTGTCTCAAGGTGGTAGTTCCCTGAAACCTTTTCATGTGTGAAAAAGTTCAAGCTTATTTTACTGTCTATCTTCCAGTAGAATTCTTTCCCAGGAAGATGTTCCATCCAAAAGCCCTGTCACTTTGTAGATCCCCTTGAAAGTTGCTCTTTATTTCTTTGGACTCCCTGTGCCTATATTTGAGAAGTCCATGAGTCCAGGTCTCCCTGGTGGCTCAGCTGGTAAAGAATCTGCCTGCCGTGTGGGAGATCTGGGTTTGATCCTTGGGTTGGGAAGATCCCCTGGAGAAGGGAACGGCTACCCACTCCAGTATTCTGGCCTGGAGAATTCCATGAACTGTATGGTCCATGGGGTTGCAAAGAGTTGAACAGGACCTTTGACTTTCACTTTCACATGATTAGGATGTTAGAAACATCTAGACCAGTGCTTGAAATTTGCCTTCTGCTCCTTATCTCCTCTCTTCCCCGCCTGATGCTTTACCTGGCACAGAAGTACCCAGCTGCAGGTGCCTGCGGTGGGCACCAGCATGAAGCCCTTAATCCTGTTCCCAGAATCCAGTGTCTACCTGGCTGAGCCAGAATTGTGGCTTCTGGGGATGGGGACAGTGGCCCATGGCCTGTTGGACTGTGCATTTTTCTGTTGTTTCAAAGTTCTTACCCCAAGAGCTGCTATTAAGTTCTGCTAAGTTTCTCTCCAGGCTGGATGTGGCAGAGTGCAGAGGGAGCCCGGGGGGATTTGGAAGAGGCTAATTTTTCAGTTCCTTAGCATAAAGGGGGTAATCATCTCTTAAACTCTCCCCACAAACTGAGCAGGCTGTTATGGATAAGCCTCTTAATCCATCTGGACACCCTTTCCTGACACTTCAGAGCAGTTGATACTTCTAGTCACTTCCAGCCATTTCAGCAGCTTAGAGACTAATTATGCATCTCCCCCTTGCACATAGGGATATGCCAAGGAGAGAAATTTGCAAAATGACAATATCTCCAAAGCCCCAGCCCCTTCGTTCTCTCACTGTGCCTGGCAGTGTAGTAACTGATGAAGCTGCCTGGACTCCCGTTGCCCTGAATCTCGCATTTCTTCCCTTCCTCTCATCATCCCCTCTTCTTCTCTTTTTGCTTTTCTCAAGACATGTTCTGTTAAGCTGGCTGCCATGTTTCCCCCTGCCCCTGGTGCTTGCTGAGTGTGAGTTGCCTATCCTGGTGGGAAATGAGTGGCTTCCTCATGCGTGAAGCTGAAAATGATTTAATCGCATGTGCTACCAAGTACCCAGATGCTCAGAGTGGAGATCAGAGGAGAGTTGAAAGGCTAGATCCAATGGCTCATTAATGGAGAGGGCTATGGGGTGGGGAGAAGGACCAGCACAGGAGGTCAAGAGGGATGGGAGTATTAATAACTCATGCTTATTTAGGGTCTGTCTTGTTTCAGGCATTTACATTTGATCTTCACAAAGACCCAGTGAGATATGATCCGTTATACTGGTTTTACACGTGAAGAAACTGAGGCTCAGAGGAGTTCTGTAACTTACCCACAGTCATGCAATTAAGTAACAGAGGTTGTAAGCCAACCTCTATCTGTTGAATCCAACATTCTTGAATGTTCAATATATCATGCTGTCTTTTGTGAGCGAAAATGAATATGAACATGCAAAGGGATGGAGTGGTGAGCATTGAGCGTAGTGTGAAGAAGTCTGTAGTGCATTGGGGTGCTGGGCAGGGAAAGTGAAGTGGACACCCACTTATATGGACTGGGGGAGCACTGTGGAGGTCAGGGAGAGACTGTGGCCTCAGACTCCTAGCCTTATACTGGTCCCATCTTCCCTTGCCCCTTAGATCCATTCCGTGACCAAAGTGAAAGTGAAGTCACTCAGTCATGTCCAACTCTTTGTGACCCCATGGACGGTAGCCTACCAGGCTCCTCTGTCCATGGGATTTTCCAGGCAATAGTACTGGAGTGGATTGCCATTTCCTTCTCCAGGGGATCTTCCTGACCCAGAGATTGAACCCGGGTCTCCCGCATTGTAGACAGACACTTAACCATCTGAGCCACCAGGAACTCTAACTCTAGTCTGACTCTGCCTATCCAACCCCATGGTCCTCATCTTGGCCCAGACCTCCATCCTCATCTGCTCTCGGTAATGGACACAACTTCCCACTGACTCTAGTCTCTCTTCTTCAGACCCGTTCAGCCAGCACTCAAGAGGAGTGTCCAAAGAGACCTTGTGTCTGTGTTACACCACCACTTTCAAAGCCTCAGGCTCCTCAGGAAGCCCTTCCTGGTCTGGTCCCCACTGACCTCTCAGATCACCTTGCTGCTGTTCCCCGACTCTCATCTGTGTTGCGGAGGATGTATCCCAGTCTCTTCTCATCTCGGGGAAGGCTCCCTTCTCCCCAAGTGCCTGTCAGACTCTCCCATCATTTCATGTCATGACTGGACTCCTCCAGGAAGCCTTCCCTCACCTGCTTCATCTGATCCACTCCTTGTGTTAGTTTTCTCGGGCTGCTGTAACTGACAACCACAAACTTATTTAGCAGCTTAAAAAAAAAAAAAAGCCCACATAGTTACTGTCTTAAAGATAAGGAAGCTAAAATGGGTCAACAGGGTTGCATTTCCTTTGGCTCTAGGGGAGACTTTTTCCCTCGCCTTTGCCATTTCTAGAGACCACCTTCGTTCTTTGCCTCATGGTCCTTCCTCCGTGTTCAGCTGTGCAGCCTCTTTCAGTTTCTGTCTGAGTCTGTTTCTTCTGTCTTCTTATTTCATATATAAAGCTCTTTGTGATTACATCAGGCCTGTCTGGCTATTCCAAGATCCTCTCCCCACTCAAAATCTTTAACTCGATCACATCCTCAAAGGCAATTCCACCATGTAAAATACTGGAGATTAAGACTCCTCCCTAGCATACAGAAGTGTGGATTTGGATGTCTTTGGAACTCAGAGGTCCAAATAGGCGAAGGCACAAGTTTCCTCCACCCTGTTCTCCATAGGTGGGCTGTTGAGCAAAGGGTGGCAGTATGCATACCCTGAACTGCTCTAGAACGAGAAGCTTCTGCAGTGTGGTCTCTGATTCTGAAGACGTAGAGTCCAGGCTCTCCTAGGCCCCTCTCTGGGGGAGATAGACTCTCGAGACATACTTTCTTAGGACTCTTGATTAGCAGGCAAGGACAGAAAAGGCCCTTCTAGAGTGATGATTCGGCTCTTAATTTTGGAACGTGGCCCAGCAAAGAGTCCTCTCAAAAATGTCAAGTCTGCGGTGGGGACAGTGGAGCCAGGAACAGACCGAGTGTCGAGTGTTGCAGATCACAAACTCTCTCCTGGTGCTAAGTTGTTACTGAATTATGCATTTTTAAATGAATTCATTGGCTGCAGCACGGCCGTGTGAAGTAGACTGAGGCTGAGCTCATAAATGTCCTTACTTGTGGAAGAGCTGGCAGGAGTACACACTGAGAGGACTGTGGCCCCTTTTCATCCTGACACAGCGAGGGGAATGCCTTTAATGGGATCTTTGTGTCTCTCTGTGGGGGGTGCGAAATGGGGGCACCAGCTGTTTCCCACCGACTGCTGACTGACTCCATGGACTCCTGGCTGGGAGGAGGAAGATAATAGTAGCTAACACAGCATACTTGTTATGTGCTAGGACTGTTCCAAGGGTATTGAATGCAATACCTTACCTAATCTTCATAGCACCCTCCATGGGGGAGGTATTATTATTGCCCCCATTTTACAGATGAGGAAACTGAGGCTCAGAGAGGTTAAGTAACTTGCCCTAGGT
>NW_011495059.1:1533758-1572030 GCF_000754665.1 Bison bison bison
AATTGGAGGATAATTACTTCACAATATTGTGATGGTTTCTGCCAAACATCAACATGAATCGGCCATAGGCATACATGTGTCCCCTCCCCACCCCACCCCCCAGGTTGTCACAGAGCACTGACTTTGGGTTTCCTGTGTCATGCATCAAACTCACACTTGTTATCTATTTTACATATGGTAATGTATATGTTTCAGTGCTATAATAAACACATTGAAAAAATGCTCAATATCACTCATTATTCAATTCAGTTCAGTTCAGTCGCTCAGTTGTGTCGGACTCTTTGTGACCCCATGAATCGCAGCATGCCAGGCCTCCCTGTCCATCACCAACTCGCAGAGTTCACTCAGACTCACGTCCATCGAGTCAGTGATGCCATCCAGCCATCTCATCCTCTGTCGTCCCCTTCTCCTCCTGCCCCCAATCCCTCCCAGCATCATTATTAGATAAATGCAAATCAAAACCGCAGACAGGTATTATCTCACACCGGTCAGAACAGCCATCATCACAAAGCCTACAAACAATAAATGCTGGAGAGGGTGTGGAGAAAAGGGAACCCGCTTCAACAATGTTGGTAGGAATGCAAACTGATACAACCACTGTGGAGAACAGTGTGGAGATTCCTTTAAAAACTAGGAATAAAACTGTCATAATATCTTAACTGGAATTTCTCCAAACTGAGAATATCCTGAGACAGGGGTTTGCAAATAGTTTATTTGGAATTTGAAGGGAACACTGGTTGAGTGGAGGGGAATTGAGACAGGAAAAGAAGGAAGGCACTAACCTAGTATGTCCAGTGACCTCATCAGAAAAGGGAAATTTGGGCAGAGAGACACAGACAGAGCGGGAAGGCCGTGTAAAGACAGAGGCAGAGCTGGAGGGATGCGTCTCCAAGCCAAAGAAGATCAAGATCAAACACTAGAATCAAAGTGCCAGAGAGGCTTCTCTGGAGCCTTTGGAGGGAGCAGGTCGCCTTTGACACCCTGGTGTCAGACTTCTCAGCTCTAGAACTGGGAGGCTATACATGTTTTAAGCCTCCTAGTTTGTGGTGTCTAGCTGCAGAAGTCCTAGGAAATCAGGATTTGTCCTTGGCTACAGGGAAGTTGCTTGACTGAGGGGCAATGCCTGCACCCCTAAACAGCCCATATCCAATTAATAACACAGGGAGACAAAAGGTTGCCCCCCTTGCCTCAGTGAGGAGCCGTGAAGTGGTGCATTTTCTGCTCCAGAGCACCTCTGGGATGAGGATGGCCTAATCTTTAGACAAAATCACATCCTGGCTCCCTAGTCCACCTTCTTCTGAGAACTTTCCTCCAGTTGGTCTCTGCACAAAATCCTTGTCTCCAGCTCTGCTCCTGGGACCCTGGGCTAAGACACCCTGCAGCACAGAGCACACAGCTGGACGGTGTCCCAGGGGACAGCTCGCTCTTCCTTTTTTCTCACAGAAGTCAGTTCATATTTTTATCTGAAGAACCAGCACTTGTTGCATTTTATTTTTCATTTACCTATACTTAATTTACAATGATGCGTTAGTTTCAGATGTACAGCAAAGTGATTCAGTTATACACACACACACATATTATTTTTTAATGGATCATTTAATATGATACCATTTTGTTTTATTATTTTTTTCACTTTTTGGCCACACTACATGGAATGTGGGATCTTAATTCTCTGACCAGGGATTGAAACCCACACCCCCTGCATTGGAAGCATAAAATCTTAATCGCTGGACCACCAGGGAAGTCCCTATATACATATATCTATGTGTGTGTGTATTCTTTTTCAGATCCTTTTCTCTTATAGGTCATTATTAATACAAAATATTAAGTAGAGTTCACTGTGTTGTACATAAGTTCCTTGTTGGTTATCTATTTTATATATAGTAGTACATCTATGTTAACCTCAGTCTCTTAATTTATCCCTCCTTCCTCTTTAGTAGCCATGTGTGTGTTTTCTATGTCTGTGGGTCTACTTCTGTGTTATATATAAATTCGTTTGTTTTAAAAAAAAAGAGAGCTCACTTAAAAAATTAATGATATTTGGCAAAACTAATACAATTATGTAAAGTTTAAAAATAAAATAAAATTAAAAAAAATTAATGTATTTATTTTAATTGGAGGCTAATTACTTTGCAATATTGTGGTGGTTTTTGCCATCCATTGACATGATTCAGACAAGAAAAGTGAGATGATAGGGAAGAATGTTCCAGCAGAGGGACCAGCACAGGCAGAAACACCTCCTGCGACCTCTGTATCACTTGTGAGGGGAGCTCAGTAGTCAGGGAACCTGGAGAGGTTGGGAGAGGCCAGCTCTTGGAAGCCTGGTGTGACATTCTGGTGGACAGCAAGTGGAGAAAGACTGTGGTCTGTATTTCAAAGTACTTTCTCACCGTTAAAACTCTTCACTACTTGTGTGAACACCGTAGACTCTGCTCCTTATCTCTGGAGATAAGCTTCAAGCTGAGTCTTAGCTCATATTAGGGATTTCTGCATCTGGCAGTTAGGGCTAATGTCATTCCATGTATCTTCCATATCTGTGGTTCTGAGATAGTTGACTATGATTGCTGCCAGGTTAACAAAGTACTGACTGGCTAGTTACCAGATCTGGCTTCTTCTCACCAAAACCACTTCTCTATGACCTTGAAAGATACATCATTTCATCCTCCTTAACTGTGGGGATCCTGGTCGCAATAGACAGTATAACATAGTGATTACAAGCCCTGCTCTGGGATCTCCCTAGGTTTGAAACTTGGTTCCTTTTCTTACTTGTGATTGTGAGCCATTAACCTCCTTAAGCTTTAGGGTTTTTAAAATTAGTTTATAAAATGGGATTGCTACTATCCCTTGCCTGAAGAATGTGCCAGGATTAAATAAGATGATGCATATAAAGTTCTTAGCACGGTGCCTGGCACACAGTGGATCCTAAGTGCTCACTTTTAC
Source organism: Bison bison bison (assembly GCF_000754665.1). NCBI lineage: Eukaryota > Metazoa > Chordata > Mammalia > Artiodactyla > Bovidae > Bison > Bison bison. Next base: position 1,536,699 of record NW_011495059.1, read on the forward strand.
TCTAATGAACTCACAGGCTGTGGATCTGAAATATAAGCACGCTTTTTATATTAACACTTACAGCACAAAGAGGGTTGGTGCAGCATTGAGGACAGGGGGCAGGCTTTGGAAAGGCCTGGGTTTGCACATAGTTCTGCTCATTCACTGTGTTAGAGGAGGAAGGTTATCTAAAGTAGCTGAGCCTTGGTCTCCTCACGTGTAAGATGTGTGCTTTGTGGGGCACCAGAGGAAAATGAATGAGGAAACAGGTAGAGCATTGTAAAATATTAGTTGCTATGATTAGGGGTTGGGGGCAGGAGGAGAAGGGGAAGATGGAGAATGAGATGGCTGGATGGCATCACTGACTTGATGGACGTGAGTCTCAGTGAACTCCAGGAGTTGGTGATGGACAGGGAGGCCTGGCATGCTGCGATTCATGGGGTCGCAAAGAGTCGGACACGACTGAGCGACTGATCTGATCTGATCTGATGATTAGGGGACTTTCAGAAGTGAAGTCTCAACTTATAGTGTAGGTGTCTGAGCCATGCCGAAAGCAGCCATGATTTCTCCTTATTAGGAGCTATGGGGGAAGAACTGGCTTGGCAAAGGGACACGGATGTGGTTCTTGATTCTTGTTACCTGTCGTCTGGGCAGATGAGAGGGGAGACTGACTGTTAAATACTCCTGGTGGTGGAGAGCACAGAATCCCAACAGAGGTCCCACTGGTTAGAGAAGTTCAACACTTAAGAACACTTATTTAATATGCTTATCTTTGGAATAAACACCCAATTCAGGTTTATTAGAGGACATTTGCAGAGACACACGAAAAAGAAAACAGTACTCATTTCCCCACAATCCTAAGGAAAAACCAACATTTGGTGTATTTCTACCTAGACATTTTAATAGGCGTGTCGGTGGGATTTTTTTGTTTGTTTGTTTTCCTTTAATTTAGTTAAAATTGGGCTTTTGTACCTTTGGAGAGTCTTATCTAAGGAGAAACTGTTCCATGGAAATTTTTCATGTCCAGTTTCAGAATAATTGCCAGAGTAAGGGTTAACCATTCACCATGCAATTGCTTACATTTAAGCACAGTCTAAATGCCATTGGGATTTCTGTCTTTTTTAAAACTTTGGGTTTTATCTTGGTTTGGCCTGGCATGAGGCAGGGATTCCCTTCTAGACTCTTACCTGAGAAACAAGAGTCTTGCGTTAGTAATCATCCCATGAGACTGATCCTTTTACTGTCCCAGTTTCTCCATCTCAGAGCTCGTGATTTCAGTTCACCCCAGTGTGGACTGGGATCTATCATCAAGTTATATAGATAGTACATCTTCCTGCATTTTTCAGAATCTAAACTTGTCTATCTATTGGCTTTGCCAATGTACCACAACTTAGTTGTCTATAAACATCTTGAGATATGAAATATCCTCTTAAAATCTTGTGTGTATTATACTGTTGTGAGTGGCATGCAGACCCCCTCAGTACGACTTCTTGGCTGCAATCCTGGTTCTTTAGATTACTAACCGTTTGATGTTGGGCACGTTACTTAATCTGCATCTCTTTCTTCTGCTCAGAAAAATGTGAATCATAATATTATCTATCCCTAGAGTTGCTGTGAAGATTAAATGAGTTAATACTTTAAGGCACTAAAGCAGTGACCGGTTCATCAAAACGGTGCATCATTTGTTAGCTGCCGCTGCTGTCGTTTGCAGTTACTATTGCTATTATCACCTTCTCTTATATTCCTGTGTTTCAAACTGAAATGATGAAGTACGGGAACTGATTTTTCAGTCTTTTTGTTTTGCATTGATGAAGATCTATTTTTGTCTAGATGCTTGTGGGACTTTTTCTTTAGTCTGGTATTTCAAAATATTGCCAGTATGTTCTTAAGTTTGAGTCTCATCATTGATTATTCCTACAACCCGCTGTGCTCTTCGTAGTCTGCAAATTCAGACTTTCATTTAGTTCAAAAATTTTTTCTTTAGCTACGTCTTTGATTATTGTTCTGTTCCAGGCATTTGATGTCTTCTCCCAGACGTATTCAGTTCTTAGCTTGGATGCCCATCCACTGTTCTCTATAACACTTTCTTTCTTTCTCTTTGTCTTGCCACCCCAACCTCTTATTTTGGGAAAACTTATCCAATATTTTCTCTGTCCATTTAAACAAGTCATTAAATATTTATCGCACATTGGCCATAAGTTAAGGTTAGACACAAAGACTAATTCTAGTTGACATCCACTGCTAGATTGGATGCTATATTTACTTATTCTGCTTTCTACTTGGGGACCTCATGGGCCAGAGATGCATGAGGTGGTGCAGTCTACTGCTGGCAACATAGTCAGGGTAGAGTCGGTAAACATATTCACATAGAACCCTATGGTCCTTGGGAAAAAAATCAGATATTTTTATACTTTGAACCATCTTTCGTGCTAAAGATGAAAATATTGAGAACCCCCAAGACTGGGTGGTGTGTCCAGGGTCACACAGCTAACTAGACGTGGAGGACAAAGACTCAGGCCCTGGCCCCAAACTAGATTTTCTTCTCCTCTTCAATCTTCTGTGCTGTATTTGATATAAGAGCCTTGCATGCTGATTGGTAGAAAAGCTAGCCAGCATGAAGCTTTTTCAATATCTACTGTGTGCCTAGCCTTGCGGTCTACATGACTGAGGCGTTATGAAGCAGAATTGAAAAGAAAAACGGGCATGGTTTGGTTCAAAGCAAAAGAAACAATATTCTAGTTGGGAAAAACAGCATGTGTGCAAGTGTGGATATGGCAGTGATTAAAAAATAGTCTCCGGGTACATGTGGCATGTTGGCGGGTGGGGCAGACTTGGGCGTTCCTGTGGAATGCTTCTCATATGCTTCAGTAAATGCTGTGCAAATAGAAAGGTGATCAGGAGGGAGGCAGAGGGTGATAGTGTCAGAAAGCAGTTTATGTTCACCTTAAACATACCTAAGAGCTCACTTCAATCTTAGTAGCATTCAGTTTTTCTCAAAATATTTGATTTCTGTCTGGATCAGACAATACACAAGCACAAACTTGCTCTCCAGCTATTTGAAGCACTTTTGCTCTCTGTAGGAATTTCTGGGGAGTCAAACTGTTACAAGTGCTCACAGCAGGAAAGAGAAAGACAGAATTGGTCTGGAGATTGCTGCCTGAGGATGAAGCAGAATTGCATTAAGGGGTCACTTCACCACCTACCTGTTGAAGGAGAGCCTTGACCGGTCAGGGGCGATTGCTGCCCAGGCCTCAGGGATGATGGCTCCTAGGGTTCCTGTTCTCAAAGTTCTTTGATTCCTGGTTGGAGGGAGGTCGGTACCATCTCCCAACCCAGATCTCATCTTCCTGAAAACCAGGCTCCCTCCCTCTTGATTTTGTTCCAACCTTTGTCAGCAAGGAGTACCATCAAATGTCAAACACTTCCTTCTGGCTTTGCACAGTTGATGGTGAGGGGCCAGGTATAGAGAGGTATTAGTCATTTCATATGTGAAAAGACTCATGAAAACACCAATAACAGAGGCCTCATGGACACTGAATCTGCTGGCACCTTGATCTTGGACTTCTTGGCCTCCAGAACTGTGGGACATAAATGTGGTTTAAGCCACCCAATCTGTGGCATTTTGTTATAGCAGCCCAAACACCTAAGACAGCCTCTGTGGAAGATTTCTACATATAACATTAAGTGGGCAGAGTCATGTTTTTTTCCTTTAAATATTTTAGCCCAACTGTTGAATCTATGAATGTGTTGGGTGGGTCATAGTCATGGGAACCTAGACATTTGCTGTGCTTGGTCTGGTGGAAATCTTAGCATATTTATATTCACCAAATATTTGGGAGCCTGGAAGCACTAGATCTGTGACCCCTACATCAAGTTCCATTTTCTTACATGGTAGTGCTCCCAGGCTTTAGCTCCTGCAACAAAGGGTGGCTTCAGGGTCCCTGAGAAGTGTCAGCTCTTGGGGGCATGTGGGCTGTCAGGAGAATCTCTGTGGATTTCTTTTATTCTCAGCATAGAATCTTTAAGAATTCATGCAAGGTCTTCAAAAAGGTTCATGAATTCCTGAAATGATGTACAAAACTCTAGGTAGTATGCTTATGTACATTTTCCTGAGGAGAAGAGTCTAGAATTTCTCACATTTCCATAGCATCCTGCATATCCGCCAAAGTTAAAGACGACTCGTATAGACTTCTTTTAATGATCTTTCTGGTTATCTGCTTCAGCATCTCCAGTATAGGAGGAGAAAACCATAGGCAGACATGCTACCTGGGCCCTGAGTTCTCAAGCTGTCTACACCTTCTTCTAGCTTCATGGGCTCTTCCTAGTTCTTGGTTTCCTTTCTGCTGACTCTGGTGGTTGAATTAGATGGCTTCATAGAATTCTTGCCATATCTGGCTGAATAGCTCATCTCAGAGAGGAAAACTGAAACAAGCACAATCTTTCTGTGCATTATTTAAAAAGGCAAGTACCTACCAAAAAAAAAAAAAAATCATTCCTCCCTTTTTTTCTCTTTGATCCACGAATTCGTGTGCCTTCTAAAGAATGCCAATTATAAATCAATAAATTAATAAAAACCGAAAGAACAAAAGAACAATCTGATGGCTTCTTGGGATCAGGTACAGGAAACACTGGGATGTAGTTTGTGATATATTCTTGAGTGATCACAGGGAAGGACAAGTCTGCATATGGACATGAACACTAGTGTGACATTTGAGATGGACACATTTATATCCTTGAGGGAATGTTTGTTACTATACTTGCACCTACCATCAGAAATACATGAAAAGAGACTAAGCATTTGGAGAGACTGATACTTGATTTTCTTTCTGATGGTCAGCAATTTACTGCTAATGCCTAAAGCAGGAGAGTAGAAACTAGGGTGGAAAGTCCATGGAAGAGAACTTATTGTAACCACTTGTTCAAGCCTTAAAGTATTGAAGTCTGCTGGTCTTAATTCTGTCCAGGGCCTGTATGTGAATAATTTTACTAAGGAATTGGGCAGAGTCATCACAAAGCTACAAAAATATCACCTTTGGGGCCTCATTGGAGACTGATGGGAACTCTGGAGAGTAGATAATGGTGATCGAAGGGTCTATATATTTAAAATACACAAAGGATGAGCCCAGAAATTATGTGCTTGCCAACTTAACTTCTCTACCTGGAACAAATTATCTAAAAATCAATTTGCAAACACCTTTGAGATAACAAGGCATTGAGTAATAACCTCCATGGGTTTGTAAAGAAAAGCATCTAGCTGGACTAATCTGCTTAATTTCCTCCTCTGACCAAATGGCAGGTTATAATAGTAGCAATTTGAACTTGTCCCTGAAGATCTGCTTCAAGTCATACTGAGAAAATATTGTCCATCTTTGCTTCATAGTGATTGTTCTTTTTCTGGAGAATTTTTGTTGCTAGATAATTAATTAGAAAACACTGAATGGGACCTCTCTTCCCAAAGCTCCCACTTGAGTTCCAAACTGAAACTGATACCTGCCTTAGTAGCCCAGAGGCCCTCCAAAAGTTCTTGAACGTAGCTTTGGTGTACTGCATCCCAAATGCCTTCCCCACCCTTACTTCCTAGTTCTACACCAAGAATCACTAACTTATTCATACCCCTGGATACATAACCCACTTCCTGAAAGCTGGTGCTAAGAAAATATAAGACAAGAAGGACTGGAATCCTTTGTACAAAGATGTTTGTTGCAGCATTATTTACCTTTGCAAAACTTGAAACTAGTCGTGTGCCCTGTAATCAGAGCATAATTATTGTAATTACCTGATGCACTGTCCTATCACTACTAAAGACAGTGATGTTAAAATCCACATTGTATATAAGCAAAGTCCTTTGGTTGTAATAAATGAGGGGAGAAAAGCAAATCTTCTTTGAGTCTATGTGTTACTGTAACTACACACAAAAATGATTTAAGTATATGAATAGAAATTGGAATGGAACATGAAGATATAAAAATGGCAATTATATTGGGTGGTAAGGAAGGGGGATTGTTTTCTCTTTCTAATCTCTTCTTTATTGTTGTTCCACTGCTGATTTTTGCTACAAATAAAAATAAATATACCCACACTGGTTTGTAGACAATGGGTATCAAGAGATAAACAGCCTTCCAAAGGGAGAGCTGGTGTTGGAAGGCAAGCTGATGTGGGTTCCCTTTTGCCTTACCTGCTCCACTCTCTTTGTTAAGTGATATGATCACTTGGGTTCTCAGGTTTTTAATCCATCAAAATGGAAGTGCTAATATCCCAAGAATGGCACTAATAATGCAAGTGAAACTTTCTGGTAAATAAGTATAAAGCAATTGTTAATTTCTGCAGCTTTGCCAGCGAGCTAAAAATTGCCAGGGAGAGGCCACCGTTAGTGCCTGTTGAAATTCTAGTCTATTTAGCTGAAGTTATAGAACTCAGTAGAAGAGAGGTGGCAACACATAGGAGATCCAAAATAGCTCAGCCTGACTTTTCCCTTGACCCCTGATTTCCCACTGGCATCACTGTGATCATGACCCTCTCTCTGTGGAGGAAGTTATTAGAGTTGTGGAAGAAGCTGAACCCCCATTATGCCATCATCCTTTTGCTAATTCAGCTCCTACCACCATTCCACAGATCATCCACTAACAATCTGTGTGTTCCTATAAAAGAAGTGTTTGTAAACCCCTGACTCCCATGGGTTTTGAACCAAACTCTGACTTAGTAAAGGCTGGTTCTCATTTGAGGATAGAAAACAGAATATTAACCCAGGCAGCTTCGCTGTGTTCAGGAAAAATCTTTTCCTCACAATGACCTTCTTTATTTCCTTTCTTTAAATGAAGGTGTTTTGATGAAAGTGTTAGTCGTTCAGTTGTGTCTGACTTTTTGTGAGCCCATAGACTGTAGCTCACCAGTCTCCTCTGTCCATGGAGTTCTCCAGGCAGAAATACTGGAGTGGGTTGCCATTCTCTTCTCCAACCCAGGGATCAAACCTGGGTCTCCTGCATTGCTGGCAGATTCTTTATCATCTGAGCCACCAGGGAAGATTGAATAAAGTTACTGAAGAAACATTGATTCAGGTATTTACATACAATTAGTTAATTAAATTAATTGATTTTAGGCTATTTTCTATGGCTGTATGGAATTCTGCCCTTTGTCCTCACGTTTGAAGTCTGTTCTGTAAACCATTTGGGTCTGACATCCTTTGCTGATTCTTGTCTTTCAGAGCCTCCCACGCCCATCGCCCCTCCGGAGCTGCTGGCCGTGGGGGCCACCTACCTGTGGATCAAGCCAAATGCCAACTCCATCATTGGAGATGGCCCCATCATCCTGAAGGAGGTGGAGTACCGCACGACCACAGGCACCTGGGCGGAGACCCACATCGTCGACTCTCCCAACTATAAGCTGTGGCATCTGGACCCCGATGTGGAGTATGAGATCCGAGTGCTGCTCACACGACCAGGGGAAGGGGGCACGGGACCACCAGGGCCTCCCCTCACCACCAGAACCAAGTGTGCAGGTAGGACCCTTCTTCCTGACTGTTTTGAGATGTTGTGCAGTTGCTGTGAGTGATTCTCCTCTTGAAGTTGTGACAGTCATTCTTCGACTTCTTTGATATGAGTGTGCATCCTGTTGGGGTAATAAGCAGTATTTGGTCTTGCCTTTGAGGTTCTGGAGGCATCTCTGGGGCCCTCCTGGCTTCCCCTGTGAGTCTAAGAATCACCTAACTCTGGCTCTAGTTTAGCCTCTCTAGTCCTAGAGAGTTTCCTGGATCGGACAGTATTTCCTGGGACACTGGTTCTTTCTCCCCAAATACTCCTGGGACCTTTGGAGTATGTGAGGCTTCCTACTGCTGACAGCACCTCTGAGGACTCTTGGTTCTGAGTCTTTGAGGGGTCCTGATCTTGTTTCTTTGAGGGCTCCTGGCTGTGTCCCTGAAGGGTCCAGCTCCGGTTGTATCTCTGGAGGCTCCTGGCTCTGACTATGTGACCTGAGGCTTCACTTGGTCTATGTCTCTGAGTGCTTCTGATTCATCTTGCATATCCTGTGTCTTTCTGATTTTAGTTTTCTCCCTGGGCTGGGCTTGTGACCCGAGTGAGCTCTTGGTTTTAACGATGTCCTTGAGAGCTCCTAGTCCTAGTTCAGCCTCTGAGGTGCTCCTGGTCCCTTCTGGCTCTGAAAGCATCTCTCAGTGGATTCTGAAAATGCCTTCATCCCTCAGAGCCTCCTGCCTCTGTGTCCCTTGGGGGCTAGACTCTACTAGGAGTCTGGGTTGGGATGGTCTGTCCAGAGGTCCTCTGAATTCTAAATCCCTACAGGCTCCTGGCTCAATGTTTCCTTCAGCCAGGCTCTGACAGTTTGTCTGAAGTTCCTGGTGATGCTAAAGAGTTTGCTGACTAGAACTGTGTCTGAGGGGGTTCTTTGTATCCAACTGTATCCCCAAGAATCTAGGCTTCTGTGATGTTACTAATAAGGGGAGCTAGCTAGGATTATACCCCTGATTTGTACCCTTAGATGTCTGACTTCGAATGCAACTCAAGAAATTAAAAGGACTTAGTGTTAATGTGGGATGTTTTTGTTTTTGTTTTTGTTTTTGCAAATCACATTATTTATTTTATTTTTAAGTAACCATTTGATGTAAGTACTTTTATCTCATATATAAATGAAAGAATTGAGACAACATTTTTAAAAGTTTTATCCAAAGTCATAGAATTAGCCAGGAGCACACTCAGGGTTTGCACTAAGGTTTTCTGACTCAAATGCCGCTGATCATTGGTCACACATTGGTAAATACATAGAGAGAGCTGTGTGCCATCAGTTTGGTATATAGGGCTGGAGGTGCTCCAGTGACCAGTGACGTGGCAACATGAGCCATTGACCTCTGAGGGGGAAAGAATCCCTTCTGCCTTCTGGGTGGGGAGTGAAGGACCCATCAGAACAGTCATTTCCATGGAACAAAAAGAAAAATAAAACAGTTAGGCTATAGTAAAACATAATGTGTGCCTAAAAATCACTGCACTGTTCAAAGTTACACAATAAAAGCTTCCAGGTTCATGGAGAAAAGTGGGACAGGGTCACATCTTTCATTAGTGACAGACCCATAAGAGAGCAACCTAGTAAAAATGGCACAGCTGTACTTACACATGTTGATCTGTATACATGTGTACAGTTGTACAACTGTGATACAAATGGGGCATTACTTTGAAACATCCTGAAGTTTGCTTGTGGAAGTGGGTGTCAGAAAGGCCACAGTCCATGAGCTACTGGAAGGTGGTGGAGGAGGACTGTCTGAAAGTGGTGGTGAGTTGATCCACGTGTGGATCAACATGGCTTGTAACACACACAGTGAACAGAGGGAGCAGGGAGATACTAGAGGCAGGTGGGTCTGGTGTGTTCCTACGTGGTTCAGTCCAGCTGAGAGCAGTTTTCTGCTCTACTAGTGTTTCTGTGTGAAGCATCACACATAGACAATGTGAAATTCATGTTATACTCACATTGTTCCCTAATGTGTCAATCATGTTGGAGAACATTTGCATTTTGGAAACAAGTGTTATAGTAGAATTGACTGTAACCACTTTAGTGCCTCTTGGTCCCCTGGAGAAGGGTATGGCAACCCGCTCCAGTATTCTTGCCTGGAAGATCCCATGGACAGAGGAGCCTGGCAGGCTACAGTTCATAGCGCTGCAAAGAGTCCAATGTGGCTGAAGCAATTGAGCAGCAGCAGCAGTGCCTCTTGGTAAAGCACGTAACCCAAAGTTGGTGAGTATTTCTATTGCTTGGGAATATTCCTTTGAGTGTTATTGAACCACCGTGATGAGTGGAGACACCATTTTCTTGATTGGTTTCAAAAACCAATCGTTGGTAGAATTCTTCATTGAAACCTGATTATAAAACTTACTACTTAAAAAAGACATAAGGATATGTTATTAAACCAGGTAATGCCTTATCTCAGCTTTGCAATTCAGTATTCATCCATAAAAATAATTGATTTGATCCTGCCAATGAGACTTTTCTCTTTCCACAGGGTTTCCAGAGGTTTTGATCTTTATAAATGATATTCAGAGTACTTTAGCAGCCCCCGTGGACTTATTTGCTGATGATCATATAATACATTTTGAAATTCAATTGCAAGATGATCATCTCAATAAAAATTTACAATCTATTGCAAACTGTTGCCACGGCTGTGTAATGGATTTTACATGTTGAAAACACAATTGTCTGACTATCACTATAAAAATTATGAGTTGAAAACACTGTGTGTGGTTTTATATTTCAAAAATGTTGGTGTTTAAGTAAGTTATGCCTAAAATCTTGAATAACCCACGTCTTACAAAATGTGTCATCAAAAAGGTAATCTTCTTTTTCACAATTGCTGCTGCTAGTAGAATGTTCTTTGCCTCATAATTAATTTTTAAAAGAATTCTAGGGCTGATAGCCATTTGTAGGACTGCTTATTGGGGTTGGTAGTCTGAGCTTTTTTCCTCCCTTTTTCTCTTCTATTATTAATCACACTGGAAATGTACTCATTATTTTAGAAAACAGAAAATGAGAGAATGTGGAGTGTGGAAGGTATAATTTCTACCCAGAGGAATTTACAGACCGGGTTAAGATTCAAACAAAACAGCAAAAAGGGTAAAACATAAAGTCTGGTATCGAAATAGCAAACTTTGTGGAGAAAAACAAGTTTGATGTGGAAAGAGCTGTCACATTGCTCTAGAGTAGTGGTTTTCAAGGTTTTGTCCCCGGATCCACATCATTGGCATTGCCAGGGGACTTGTTAGGAATGCAAATTCTCAGGCCGTGTCCTCTGACCTAGTGAATCAGAAATTCTGGGGCTGGAGCCCAGAAATCTGCGCTGTAAGGAGCTCTTTGAGTGGTGCTGTTGCACGCCCACATGTAAGAACCACTGATACAGTGACACACTCAGATACCACTTTGGTAGTACAGCCATCGTATTGTTTGATCATTGATGCAATTCTCAGAGGTAGATGGACAAATACTGAAGCACAGAATCATCAGACAAAACTTACAGATCAATTATGTTCTTATAGCTAAATCTCTTGACCTAAGGAACTGCCTATCAGATGGTTGGATGGAGGTTCCTCTGCACATGTGGGTGAGACTGAGTAATAAAGAGAGTGGTAACAATGGAGACAAGCTGAGCATGAATGACCACCATGCACAGCCGCTATAGTCTTGCTCATCACATGTCTACTTAATCCCTTCCATGTGCCAAACTCAGTGCTAGGTACTAGAGGCAGCGGCTCGCAACTGGAAGCCACAAGCTCAGGTATCGAGAAGATGCCCGGGACCCAATTCAGCAAGGGCAGATAGTGGTGTATTCTGGTTCTGCCAGGTTTGCCAGGTCACTAGGTAGATTCTTGGATGCACTGGGAGCAGATTCCAATCCTTAAGGTGAGAGTTAGCCATTAAACTGGAGCCTGCGTAGATTTATCCTACAGGAATATGGGAATGGAAGGATAAGAGAGCCACAGGTGGCACTCCAAGACTCAGATGCCTGGGAAATGAGCGATGGAGCTGTTTTCTGAGGTGGAAAGCACAAAAGATGGTTTAGGGTCAAGAAAGCCAGCCCAGGTTTGGCTGTGTTGTGTTTAAGGCGACGCTGTGAGCAGGTGATGCCAGATGTCAGTCTGGAGCTCAGAGGACCAGCCGCTTCCCTCTTCTTCCATGAGAACTACCTCATTGCACCTGCATTTCAAAGCCAAAAGGACTTCTTTGTACCAAGGAAAGCAATTTAATTCTCTTTCTTCATGCTGTTCTCTTGAGATGCCTCATTCAGTTATTTTTTCGTCGTCATTTTGTTACTTTTGCTCAGTTTACTCATTCACTGTCTTTTCTGAGATACAGGCCTGGGGAGCAAAGACGATAATGTACACCAAAGTGCTCTGAAAAGCTCAAAAGGCTCGTCAGATGCCTGTAATGAAACACGTCATTATTTGTGGCCATTATTATTATGGGTATCATGATTATGAATCATGATATCAAGACAGAAAGCTTTACTTGTCCACTTCTCTGGGTTGACTGGTGTTTGGAAGGGTGGGTCATCCCCCATGACGGTGTTTCATCATCCCATGGGAAATACCATTTCGGAACATAATGTATGTTGTAGCCTGGACTCTGGGAGGTTTTTCTGGTCTAGAATAGCAGGTGGTTTCCTCTGGCACATCCACAACAGCAGATAACCAGTAATAGGAGTTGGGCCCCAGAAGGGCTCTCTCTTGTCCATATCAGCCTCACCTTGAATGCCATCTCTGATGAGATGCTCATGTTCTTCCATGGAAGACCAGGCTACTGCTGGGAATCCGGGGTAGTTACTATTATCCAGTACCCAGTGTTAGCCTGGTTATTGTTAAACTCTGGATGGGATCCTACATAGGAGCAGAGAGCATCCATTAGATTGAAAGAGCAGGGACAGTAGTCAGGCTGTTGTCATCAACTGTCTTGAGTGCTCATGGAGAATCACGGGCATTGGCATTCAGAATGGGGCCCAAGGTCAATAAGTGGGAAGGTAGGTGAGAAAATGAGAGGTGCACAGATCAAACTGATCCAGACGGGCCCTGCATCTTTTCTGCAGGTACCACTGTTAGTGGCCTGAGCACTTGCCTGCTGATGTCTTAAAATCATCCCCCAGCATCACATGGAAGAGACTCTCCCTCATTTTTACCCAAATCTGCCTCCACACAACACTCACTCACAGATCCGGATCTTATTCTCAGGTGGCATTTTCCCCCTTATCTCAAAAATAGGTCTTCAGCAACCTAAAGTTGTCTCTCTTGTGCTCCAGAAATCGCTTTCCCCTCAAAGCCCTTCTTGAACCAGACCCTGGGCAGCTCTCTTCACATCAGAGTTATGGAATCACACATCAACCACCCAGCAAGCCAAGTGATCACACATCCCCCGAGATTGCTTACTCTCGGAAATCAAGGGGCCCTTGCCTGGGAATCCACTTCACCATGGTCTCAGAGAGTTCAGGCTAAGTGAAAAGCAACTTGATACAGCCAGACACATGACTGTATGAGACGAGCTGCTGATTTGGAGGGCTCTCTGCCTGTTACCTCCACCGGAGGGTTGATTGCACATTATATTTTATTTACATATTTATGGGTTTCTACTTGAAATGATATGTGTCTCCCTCTCTCTTTTCTCCAAGGGGATAAAAAAGAGAAATTCCAATTGCTGGACTCAATGAAGTGAGAGTAGCATTAGAATTTAGTGAAAAGAATAGGGGCTTTAGAGCTAAAAAGGTTCTGATTTTGATTTCAGGCTGGCACTTGCCAGCTGGATGAGCACGGGTGAATTATTTCTGTCGGTGCCTTAGTTTCTTTTCATCTATTTGCAAGAGATGATACTTGGACTATTTTGTTATGGAGCTTCAGTGAGACAGTTCATCTGCCTAGCAGAGAACCCAGGGTAGAGAAGCCCCTTTTAACGAATATTCAAATATTTAGAGATAATCTCAGGCCTGAGAAGATTTCCTCACTGTAGCATGATGGACTCTGCTGGAAGGGATTTCTCTAGTGGCTGTTCTCTGTACTTTCTCAGCAGTGGATTCCTGCAGAAGCTCTGGTGAGTGGCTGTGCAGGTCTTCTGGGGTCTTTTGAGTGGATTCAGTACCCTGAAGGGGCTGCAATGGTACCTGTTGATGGGAATGGGAATTGTCACTTTATAGTTCTGTCTCTAGTCTTAAGAGAGAGAAGCATGTTTTCTAGACCCTTCTCTCTTTTGGAAGGCCAAGGCTAGTACAAATGAGGCCTTGCAAATAGGGAATGGAGGCAAGACCTGACCCTCTGCGATGAGCATCTTTGGGTGGATGTGTTTTTAGTCTAGGGCAGAATGTATGGAAACAAAAAGAAAGAGGAATTCAGGATCTAGAAAATAAAACAGAGTTTTGTGAGGCTCTTGTTTTCATTTCTATAAGCCTCAGTTTCACTCTCTATAAGACGGGGGTAGCATCACCTGGCATAACTTTTAGGGCTCTGAATTAGAAGTACATGGGGCTTCCTTCTGGGCAGGATGGTGGTATGAGCACAGAAACATCTGACTCCGTCTCTGCACTGCCAAGATCCTGGCAGGAAGCTCCATAAATTTTAGGGAAACACAGCAGAATTAGCCAATAGAAGTCCGATCACCATTGTACCCAGCATCAAAGCAAAGTCTAAAGACCAAGAAGCTCTTCAACACTGAGAAACCAGGGGAGGGGCCTCCCATGCAGGGCACTGTTGCCAAAGCAGTGCAGGTCATCCCAGACTGATGGCAGCCACAGAAGAGGAACTATGACCACCGCTTCTTCTTTTTTTTTATCTTTTTTTTTTTCTTTTTTTTTTTTTAGGTTTTAAATTTTATTTTATTTTTAAACTTTACAATATTGTATTAGTTTTGCCAAATATCGAAATGAATCCGCCACAGGTATACCCGCGTTCCCCATCCTGAACCCTCGTCCCTCCTCCCTCCCCTACCCTCCCTCTGGGTCGTCCCAGTGCACCAGCCCCAAGCATCCAGTACCGTGCATCGAACCTGGACTGGTGACTCATTTCATACATGATATTATATATGTTTCAATGCTATTCTCCCAAATCTCCCCACCCTCTCCCTCTCCCACAGAGTCCATAAGACTGATCTATACATCAGTGTCTCTTTTGCAGTCTCGTACACAGGGTTATTGTTACCATCGCTTCTTAACAACGATTTGAAGGGATGCTGGCTCTTCCTTCACGTCCCCTCCCTCCTTTTGCTGCCTCCGCTGCTTTGCCACTTCCTTCTTTCCCTGGAGTGTGGGACTTCGGAGAGAGTTCTCTCCGCGGGGATGATGAAAGGGGAAGGCCTGCTGAACCGCACTTGGTTCAGGAGCTGCTGCGCAAGCCAAGGAGTGTTGCAGAGGAGCCAGCATCTGCTGGGGCTCCATCAGATGGACTCATGCGTGTCCTCTTCCCTCAGACCTTCTTCCCTCTGCCCACCATACCCAGTTTCTGTGAGTGGTTACCTCAGACTCACCTACCGTTTGACTGAGGGAAGAGGAGGAGAAAAGAGAGTTTTCTTTCCACCTGCAATGCACAGCCTCAGAGGTTCTCCTCCCAACCTGGATGCCCTGAGTCTCCTCACTGGATACCCTGAGCATGGTGTCGGAGTGAAGAGCAAGGTTGGACACCTCTTAGCAGTCCCTGGAGGGGACATCTGGAAGCCCCTTAACTGTTAACTGTTCTTTCTAGAGTGTGGCAGCGCTTACTCTTCTTGATTTTGTAGCCTTAGGTAAAGTTCCAAAAAGCCCTGTGACACACCCTGTTACGTGTAGATTTTTCTGCCAACCTCTGCTTCCTAGAGCAGTGGTCCCTACCCTTTTATAGCACCAGGGACAGGTTTCGTGGAAGATAGTTTTTCCATGGACTGGAGCAGAGAGGATGGTTTCAGGATAACTCAAATGCGTTCCATTTATTGTGTACTTTATTTCTTTTATTATTTTGTTGTGGTATGTAGTGAAATGACTATACAACGCACTGTAATGCAGAATCCATGGGGCCTGAGCTTCTTTCCTTGCACCTATCACGTGCACAGTTCACAGGAGGGTCCACACCCCTGTGAGATTCTTGTGTCGTGATCTGACCGGAGGCAGCGCTCAGAAAGTAATGTGAGTGATGGGGAGCAGCGGTAAATACAGATGAAGCTTCAGATGCATGCCCACTCCTCACCTCCTGCTGTGCAGCCCAGTGCCTAACAGTACTGGTACTGGTCCATGTCCTGGGGTTGAGGACCCCTGGCCTAGAGAACTAGGGCCACCTGGGAGGTGAAGTCAGCCAAACTACTCTGGTGAACACTCCCACATCCCTCTTTAACCTTGAAGATTGAGTTTAAAGAAAAAGTGAGCCATAGAGAGGTATTAATGATACAAGCTAACAGTGTTTTTTGTTTTTTAAGCTAGCTGGATTAAAGACATAGCCCCCAAATATGTTAAAATTGGATGTCAGTCATTCCTGTATCTATGGAAATGTTGAAATAACAATCAAAGAAAATGGATGATTATAGTAATGAAAACAATAGCTACCCAGCTTGAGTACCTGCCATACTCGAGGCCTGTTGTACTAAGCTTGTTATGAGTACTATTTTACTTGTAATTCTTGCAGCAACCTAGTGGGGTGTGTATAATTTCCTCCGCTGACTGGAAGGTAAGTGACTCACCCAAGGCCGTATACCTGCCCAAGTGGCTCAGCTGGGAATTGAACTTTTAATTACATAGTTGTGAAGCTCCAGATCCTTCTCATATTACCCCTGAAACCCAGCGGCTAAATTATGAAAGCATAAGGCACCATGACCAAAAATGCACTGATGAAAAAAGTTGAATATTAGAAAAACTATTGGTCTAATGCTTCGTATCAGTGGGTCAAAAGATGAAAACCATCAGATCTTCTCCAGAGAGACTGAAAAGTAATTTGAAAAAATTCAGCCTTCATTACCGATCAGAATTCTTAGTAAGCTAGGGATGGAAAGGCACTTTCTTATTTCTAGCAGAAAATGTTCTTATAGCCTCAAAGCCTAAGAGAATAAATGAAACAAACAAAAAAAGCTATTAGAACTACTAAGAGATTTCAGTATTATGGTCAGACACAAAGCAAATAAACAAAAATCAATAGCTATATGCCAGTGATCACTATTATAAAAAAAAAATGTATCCTATTCTCAAGTGCAATTAAAATATAAATACTTCGGAGTAAACCAAGAGATATTCAGAAACTATATGAAACCACACACACTTACAAACTTTATTGAGGATGATAAAACAAGACCTGAATAAATGGAGAGAGATATATCATGTTGCTGGATTAGCAGATTTAATACTGTGAAAATATCAATGTTCCCCAAATTAATTTATGGGTTTAATACAATTATAATCAAAGTCCTAATGAGATTCTTTCTGGAACTTGACAAAGTGATTTCAAAATTGCTCTGAAAGAAGATATGAGAAAAAGTACTGAAGAATGCTTTGAATAAGTGGAGGACTTCAGTGTGAAATATCTGTGTTTATTATAGCTATAATAATTAAAGCCCAGAAAATATTCTAGCATAGAGTGACACAGGCTTTCACAGTTTATATGAATGGAGAATTGCTTAACACATAGCATATTTGTAATTGGTTTATAATTTGGAATTGAAATAGAAGGCATTGCAAAGATATCATGATATGCTAAATAAATTCTGGATCGATTAAGAAGTTAAAAGCAGAAATAGGCAAGAACCAGAAGGAACTAAAGACAATATTGTTCTGTGCGAGGAGGGACTTACAGTTCATTAAAAGGAAATGCGTACACTATTGAGTGATGGTTTGCAAATTTACTATGTGAAAAAGGAAGAGGAAGAAAGATCTTCATGCTATGCTAACAAAATTCAGAAAGCAAATAGGTGAACTGGATATGGAAAAATATGTGACAAAGCAGAGAAAATAGGGATATATTCTTACACATAAGAGCCCTAGCAAGTCAATGAAAATGTCATCATGCTCATTTTTTTAAAAGGGCTAAAAGGTATAAATAGGTATTTGCTAGACAAAATATGAATGGTGAAAAACAAATTTAAAATGTCCAGTGTCACAGATAATCAAATAAATGCATTTTAAACTATAAGATTACCAAAATATATGTACTTTTGAGTGATAATAACCAGCAATGGCAGGAGGGTTGAAGCAGGAATTTCTGCCAACGGGTTAGGTAAGTGGCACAACATTATTTGAAGACAGTTTGCTAATTTTTTTCCTAATGAACTAATCAGAGCTGCTCAAAAAGAGTTGTATACATAGAGGTCATCACTGTATTATTTATAAGGGCAAAAACTTGGAAATCACTTAACTGCCCCAATAGGAGCCTACATATTTAAGTAAATTTTTATGCCTGTGCACAGTGAAATTCTACACAGATATTACAAACCATGGTTTCATAGAATATCTAATCACATGGGTCAGTGTTCATGCTATTAGTTAAAAAAATAATAGCTTATGAAACCACATGTGTAATTACTGTCCCAATTTTTTGAAATATAAATACACAGGCCATGTCTCGGCTGGTGCCAGTTTGTGAGAGCTATAAAGTACTGAGGAGAACCCCCCATTCATGGTCCTGCACATGGTTTGATCCTGCCCCCAAGACACCTGGAGATTCCCAGGCCAGCACATGTGGCCCCTGTTTCCACTGTCTGCCCTGAGTTCCAGAACATCACTCTGTTTCTTCTGGCTGTGAAACCGGCCCCTCTCTACCACTGTCCCAAAGCTGCATGAACACAAAGCTGTTTTCTGCAGCAGCGACAGCATCTCTCTTGATGCTTGGGGGTGGGGTAGGGGGCACAGACAAGGGATTGCACTGCTGTGCTACCTAGCAAACAACTCAAAGTCCTTTTGCAGCCTCAAAAGTCCTTTCAGTCAGCAGGGATTTCCCCCTCTTTTCTTCTCGTCTCTCTCCTACAGGTGTTGCAAAGTCTTCTTTTCATTCCCACAGCAATTTCCAACTTCTGGTCCAGACCTTTCTTTGTACATCTTTTGAGTTGAAGTGAACATTAAAGGCGAGTGTAGGGAGACTGGCTAAGAGATCTTAACTGAGATCAAAGCCTTTCTTTCGATGAAAACAACCCTCCCTTAAAAAGTCCATTGTCTAGGTACACTCTTATGCACACACAGACAACACATACAATATATATGGTATATATTTTACATATATATGAATATATATGTGTGTGTGTGTATGAGATATTGTAGGTCACTGTAAATGTTTTCTTTGTTTTGCTTTGTTACATAAAATTAAACAGCATAAAAGTAGGTTTCCCCCTTAAAGTCAAATTTGAATGTGAAAGATTGTTATACATTTTAAAGCACTTTTGTATAAATGTGAGAGGTTATTTTTATCATAGTTAGTAAATCATTGACATTCTTGGAAGGTGCAGGAACAGTTGCGCATTTGCTGAGCCCTGGGATGCAAACCAAGCTTTATGTTGGGCTCAGATGGAGACGGGGAAAGTCAGATGAGGGGTCTGCCTACAGTTCCATCTGAGTTGGAATCCAGGTTCTGCACTTATAATGCTAGACAGCTTGGGGCAGTTTGCTTAACTTCTCTAAGCCAGTTTACCCGTCTGTTAAATGGGGATGATACTGCTTATCTCATTGGATAGAAGTAAAGGTTATCAGTATTAACGATGGCTGTTATTGTGCTGAATCTGCTTGCAGCCCCACAAGGAAGGTACCTGTAACCATCAGCACCACCACTACCAAAGCTTAGAGAGGTTAAGTGCTTTGTTCCAAGTCATGAAGCTTATTAGGAAGTGGCCGAGGTTAGAGTCTATCAAGTTTGACTCTCATCCTTGTTCTTAACCCACCTGGCTAAATAACTAAGTCCCTGGCACAATGCGTAGAACTTAGTAGGTGCTTAGTATATTGGACCTTTGGGCAGTTTAAGAGATCCTAGAAGCTCTCTTTCTCTCTCTCTCTGCCTGGACCCTCCTCACCAATAAATCCCAAGATCTTCACTACAACGAGTCCAAGAGGCAAAGGGTAGACACTTGCTTCATTCCAGGAGGGATCTGGGAGGGCTGACAATTTCAAGAGCTTGTTGTGCACCCTCAGCCAAAATTATATCAGAGCCAGCGGAATCCCAGGGTGTCTTGCCCATCACTGGCATTCTGGATTGTAGAAGTCTCACTGCACTAAGCATGGGAGAGTGTGCATCAGTGAGCAGAAACTTGTCTTGACGCAGAGGAGCTGGCTGTACTTGCTGGAAAGGAGGTTTCAATCAGTGGTGGTTTCTAGGTCACCCCCACCACTGGCTTGACCCTCAGTCATTCTGAGCTTCTTAAAGGGAGCCGTGGCAGGAGCTGAGAGAGGGGTGTTGGAAGGTCTATGGGGACTTACCAAATGGTGGTAGATGTCCATCCACCAATGCCACATAGATTTCCCTAGCAGGGGATGTCTGAAATCATTAGAAGCAGGTAACTCTTCCTGCGAATCCTTTCCCAGTTGGACCCAGGGCTAAAAGCAGGTGCAGTTGCTGCCACTGCTATGATATGGAGAAAAGGAAAGTCAGATGAGGGCTCTGCCTACTGCTCCATCTGACTTGGAATCCAGATTCTGCACTTAGGATGCTAGACAGCTTTGGGTAGTTTGCCATTCTTACTTCTTTGTCCTCTTTATCTTCACACTTGAAAAAAAATTAAGCAGCATCAACAGCAAAGCAAATTTTTGAAAACAGAAAATATATCTCCTACACCAATTAATTTTTTTTGCTAGTACATATTCCCTTTCAATCACTGACCCATTCTTATATAATTACACTCCAGGTCCTGTTTATAGTCTCCACCTGTCACTCAACACCATGATGTCAATATTTTATACATTCTTAAGGAATTTTCAACACTTTTTAATGGCTCCATAATGTCCCATAGAGTCTAACTGCCAAAATTTGCTTAATAGTTCCTGTATTGCTGGATATTTGGGTGTTTCCAAAATGTCACAACTCTCTGCTTTGTAACCTTCTGTTTGAATGATCCTCTAGGCTGAATTTCAAGGAGTGAGGTATTAAAAAGGTAGAGACATCCTTATGGCTTTTGCTATGTTTCACAGATTGCTTTCAATGAAATAATTATGCTATTTTTTAATGATATGGGCACTTTTAGTGTAACCTTGACAAAATTATATACTATCGTTTTTTAAAAATTTGCCAATTTCATAAGCATAAAGTGATATTTTAAGTCTGCTTTAATTCATGTCTATCTACAACCTCCACTCTGTATTCTCTCTGCCTTGCTCGCATGTGCCAGCTGCCACGCTAGTCTTTTTTATATTCCTCAAGTCTTTTTTTCCCTTCAGAAACATCACAGCCGCCCTCTTTCCTGCCTCGGGGCCTTCGCCCAAGCTGTTCGCTCTTCCTGGAACTCTCTCCCATTTCACATTCTTCATCCTCCTCCTTTACATGTCCCTTTAAAGGTCACTTCACAGAGAGACCTTGCTTGACACCCCTAAACTAGTCTCCTTCCCACTCCCCTTTCGAATCACATATGACACTGTTCACAGAACTTATCCCAGTTTGCGATGATCTGATTATGTGTTTGCTGTGTGCTCGTCTGTTAGGCCGTATGCTCCCCCAGGACACTGCCTTCGTCAGGTCACTGGTCACGAGTGCCTGCAATCGTGCCTGTCACATAGTAGGCACCCAGGAAGTCAGTGTCAAATGCGTGCATGTTTTGGCGATGTACCTGCTGCCCAGCAGAAAATTTAGAAAATCAGAAAAATACATGAACAACCATTTACATGACCCAACAAGGCATTGATTAATGATTAAAAACTATTACCAAGTTGGTGTTTCTAACAGTTTCATGGTTTACATTGAACTCATTAATTAATATGGGCTTTGTGTTGCTCTTTGGGATACAGTTAGGTTTGAAATTGCTTGAGGATTTCAGATTTCAAGAATCTGCCTGCCATGTAGGAGAAATGGGTTCAGTCCCTGGGTCCGGAAGATCCTCTGGAGAAGGGCATGGCAACCCTCTCCAGTATTCTTGCTGGGAAAATCCCATGCACAGAGGAGCCTGACGGGCTATAGACCATGGAGTTGCAAAAAAGTCAGACATGACTGAGCAGCAGCAAGCCATGAGGACTGGGGAGGGGAGGAGGGAATCATTTATGGAGATGGGAAGGAAGCTGGGAGCCTGACCCAGAGAAAGTGTGCCAAAGAAACCCTTTCAGAGGAAGGAGGGCCCTAATTGTGAATCTCTTGACTTAGCATGATGGCAGGGCAGACATTCAGACCACAATCAGGAAACTCAGTTTGGGAGGAAAACACCAGTCCTGTGCAGGTGACCAGTACCACCTGTGTTTGTAAATCCTTTATGATGCTATCTTCCGAGAGCCTTTTATAAACATTATCTCTGTTGATCCTCCTGTGACTCTGAGACTAACCTGGATAATCAGCACCATTTTACTCTGGGGGACACAGAAACTCTCAGGAGTTATAAGACCTTCTGTATATCTCAGATCTTGGGATAACTGTGACATAACATCTTCTGACCCCAGACTTATGAATCCTGCCCTCTGGCCACTTTTGAAGGTTTCAGTGTGCTGTGAATCTTGAATTTACCGAAAGGTGGAGGGGTAATGGGAGGAGGCAGGAGTTCTGACTAATTGATTCTTTTTTTTAATTTGAAGGTTAAGCAGAAAATCCATTTAAAGTTAACCCAGACTATTTATACTTAGGATGGTATATGAACTAAACACAATGAAATTGAGCCCAAAGGAATATCCCCAAGAAGAAAGAAGTCAGTAATGTGACCCATAATTGCCTTTTATGATTGGTAGTGTATGTGCCTGGATCTCTGCACCCACCCCAATGCATTTAATAAAAGCCATTGGCAGCTTAGGCAGCTAAAGGCCTCTAGCAAACAGTTAAGAGCCATCCCACTGTTTTGAGCTGTCTTAGACTCTGAACTCCCTGAGGACAGAGTCTTTTGCATTTCACTTTAGTGTCTGGCTGGTACACCCAGAAGTTTGAAGCAGGGGTGAGCATGCATCCTTCATTAGATGTGGCTAAGAATGTAATGATATTCTATGTTATGGGAATTTTACTGTGATTGCACCATCTCATTGTGGCTTCTCCTTTGTCTTTGGACGTGGGGTATCTTTATTTGGTGGGTTCCAGCATCCACCTGTCGATGGTTGTTCAGAGGCTAGTTGCAGTTTTTGTTGGAGGAGAAGATGAGTACACGTCCTTCTACCCCGCTGTTTTGGAAGTCATGGGGAATTTAGGATTCAGAATGGGCAGTGGGATGCCGTATAATGTGACAAGAGCATTAAACTTAATTCTGGCCACATATTTTCAAGATACCAGATGAAAGATATTACCTAGGAGACTGCTGGCCCTCTGGGGATAAGCCATGAACCTTGTCATATGAATGGGATGCTGACCAAGATGTTTGCTTGCACGTTAGAGAGACTCTGGTCCCTGAGATTGTTCAGACACTTCTGTACATGGTGGGAAATTAGGGTGGCTCTTCACATTTTCATGGCATTTTGTAGTAATGATAAAAGAAATGTGTTACATTATTTTTATTTTGGGAGATACCTAAAAACACTGAAATAAAGTACAAATCACCCATAACCCCAGCACTTGGAGATAACTACTCTAAATTTTGGTGTAACTCTTCCGGTGGCTTGTTTTTGTTTTCTAATGCAGATATACACATCTCTTTGCATAAAATTAAGCCAACATGTACGTGTTCTCTAACTGATTTCTTTATTTAGTCATGTATAATGAACATTCCTTTGGGCTCCAAAATCACTGCAGATGGTGATTGCAGCCATGAAATTAAAAGACGCTTACTCCTTGGAAGGAAAGTTATGACCAACCTAGACAGCATATTAAAAAGCAGAGACATTATTTTGCCAACAAAGGTCTGTCTAGTCAAGGCTATGGTTTTTCCAGTGGTCATGTATGGATGTGAGAATTGGACTGTGAAGAAAGCTGAGCACCGAAGAATTGATGCTTTTGAACTGTGGTGTTGGAGAAGACTCTTGAGAGTCCTTTGGACTACAAGGAGATCCAACCAGTCCATTCTAAAGGAGATCAGTCCTGGGTGTCCTTTGGAAGGACTGATGCTAAAGCTGAAACTCCAGTACTTTGGCCACCTCATGCGAAGAGTTGACTCATTGGAAAAGACCCTGATGCTGGGAGGGATTGGGGACAGGAGGAGAAGGGGACGACAGAGGATGAGATGGCTGGATGCCATAACCGACTCGATGGACATGAGTTTGAGTGAACTCCAGGAGTTGGTGATGGACAGGGAGGCCTGGTGTGCTGCGATTCATGGGGTTGCAAAGAGTTGGATACAACTGAGTGATTGAACTGAGTGAACATTCTCTTGTGCACTTACTATTTTTTACTTCAATAAAAGCAAATAGGTATTAAGTAGGTTACATGATGAATAAAATAGACATACTCTTGGTTTTTATGGATCCTGAAACTAAGGGAAGGTGTGCAGTACATTGAATGTAGATGCAGACATAAAGTCTGTCAATATTTGCAGACTCTAAGATGGCAAATTCATCTCCTTGCTAAAATGTAACTATAACACCAAAATCAATACTCATGGTGTTTTCACGGTCAACCACAGACATGCAGAGAGAGGTGAGAAATTCAAGTTGCCAAATGCACACATTCCCAGGTTAAACAAAGAGATGCTCTGCCTTCTTGTCTCAGCCCTCTTCCTGTAAACAATATCCTCTTCATGGTCTATTTAGTGCCATGTTTTCCCCATTTTTGTGCTTTTTGTTGCTGATTTTTCTGTTTAAAATGACCCCCAAGCAGAGTGCCAATGTGCTGTCCCTGAGTACAAGAAGGCTGTGACGTGCCTTATAGAAAAGATGCATGTTAGGTAGGCTATGCTCAAGCGTGAGTTATAGCTATTGGCTGTGAGTTCAACATTAATGAATTAACAACGTACATTAAACAAGGTATCTTTAAACAAAAGCACATGTAAAACAAGGTTATGTATTGACCATTTGTCAAAAATGTTGTATTCAGGCTCTCAGGAGCCTAGGAACAATGGCTCAGTGTTCGCTAATTCAGAGCCACTTTATAGAACATAACTATTGCAAACAGAGACAACCAACTCTGTGTGTGCACAGATCAGTGAGGTGGAGGGTGGTCAGGAAGATATAATTTGGGTTCTTTGGCTCTTTGTTGCTGTATAGCTCTTAAACCTACTGAAAAATAATTTTCCAGAAAAGGTAAAATCATGACTCTTTCCAGAAGTAAAGATCAACATGATTTTATTTAATTCATTTATGAGGAAACCAGTGAAGTGTCACAGCCAGTACAGAGGAAAATAAAAAAGTCAGACACATTTATAGATGAGAAATAGTGAGGGGAATATGCGAACAGAGGCAAAACTGGCTTTCTTTTTCTCTTTGGGAAGGGAGGAGATTGTTCCTTCTTGGGACAGAACCATTTCCATGTCTGTAGACAAAAATTATTCTGTGTTGCTGTCTGTTATGTAAAACTTTCAGGGCTATAAAGTAGCTCTCAGAATCAGAATCAGATAACAGGACAACCTGTGCCCTAGACAATGCATAAGTGGAAGTGAAAGTCGCTCAGTCATGTCCGACTCTTTGCGACCCCATGGACTATCCAGTCCATGGAATTCTCCAGGCCAGAATACTGGAGAGGGTAGCCTTTCCCTTCTCCAGGGGATCTTCCCAACCCAGGGATCGAACCCAGGTCTTCCGCATTGCAGGCGGATTCTTTACCAGCTGAGCCACAAGGGAAGCCCAAGAATACTGGAGTGGGTAGCCTATCCCTTCTCCAGGATCTTCCCGACCCAGGAACTGAACCAGGGAATTGAACCTGCAATTGCACTGCAGGTGGATTCTTTACCAACTGAGCTATGAGGGAAGCTCATAGTTGTCCACAGGAGCTCACTCCCCTCCCCCAGAGCCAGGGCGGTAAATGTGATCTGTCTAGATGAGGCGTGGCGATAAAGAAGGGAACCCTGAACAATGCACCACCACCACCATCGTGAGGTTGGGTTGCAGGTTCAGAGCCAGCAAAGCAGACCGTGAAGAAACAGCTAGAGAGGCAAGAGGAAAACGTGGAACCTTTGGGGCAACAGCAAGATTGAGGATGGAGACAGTGGTCAACTGCCTGAAGGTCGAGTAAGATGCACTCTAAAAGGCTTGGCACCTTGGTGGCCACTAGTGAGTTAATATGAGTAACTATTATGGGGTGCAAACAGGCAGAAGCCAGAGTGGCCTAGAACAGGTGAACCAGGGGTGGAAAGTGGAAATTTTGCTTTAAGTCTTTGTTTTGAGTCATGTCTTGATATGCTTTTAATATGGATGTACCATTAATTTTATCCTAACTTCTATTTCTGGACATTTAAGTCTTTTCTAATTTTTAAGAAATTGCAATTAATATCTTTTAGATACAAATATGTATGCACATATTTAGTATCTTTCCTAGAATAAATTCCTAGAAGTGTCCTGTTGCTGGGTTAGTGAGCATCTCCGAGACTTTGAGACAGTCTGTCCACAATTTGGTCAATTTACACCTTGTCCTCAACAGCGGATGAGCTACTTTGTTTCTTTGGACATCTCATCTATAACTATTATAAGTCTACATCCTCTCTTTGTTCTTCTCCATTTCCCTGAGACAATAACTCTGCAAATAAGTGGTTTGGTGTTTGTAGCTGATAATCAATGACTTTTATTTCTTATCATCACTTACAAGTCAGGGCCCCCTATTTGGAGCAGAATCAATTCTTTCCCTTGTTGGCATTAACACATGTCAAATATTTGCAGGTTCTTATCTTTCTTTAGGCTTGGCTTAGCAGGCTCTGAATTTTTAGCACCTGACATTTTCCCTCCCAGATTAATTCCTCTATTTTCCTTAGGGGATTGCTGTCTTCCTCAGCTTTTCATCCATTTAAGCATGACCATGCCTCCATATCCTAGAAAAATTCCATGTTACCGGGGTCAGTGGGGGGATTTCCACCCTGACCTCCCTGAGGGCTACACTGTCAGCTGGTTTCCAAATGAAAACTCTGTCTAGCTTCTTGAATCATATACCCTCTGTCTCTCATCTCTGATTTCTGTATTTGGTGTTTCTTTTTTAAAATATTAATTTTTATTGGAGTATAGTTGCTTTACAATGTTGTGTTAATTTTTGCAGTACATCAAAGTGAATCAGTTACATGGTTACATATATCCCCTCTTTTTTGGATTTCTTTCCAATGTAGATCACCACAAAGCACTGAGTAGAGTTCCCTGAGTTATACGGTAGGTTCTCATTAGTTATCTATTTTATGTTATTGTTGTTCTTTAGTCACTAAGTCATGTCCAACTCCTTTGCGACCCCATGGACTGTAGCCCACCAGGCTCCTCTGACCATGTAATTTTTCCAGGCAAGAATACTAGAGTGGGTTGTCATTTCATTCTCCAGGGGATCTTCCCAACCCAGAGATCAAACCTGTGTCTCCTGCATTGGCAGGCAGATTCTTTACCACTGAGCCACCAGGGAAGCGCTATCTGTTTTATGCATAGTATCAGAGGTGTATGCACGTCAACCCCAATCTCCCAATTCATCCCACCACTCGCTTCCTTCCTTGGTGTCCGTGTGTTTGTTTTTTATATCTGTGTGCCTATTTCTGTTTTGCAAATAAGATCATCTATACCATTTTTCTAACATCTACATATATATATATATTAACATGTGATATTTGTTTTTCTCTGACTTAATTCATTCTGTGTGACAGTCTCCAGGTCCATCTTAGGACTGTGTCCTCTTGCCCATTTCTCTCTTCATTACATATTATGCTCTCTGGGTATGTCTTACCTGTTCCCATTGCTTCAACAAGAGATGGACACATTACCACCTCTCTTCTGAGCTCCAGGTCTATACACTTAACTGCTTTCTCTACCTGCCTTGTATCTATCTCACCACTAAGGTTGAGTACCAAATATGGCCTGCCTCTGTTTGATAAACAGCAGCCTGCCTACTGCAAGTTCAGAAAGTCATCTGAGATCCTTCCCTCTCTGTCTCCCTCCTCTCACACCAGATCAGCCATCCTGTCTGCAGGGCAGCAAAGGAGATGTGGACATAAAGAACAGACTTTTGGACACGTGAGGAAAGGAGAGGGTGGGATGATTTGAGAGAGTAGCGTTGAAACGTATACATTACCGTATGTAAAATAGGGGCCAGTGGGAATTTGCTGTATGACGCAGGGAGCCTGAAGCTGCTACTCTGTGACAGCCAAGACCAGTGGGAAAGGGTGGGAGGTGGGAAGGAGGTTCAAGAGGGAGGGGACACGTGTGTACCTATGGCTGATTGATGTTGATGTAAGCAGGAATCAACACAATATTGTAAAGTAATCATCCTCCAATTAAAAATGAAACAAAATTTTTTTAAATGCCTAGGAAAAACAAAAACTGTCCATTTCCCTGCTTCTGCCCCCTCTTTCCCAACTTTACTCTCCTGTCCACCTACGTCACTGGAGTATTCTTTGCCATCAGAATTCTTTGAAGTCTCACACTGGCCTTTACACCTATTTTCAATCTTGTCTTACCAGTCTTGTGAGACCTGTTAAGTTTCTAAGGTGGATTATTATTTTCATTTCTTTTCCAATAAGTAATGTTATATTTTTTAAATGTAATTTTGTTTTGCTACATCTGTATCTTTTCTTTTTCAATCCATTTCAATGAGCCCTTGCGGGATGGGAGGGGCATCTGCAGACCCTCTTGCCACGAGGACCAAACGGAAGTGACACAGAAATGGCATTATTGGATCCATTGGCTTGTGATGCTGAGACAACAGGCTCGTGGTGACTAAATGAGTAAAAGAATTTAAATGCATAGGACATTAGTACAATAAGATGTTGTCTGTACATCTTTCTTCAATGCCAGTAATACTGATATTCTTGCCCTGGTGTTAGTGGGCTTTGGAAGCAACAAGGTATTGTGGGAAGAGTGTGATTTTCCAGATTCAAATTATCATCTCACTACTTAGCGGTGCTGTGACCCTGGGCAAGTTATTGAACTTCTCTGGACATTCATTTCCTCATCTGTAAATTCAGAATAACAGTGTCCATCTCCTTGGGCTGTCATGAGGCTTGAATGAACACATAAGTATAAAGAGGGAAAGGTTGTGATTGTGGGGGTGAGGGGCTGATGTTGGCTGGGGGTGTTGGATGGGAATGCAGTGAAGATTTACTTTTTTGTTTCCCATCTCCGTCTCCATGGAAACCCTATGGCCTGAAGAACTTCATGCCCTCAGTGAGCATATCCCGAGGGGGAGAGCAGCCCCAGGTGTTTGGCATGCTGTGTTCTCACTGTACCTCTTCCCTGTTCCACTGGAGCTTTCAGAGATTCTCTCCGTAAGTCCCCTCCCTGCCTGCCTGTCTGGATGATTTGTCTTCTCCATCCTTACACTCACCGTGCTGGGAGGGGCCTTCTCTTCTCTCCTTTGGATCTGCCCTCTAGCCTTTCCTTCCTGTTCCCACTCACAGCCTGGCCTCTCCCCGCTGTGCATCCTCGCCACCATCCATCTTCCATGGGACAACAATGATGACTGCTCCAGCACAGACCTGGCCTTATTTCTTCCCTTGTTTACATCATCCCCATGTCTTCCCACAGCCCTCAGAGTGACCTCCATACCCTGCCTGCCACTCAGGGCCCTTCACAAGCTCTCCCAACCTTCCCTGTCCTGTCTACCTGCCTTTCCAAGCTCCTTTTCATCCTTTGACACTGTGGCCAGGAGATTTCAGGAATGTTTGAAGACTGGAAACGCAATTTAATGGCTCAAAAATGTGTAGGAAACCTGTATTGAAGCTAATCAGCCTTTAATTCTATATCTATGAAATATATCTGCATGCCTGTGTTTTACACACACACACACACACACACACATCTTCCCTGGTGGCTCAGATGATAAAGCATCTGCCTGCAATGCAGAAGACCTGGGTTTGATCCTTGAGTCGGGAAGATCCCCTGGAGAAAGGAATGGCTACCCACTCCAGTATCCTTGCCTAGAGAATTCCATGGACAGAGGATCCTGGGAGGCTAAAGTCCATGGGATTGCAAACGATCAGACATGACTGAGCAACTAAGCATGCATACATACATACACACGTGTGTGTGTGTGTGTAGTCAATTCACTGTTCAAAAATTTTATTCCATTTAGCAATAAACTATAGGCTAGCTTTTCTCAAAGAATGAGAATTCCCCGAGGAACAAAATGATTGGAGAAAGCATAGGTGATGATAAGTTACTGTTATTGGGAGTCAAATAATATTGAGCCAATAATAATTGGGAGCCACATTGGGGCAAAATTATTTTTTAAATATTTCAAAATATGTTATGACAAAAAATTATACTTCATGTTGGAGGTGGAATGGAGGTGCATCTTAGTGTGATATGAAGGAGGGCTCTAAAACTAGACTGGCCCATGAAGATGACAGACAACCTTGCATTTCCTGTTGACCTTGACCTGCAGCCCCTTACTCCCTAGCTGCCTATTGCCACGTGTTTTCACCTTCTGATTATAAGACCACCTACCTTTATTGTTTTCCTCTGAACACTCAGTCCTGTGATATTTGATGCTGTAAACTCCTCAGGGCTAAGAAGGTGTTAGCCTTGCTTCCTGCTGATCCCTGACACAAAGGACAGAACTTTGCACCAAGTGTAGGCTGTCCATGTTGTTAGTTGGAAGAGCATCGCTGGGTGGTCCTGGGGGGAGTCATTATGGAGAAGGGCAGTGTGGAGGAGTCTGCCTTTTTTGGGGTGCTCAGGGCTCGGCATGACTATTTCCAGACCCGTCTAGATCATTCCATCTCACACACCCCATGTGAACAGAAGGGCAGGCTGCTCAGAAACTCTGCACTAGGCAATATGACACAAAGGTGGAAAAGGTGACACCAGGTGAGCGATCCTGGTTAAGAGCCAAGGGGCTTGGCGAGGTGAGGGGCTTGGTTAAGAGATCAGGCCCTTGACTTTGCCTGACCTCAGAAGCTCCTTGGGCATCAAAGTCCTCCATGGCTTTCATGGCAGAAAAGAAAGGCATGGGGGCAGGGTGGGTGCTGAGAGCACTGAATGTAGTCTCCCAGAGGCCCTGGGGATCACGTGTCGAGGGTGAGGCTGCCGTTCCAGGTGGGAAGCAGGACACTGATCTGGGTGGCAGGTGGGGACAAGAGCCATCCCGTGAGTCACAGTGGCCTTCACCGGACACAGGCTGGCAATCAGTGACCACAGAGACTCTGCGCACTGCCCCTCAGCAGATTCCTCAAGGGAAGGGACCTCGTGTCTTTGAAGCTCTGGTCCCCTAGTGCCCAGCACAGCCTGACAATGAGCAAGTATTTGGAGAGGATTTGCTGGACTAATGAGCGGTCCCATCACGCAAACAGCAGTACAGTTCAGAGCATACGGCTCCCCCAAAGGAGTCTCTCCAAGTGTCCTGATTTCATAATGAATGTTTTCTGGGCCATTTTTGTCATTAGAATAGAATAGAAATATAATATATGGCAGGCATTTTTCCTCATTCTCTAATTAAACATTAATAGCACTTGGAGAGGTATTATCATGCCGTTTTTAAAAATGAGGAAGAAACTCAGAGAAGGAAGTCACTTGTCCACTAATAAGCTAGTGAGGGCAGACCCAAGCTCTGAACACTGGATGAAGCCTCTGATCTGTCCCGGCTCTACGGTATCACCTCACTTGAATATCGTCAGTAGCCTTCTAGAAAGGAGGCTGCTCTCCAACGCAGGGAATCCTCACTGGATTTGCAGTCACAACGAGTGGGTTTCAGACCTGCCCTTGCCTCTGTTCCTTAATAAGTGTTGCTAATCTCTTTGAGCTTCTGCTTTCTCATCTGTAAAATGGGAATAAAGTGTGACTGCCTCACAGACTTGGAACAAGGACTAACTGGACACCATTTATGAACATACCTGGCACAGTTGTTGGCACAGAGAAGGTAAATGACTGCTAATTGGTTCTGATGTTAGACATCAATTTTGTAGCATGCCTATGTTTTCCTGTATGTGGCTTTGGTGAGCAGTGAGGTTTGAGCGTGTTCCTTCATCCCTGCACGGTCCAGTTTAATATTTTTCTCTTGTCTCATGCAGTGTCATCCCTGTTGGACTTTGTCTCTTTAAAGGCATTTATTCTATTCTTTCACAATGATATATGTAAAACCCACTTTCCTTATGAAGTGTTTATTTTTTGCATATAGAATCCTTTGTAATCTAACACCATCCAGATATAAGAGCCATTTAGTTGCATATGTAAAAGGACCTATTTGAAAAGTAAAGGAATAAAGTGGCCTTTATGTGCTTGGGGGCCTTTCTGGGGAGGTTCACCAGAGAAATGGAAGTACACACACTTCCTCAAGAAATTCAGTGTCCCTGGGGTCTCTAAATCGTGTTATTTTCTCACTGTACATGAGGCCTCATTGCATTTGCTTTATATCCTAGTCATTCTTTGTCACAGTGGCAGAGATGAATATTTTCTTCACTGTAGTTGTTTTCCTAAGAAGCTAAAAATATTGGAAGGAAATTGGTTTTTTCTCTTCTGCCTTATCTTTGCATAACTATTCTCGGGGATCTCAGAGCAGCGTAGGAGATGACCTCTTTTTTTATTGTCGCTGTAGCGCCAAGAAAGAGACACAAGCAGCAGGCAATAAAAGCAACCCTGGCCTCTGCGACTGTCTTTGGAACTGACAAGATGATGGTTGGACTGAATCCACTGGTCAGTTCCAATTTAGTCCAATCCCTGATTTGACATGGCCTCCACCCCTGCAGCCCAGTGACTGATTGTTTTTCATGATTGATGGAGGTGACAGATTTATTTTAAAACTGAGGCTGATTTTTCAGGACCCTGATGAGCTTGGGGAGATGGACGGAGGTGGGGGGTGTATAGGAGGGAGAAAGAATACTCCTTTGTTAATGGTCTCTGTCAGTGACTTCTGTGAGAGCCTCAATAGCTCAGGAAGCCCTCTGTTAGGAAAGCAATTGGCAGGGAATAGGATATTCAGTGGCACCCCACTCCAGTACTCTTGCCTGGAAAATCCCACGGACGGAGGAGCCTGGTGGGCGGCAGTCCATGGGGTAGCACAGAGTCGGACACGGCTGAGCGAATTCACTTTCACTTTTCACTTTCATGCATTGGAGAAGGAAATGGCAACCCATTCCAGCGTTCTTGCCTGGAGAATCCCAGGGACGGAGAAGCCTGGTGGGCTGCTGTCTATGGGGTCGCACAGAGTCGGACATGACTGAAGTGACTTAGCAGCAGCAGGATATTCGGTAGGAAAACCTGGATTTCCAGTCCTGGTTCTACTGTTTCCTTGGGCAAGTTTCTTAATTCCTCTGCATTTTTGATCACCAATTAAAACAAAGAAATTAACCAGGTAGAAGAGACTGCTAGTTCCCTACCCAATGTTTGTTCTCACCTTCTTCCTTACTGAGATCAGAACTGATTCTGGCTGTATTTCCCAGCACCGCTTGCAGCTGGGTGTGGCCACATGACCAAGTTCTGACCAATGAGATGTAAGCAGTGTGGTGGGTGGGACTTCCGGGAGAACTTTGCAGTCAAGGAGGAAAATACTTAAACCTATGGGTTCTTCAGGTGCTTTCACATATAACCAGAGGACTAAAAAGTTTCCTTAGCCAGTGACTGTACCTTTTTGACTCCAAAGAACCTACAGCTACTTCTGTGGTGTTGGGCTTCAACTAGGTAAGAATGTACGTCAGTTAACTCCGTTTAGCGTTGCTGTGGTTTGAATGCTTCTCCTCACCTGAGTGTCGTCTTCCTACCGCCGTTGTAAACATTAACAAGTGCTTTAATATGAGACAGAAGGTTGCTGAGGCTGACTGGTCCTGTGAGAGCTTCTCTTTCTGCCAGGCCTCGTCTGCTGGGAGGACGAAAGGAGTCTTGGAGAGCTGGAAGGGTGGTGCAGGAGCAGGGAAGACCCCAACACCTCTTTTTTTCTTAATGAAGTATGTTGATGAAGGACCCCCAACAGGAGCGGCAGGGGTATCAGCTTTTACTGGGCCATTTTGTCCCGCAATGGCTCTGCTTTCAATATGGCTGCCAACAACCCAGCCAGTTAAAACTACAGGCCCCAGGCTTGTGGGGGCTGTGGAAGAGTGTCATACAAACCCCAGACAACTTCGGGGTCAGCGTCTTCCCCACAGCATCAGAGGAGAGTGTTCTCAGCTGGACTCTGAGGGAATCCCGGCTGAGCTGCTGCTCCCAGGTGTTGTAGATACCATAATGAGGGTCCAGAAGTTTCTTGGGATGCTTAATTCATAGGAGAAAATCCTCCTTTTGATATTACTTACTGATTTGTTTTTCCTCTGACCACCTCAGATGTGATATGCAAAATCTTGTGATAAAAGCAGAAATCAAGATAGTCTTGTTTCCTGATCCTTAAATCTGAGAGAACTGGCCACAAGAGCCTTGGCTTAATGAGCATCGTCTGGTATCACAGATGCTGTCCTTGTTTGTGGGTTCAAGAAGGTGCGGACACAGACACAGCCTCCCTTATCTTATCTCCTGCCTCTCAGAGGCACCGAGGGTGAAATGTCTGCATTGGTGAGGTCAAGGGGCTGAGGACTAAGATCTAGGTGTGAAGCATCCTGAGGATCTGGCCTCTTAGCTGTCCTAAGAATCTGGTCAGCCAAGATTCAGGGAGACTTGCAAATTGAAAGGTTTCATTTATTAGCTGTCACAGCCGGACTTCTGGACAAGGCTGAAGGGCTGAGAAATTTAGCTTGAATCTGCTGTAGGAGCAGGTCAAGAGGAGCTCTGGGCTGTTGGCTGGGCACCAGGAGTACAGCATGTGAAG
The DNA here is from genome assembly GCF_000754665.1 of Bison bison bison. Taxonomy (NCBI): domain Eukaryota; kingdom Metazoa; phylum Chordata; class Mammalia; order Artiodactyla; family Bovidae; genus Bison; species Bison bison. The sequence continues at coordinate 1,571,018 of NW_011495059.1, forward strand.
GGGCCGTTTATTTACCTGATTTATTCGTTCTGTACTTGTTGAATGACTGCTCTGTGCTGGGGGCTAGAGATTTAGGGGGGACGCTGACATTCTCCCCTGTGACTTAGTAGCTCACAGCCTCTGTCACAGGAGAGGGAAAGAAACGGATCTGTGGATGCAATACAAGGATATCAATGTCTTGGGTCAGGCTCCCTAGAAGCTGAGCTTGAAGTAGGGTTGCAGATACTTCTGATTTATTGAAGGAGGGACCTGTAAGGGAAGGAGGGAAGAGGACATGGAAGGGGAAGGGGGAGGGTAAGAATGTGATCAGGGAACATCCAGCCTTCACCTGATTTGCGAACTTAAGGCAGCCCTGTCAACTTCCTGTGATATTGAGAATGCTCTTTGTGCTGTCCAGTAGCAGAGCCACATGTGACAGCTGAGCATTTGAAATGTGATCAGTGTGGCTGAGGAACTGAAATATTAATTGTATTTAATTTTAAATAATTTCAATTTAAATACTTACAAATAGTGAATGGCTGCTGTATTGGATACTACAACACGAGAGCAGATGTGGGCAAACTTCTGTAAAGAGCCAGTAAGTGAATACCCTAGGTTTTGTGGACCAGACAGCCTGAGCTGCAATTCCTTAACTGCTGTTGTAGCAGATTAGCCATAGACAACACCTGACGGAATGGGTGGCTGTGTTTTACAAGTGCCAACACTTGTAAAAACAAGTGGCAAACTGGATTTGGCTTCAGTTCAGTTCAGTCGCTCAGTCGTGTCCGACTCTGCGACCCCATGAATCGCAGCATGCCAGGCCTCCCTATCCATCACCAACTCCCGGCGTTCACTCAGACCCACGTCCATCTAGTCAGTGATGCCATCCAGCCATCTCATCCTCTGTCGTCCCCTTCTCCTCCTGCCCCCAATCCCTCCCAGCATCAGAGTCTTTTCCAATGAGTCAACTCTTTGCATGAGGTGGCCAAAGTACTGGAGTTTCAGCTTTAGCATCATTCCTTCCAAAGAAATCC
>NW_011495059.1:1572389-1572824 GCF_000754665.1 Bison bison bison
TTTCTGAATGTTGAGCTTTAAGCCAACTTTTTCACTCTCCATTTTCACTTTCATCAAGAGGCTTTTGAGTTCCTCTTCACTTTCTGCCATAAGGGTGGTGTCATCTGCATATCTGAGGTTATTGATATTTCTCCCGGCAATCTTGATTCCAGCTTGTGCTTCATCCAGTCCAGCGTTTCTCATGATGTACTCTGCATAGAAGTTAAATAAGCAGGGTCACAATATACAGCCTTGACGTACTCCTTTTCCTATTTTGAACCAGTCTGTTGTTCTATGTCCAGTTCTAACTTGCTTCCTGACCTGCATACAGATTTCTCAAGAGGCAGGTCAGGTGGTCTGGTATTCCCATCTCTTTCAGAATTTTCCACAGTTTCTTGTGATCCACACAGTCAAAGGCTTTGGCATAGTCAATAAAGCAGAAATAGATGTTTTTCT
>NW_011495059.1:1572924-1578036 GCF_000754665.1 Bison bison bison
ATGATCCAGCAGATGTTGGCAATTTGATCTCTGGTTCCTCTGCCTTTTCTCAAACCAGCTTGAACATCAGGAAGTTCACGGTTCATGTATTGCTGAAGCCTGGCTTGGAGAATTCTGAGCATTACTTTACTAGCGTGTGAGATGAGTGCAATTGTGCGGTAGTTTGAGCATTCTGTGGCACTGCCTTTCTTTGGGATTGGAATGAAAACTGATGAAACATAAAGCACACTGCAGAGTTGCCCCTTCACCACACCCAGCAAGGGGTCAGCTTTGCATAACCTGTATTGGTCTGATTTGGTGTAGGTCACCTGGAAACGGGATGGTACTTCCTGGGCTAGGTGACTCCGTCCCCTGAAGTCATTTCCCGGAGTGGAGTAAGTGTGGTGTGGGGAGCTATGATCTCTTAGGCACATGGCATCGTGGCCAGTAGGAGTTGTGCAGTGGCCGCGTAAGGAGAATCTCGGGGAACACTACAGTGCTTACTATAGTAATGAATAGTTCTTATGTGTTCACTATGTGCCAGGCACACTGTTAGTGCCTCATGTGGTTTCTAGTCATTCAGTTGTCAAAATAGCCTTAGGAAGACTGTAATGCAAGCATTTGTAGTATGTTCCTATAAAATTCACTGATGTTCATCATTCCAGTTTTGTTGGCTTAGTTACTAGGTATACCCAAGACATTATCCCCCCCCCTCCATCCCTCCCCCTCCCTCACACAGACATATGTTATCTGAAATATAGGTATGATGTCACCAAGTGGCAGTTATATACTATTTCCTGTTAGGTAGCTTTGCTGTACTCTCAGAGACCCCAGTGACCTAATCTATTTTGCACTAGTTGCCTCTACTTACTTTGCCTCCCTGGGGTGTTTTTCAGCTCAGATTTCCTCCTTGATAGGAAGCCCATTTCTCTATATCTTATATAGATTTCTCATAGAAACAGATCCTTATTTGGATTCAGGTAGTTTCCTTGGGAGGTGATTTCTGAAAGCCCAGTGACAAAATGGAGAAGGAGACAGGGAGGGAATAAGGTAATAAAGGGCATTAACACATGGGTAACTGGGTGGGCTACTGTTGTGACCAACTGAGACCTGTCCCCACTTGGGGGTCCTGCTGGACACATACTCTAGAAGGTTAGAGTTTCTCCTCCCATGGCCATGGCACACTGGATGAGGGTTACTCCTGGAGGTGAACTTCCCAATACTTTACACAGCCCAGAGTTGAGCATATTTCCTCAGTGTGAACCCCTCCCCCTCAGGCAGGGTGACCCCTGTAAGAGGCTGCCTGTGACCTCCAGGCCATGGGTAAGGTCCTGGAGCGTCTGTCATACCCCCTTTTCTCTAACTACTAGCAGTTCTCCAGTTATGGGCTTTTTCAGTTTAAAAGATTTGTTGCCAATTTCTACAGTGCAGTAGACTCTGCTTGACAGTTTGCATGACCATGAAGTTACAGACTTATTAACTTGGGGGTAATGAGATGAGGAAAACACCACATAAGCCTTAAGTCTTACTTCTGGTTGACCTAGCAAGGTTCTGAACTTCCCTAGGTCTTACTCTCTGCTGTGTCATGGAAATGATGGCACGGCTTTTGCTGGACCTCAGATGAGGTGATGGACAAGCACATACTTAGTAATCTGTGAGGCACAAAGGGTTTGCAAGTTATTAGGGAGTAAGTGCTATGATTAAGGCAGTATAAATCAATTAGTAATCATTATCCTGGGTCTTTCATGTGTGTAGACCTGGGCTCCCTGTTAGGCCTGCATCCCAGACCCCCCTGCTTGGTCTCAGGGTCAGGCTCTCCGGGTACACTCAAGACCACTTGGTGAGTCTCTGTACTCGGGAATCATGGCCAGAAGGGAGAGAAAGCCCACACCATGGCTTTCTGTGTAGGAAAGCTTATCCTCTACTCCATTCCACAGCCCCTGTTCCTGTATCTGTACCCAGATACACCCTGCTTAGATGAGAGTCTGACATGGTCGTGAAGAGTGTTTGAACCAGAAAGAGGAGCAGGAACACAAACAAAGGGACAATCTACCCTTTCTTCTGGGAACAAGCTGTTCCCTAGGCCAGGGAGCATCTTCTGATGCCACATCAGGAGGGGACTTGAGTGCTGTATTCAGCTCAGGGACCCATTGCAGATATACAAGTAGAGAGTGGCATTGCTGGTGTGCATCTGGGGAAGATTGTCTGGCCTGAGGTGTAGGATAGATTAGAAAGGCTGCAGGCACCCGGAAAAGGCTGTCACAAAGGTCAGGAAGACAGATGCTCAGGTCTAGGTGAGAACAGTACTGCTAATATTTTAACCTGCTCAGCCAGTGGAAGACTTACTCATGGATTCTTGGAGCTTTACCAAGAAGGAGCAGAAGTGCAGAGTCCTCCAGGGGCCCCTCATGCACCTCACACAGCTAGGATTTTCCGAGCACTGCATCATGAAGAGTACATACTGCTCTCCACCACTGCAGCTCTGTAGCTTTGGATCTTGTGTCAGTAGAAGGCTTCCTGTCCCGAGCACATTCCCTAATCCCAGAGCACCTTCTCAAAGAGTGAGATGGAGCCACCAGCCCAGGGAAGAAGGTAGCAGGCCTTGACTCACAGTCCCTGGCCTGATGAGGGGAGCCTGCAACTGCTTCTACAGCGCAGCTTGGCTTGGGGAGCTGTCTTGCAGTGTACACGAGCCATTGGTTGGGTGTGAGGGCTGTTAAGACAGCTACTCAGCTTCAAAACTTGTCTCCATGACTTACTGTTTGAACTTGGGCAAGGTATTTAAATTCTTTTTGCAAGATATTCTTGGGCAAGGTATTTAAATTATTTTTTCATTCTGCAGTGTAAGTAATCATAACATGTTCCCCATACGTTTTTGTGTGAAGCATAAATGATACAATCAATGTAAATTGTTTGGGGAAGTGTTTGTTTACCAGATGTGATTGTCATTATGCAGGAAAAAGTGTCTGTGAGCTAAAAGAACTGGTTGTATTAGTCAGCTACTGCCATAATAATGCTGCATAACAGAAACATTAAAATCTCAGTGACACACACTAACATTTATTTTTGCTCATGGGTCTGTATTTGTCTGGAACATCCTACTGACTTAGGCCAACCCTGGCTGATAGGCATCTTGATCAGCTGGCTAGTTTGATGTAGCTAGATGGCATAGAGTAGCCTCAGCTGGGGTGACTCCACTTTGCTCCACCTGGCCTGACATCCTCCAGCAGGCTAGATTGTTCTCATGGTGGAAGCAGGAGTCCGTGAGGGGAAGGAGAAATGCAGAAGCACTTTGTCAAGCCTCCCTGTGCATAAAGCTTGCTCTTTTCCCATTGGCCGAAATAAGTCACCTGACCAAGCCCGGCATCCAGGTGGAAGGAAGTGCACAGTTACAGGTGTCATAGCTTGGATATGTATAGTCATTGACGTAATCAGTACCACTTTGGTATTTTCAGTAAACCTCCTAGGGGAGCTCAGGTCCTTAAGGCAATACTCATTTCAACAGTCCTGCTTTTCCGCTAACTAATTGGGCTGTTTCTCTTTGTGAATTATTAGTATTGAAGATCATAATACTAGTTATCATTCACCAGGCACCTCAGTCATGATGCCACATACTAAAACTTCTTACCCTAGGAGACTATTTTAAGGATTAAATGAGATAATGTGTGAAATCCCTTAGTTTATCTCAGTGCAAATTTATCATATTAACTCAGGAAGTGTTTTCCATTATTTTTCTTGTTATTGTCATCCATCATGACTATGATTAATATCATTATCTTCCATGAAAGCTTCCAGTGTAGGCATTTTTTAGCCTCATTTAACAAATGAATAACTGAGACTGAAAGAACTTAAATAATTCTCCCAAGGTCATACAGCTGATAAGGACCAGAGCTTATCTAAGGATTGATCTTCTTGGTAAATGGTCTGGTGTCATTCCTATAGTGTGGTGTGAAGGAGTGTACTGACCTGGGTAGAAAGTTCTAATTCTGAGCCCAAACCTGAAGCCCTCCAGCTTTAACCCTGTGACCTGAGTCCTGCTTTGTGGGGCCTCAAGGAGTGTGTGGCTCCTCTTCTGAGTGGCAGCCTTGTAGAGACAGAGGTCATTTGACACTCACTTGTTTCTACAAGTCAAACTCCCAGGCATGTTTAGATGTGGTTTAGGCCAGAGCACTGCTGAAGGACAGACTGTCTGGTGTCATGCTATTTGTGGGTCCTTGGGTCTTCCAAGGCAAGCTCAGCTGTTTAGTCTGCTCAGCCTCAACCAGCTGTGAGACAGGTGTCCATGTCACCTCTGTCTCCTAAGAGGGGGCTCAGAGAAGCTGGGGAGTCAGATTGAGGCTGCATGGTTGGTAAAGGGGGGACTAGGACTGGCACTGCTCCCTTCATGGATGCCAGATCTTTCCAGACACACAGGACCATCCTGCCATGCCACCCTCTCCTTTGCTTGACTCTCCTTATCACTTCTGGTCTTTGGCTGCTTGATCCAACTGCTTTGGGTTCTTCTCAAGGGACCTTCAGTCATGAATGACTCACCCAAGCTATCCACAGATTCTCTCTCCCCTGGAAAGAGTCACCTCTTCAGCCTTTACAGGCTCCCACAAGAGGGAGAAGTACTTTCACACTGCTCATGCTGTGGCTTTGGGTTATAGGAAAGTTGATTCCTGCTTGCCATAAAGACCTTATTAGTGGCTATGCGTGTGTGTGTGTGTGTGTGTGTGTGTGTGTGTGTGTGTGTAGGTATAGTGGGGGGCGCTGCTGTGTTGGGTCTTAGTTGCAGCACATGGGATCTTTGCCATGTGTGGGCTTAATTGCCCTGTGGCATGTGGAGTCTTAGTTCCCTGCCCAGGGATGGAACTCGTGTCCCCTGCATTGCCAGGTAGATTCTTAACCGCTGAACCACCAGGGAAGTCCCCCTTTAGTAGTTGTTTAAATGATGTTCTGGCAGGAACTGGTGAGGGAGAAGAGGGACCAGGGGAAGATGTGTGATCCCCCATCAAAGAGAACTCTTATTACAGGTTTAGAATCCATTAAAATACCCTGTACTCTCAGCTCCCACTGCTGCTTGTTCATTGAGGATTCCACACTGTTCAGAGCACACAGTCAGTTCTCAGGGGTATTTTACTCCCTGCCACT
>NW_011495059.1:1578261-1583565 GCF_000754665.1 Bison bison bison
CCCCCCCCCACACACACACATTGCTGGGACAGTACAGATAGATAATCCTTTTGGAAGGAATTTGAAATGTGTACCAGAGGCCTTAAAAATGGTTCATACTCTTTAACCCAGTGATCTAATATGGGAGAAATTATCATAAGGCATTAATCCAAACCTAGGCAAAAGCTATCTGCAGGGCAATTTATGGTAGCAAAAACTGGAAGCAACATAAATGCCTGACAGTATGGTAAGAGTTCAGTAAATCATGACTCATCCACTTAGTGGAATATTATGCAGCCATTTAAATGGTAATTAGAGATGGTGCTGGGCAACCTGGGAAATGCTTATGATATAATGCTAAATAAACAAGCCACCAAGAGACACCATGGAATGTAAAAAATAATGAAAACCATGCAGAAATGTGTGTTTGCATTGACATCAGTGGTGTGGCTGCAGCAACAGTCCACATTCCAAATTTCTGTCTGAAGAGAGGCAGTTCCCAGCTAGAGAGCAAGGCAGGACTGACACAGAGGTGGCTGGAGAACCACAATGTTGATTTAAAGCCCCTCCACTAATTTTAAACATTTGTAACCATTATACATCTCAAAACTTGTGTTGAAGAAAATGAAAGACAGTCTATATGCGAAGATTCCTCCGGATTCCTCATATTCTAATAGGTATGATGATTCACACTGCACGTGGATGCAAATAACAAAATACCCAGCACACGTATTTGATTTAGCATCTGCTGGTCTTGGTGAGAGCAAGTGCAGTGCAGTGGTGCGGACAGAAACCAAGGCACAGTGGGCCTAGCGGGTGTCGGCCACTGTGTTTTGTTTTGTTGCGTCATGGCTACTGCCCAGATCCACTGCTTGGGATCCTCAGTCCCTTCTTTCTTTATTTTTTGAACTGGAGTATAATTGCTGTACAGTGTGTTGGCTTCTGCTGTGCAGCAAAGTGCACCAGTCATATGTACACATAGGTCCCCTCTCTCTCCCCTCCCCCCATGACCCCCCTCTAGGTCATCACAGTACTGAGCTGAGCTCCCTGGAAGCTTCCCACTAGCTGTCTATTTGGCACATGGCATTTATGTCAAACCTAATCTCCCGATTCGTCCCACCCTCCCCTTCCGTCCCTGTGTCCACACAAGAGTGTTTTGACAGGCCTATCGTGAAGTTCAGCTGTGGAAGAAAAGCACGATGTAGGTTCAGAGGGGCATCAAGTTAAAGGTTCCAGCTTCACTTTTTGGGGATGTTTCTGGTTATTTGTAAAGCAGAAGAAGGATAGGCATCGTGAAATGTAGATGGGCTGTGACCAGACTAAAAAGATGGTTTGAATGCCTGCACAGAATGGAAAGAGATCGCCAAATAAGTGGAAAAGCAGCTCCTATCTGAATATCATATGGGCATTGCACTGATAGGCCCTCACAGAGCAGGTGGAATCTTCTGATTGCTTCGTGTCTGCTAGTGTCCTGGTGTATGGGAACAACAGGCCAGGGGCAGGGACATGGGGAAGGGAGGCGATAGGGAAGCTTGGAAAAGCTCAAAGGATCGTGGTCCTAAGGAGGGGATTTTGGGAAGAGTCTTCTGAGCACTTTTCAGTGAAATTCTGTAGGTTGTGCCAGGTGAGCCCACACTTCTGAGTTCTTTGCAAAATCGCAGATTCTTCAGTAGCACTGAGGCCTATCGAATGCTTTGGGGAATAGAGAGACCTGGTAGAGAATGGGAACAGGGCTGCCTGTAAAAACTCAGTGGGCAGGGTTTTGGAAGCCCAGTGGTCCTGATACAGATTTTAATTCTCTCTTTTGCCATAAAGGAAACTGGAAATGAAAGAAGTTCATCCTTTAGCCAAAATTGGTAGTAAAACAAAATAGAGGCCTAAACTTATATTTCAACCGGTGACTTACTAGTGCCCCTTGTCCTGTTATTTTTTGATTTGTTTCAGAAACTATAAATGCCATTGTGAGGCTGGTATAAAGCACCCATAAGAGGATAAAGTTATATTGTGTCTGAAGAACAGTTCTTTGCAAAAGAACTCAAATGAGAATTCGGGCATTTTCCTGAATTGGTTCAAACTTAAAGGTCAACATGTCCCCCTGTTGAAGACATTAATGGCTAAAAGAAACAATTGGGAAGGTAATTTTAAATCTCTGTGTTGGAGTTATAAAAATCTGTCAGAAACCTTATAATTAATGTGCTATGGCAATCTTTGTTACAAGAGATTTTTTTCCTTTCTTTAAATACATGGTATTTAAATCAGCTCTGCCAGTTTAATTCCCTATTAATTTGAGGGTATTTCTTATATATCTTCTTTCTGGTGTATGAGAAAACAGTTTATAAACAGAGTAGGAAACAAATCTAACCCATGTGTTATGGATTTTTTAGTTGGAAAAGACAATGTAACTAAAATTTAAGCAAAAATGTTTAGACAAAGAATAAACCCTAGAACCACCAACTGTGAAATAACCTTTGCTGCTGCTTTTTTCATTCTGTCACTTATGGCCTTGAGCAGGTACTTCATTCTCTTGTTCTTATGCTTGGGCTTGTACTATTTTGTGCCCTGTCTTTAGAAAATATCATGTGGTTGTGAGTGAAGGAGAGGGAGATTTATTGACTCAGGTAACTGAAAGTCCATTCATGGGTCTGTCTTTCAGGTTGATTAGTATGAGCCTGAGTCATATATTTCACCCCCAAGATCAAGGACGGGGGCAGTTTCCCCACAGTTCATGTGGGGCAGGAGGGAAGCATGGCGAACACACAACACAGGCGTGTGTCTGCCTGTGCACCTGTGTTAGGGTTAGACTTCTCATGCGGGGCAGGGTAGATGTTCAGCCCCACTGGATGGACATCCCAGAGGAGGATATGGATGAATCCTCCTGTTCTACTGAGGTGTCCCAATTTCTCTCCTTCATTTTGTATCCAGCTCATCAGATGACAGGTCCGCGGGCTTGGCCATCAAGCTGAGTACTGGAACGTGTGTCTCTATGGGTAGAACCAGTGGTGTGCTGACAGACAGGCTCTCTGACAAAAATAAGCCTGATTTTGTAGTGTTTGCCAATTCCTATGGTTTAAATATTACCACCATGGCTAATTGTAAGCTCTCAGTGTAAGTGGGATTGGGAGGAGACGTGCACAGTCAACTCTCCTGAGTGAGCAGTTTATTCTGCCTGCTGCTCAATAAGGTCTCTTACGCCCATAATGCACTTTCATATTTATGGATTGTTTTCATACACCTGGATTTGGTTTGAAAACCTTATACTTTTACCCCATTGGCTCTGTCACCTTGGAGGCAGGTTAATTGCAGTGGTTCTTTCTTCATTCTGTCAGTCAATCATCCTTTCATTTCACTAATGTGCACTGAAGCTCTACTGTGTATCGGCTACTTTGCTAGCGGCCAAGAGTATAGCAGTGAACCAAAGTCCAGAAAGTAAATATTAGTTTTCTAGGTGAAAGTGATGTGAAAAAATTAAGCCAGGAAAGAGGATAGAAAGTGCTAAGAAGGGGGTTGCTTTGGAGAAGGGGCGCTTTTAAATAGAATGGTTCTGGGAGGCCTCTCTGAATAGACGGCTGAATGAAATGAGGTAGCAGCCATTTGAAGATTCGTCAGAAGAGCCTCTTGAGTTAAGGGGACAGCAGTAGGAAAGGACGTGAGGTGGGAACAAGCTTGCTGTGTTTAAGGAACAGCAGGAGGACCATAAAGCTGGAGAAGGGCCAGCCACAGAGAGGGTTGCAGAAGATGATGTCAGAAAGGTCGCGGGGACCCAGATCATGGAGAGCCTTGCCTGCCATTGTTAGGCCAGGGAGAGAGAGCGGGAGTGGAACACTCCTGCTTCTGGGTGGAGCACCTAGACCAGTCATTTCTAGCATATACATCTCTGGCTAGCAGTGTCAGAATCACCGGAGAACTTGTTAGAAATGCAGATTCTTAGACCTTAACCTAAACCTGCTGCCTCAGAAACTCTGGGGGTGGGATGCAGCCAGTCCATGCTTTAACAAACCCTGCAGGGGGTGCTGATTAAAGCTAGAGTTTGAGATCTAGACTGCAGAGTGGTGCTCTGAGTTGGTTTTATCCCTCCCAGATCAGGGCCAGCATCTTCCCTGAAGGTGAAAGCATTACTTTTCATCACGTGTGTCAATAACTGTTAGGTTCCTGAAAGAACACAAGAGAGTCTGATGACATTTTCACAGGCCGTCAGATCTGTGCCTCCTGGAGTGAGGACTGTCATACACCTGACACGAGTCCACTCATTAATCTCCATTTAAAAATCCTACCTGTGCATTCCTAGAGCAAATGGTGATTAAATCACTCTCTTCTCTAAAGGTTTGCTTCTCCAACGGTTTGCTCAAGTAGTCCCCCATGTTGGTAATTTTCTTCTGTGAGAGAATTCTTTCTTTCTGTTTGAAGTATGGCGGAAAGAATAATTTGCAACACAACATAAAGGTGATATAATTTATATGTAACTGGTATGAATTGTTTCATGACACTGAATCTAAATCATATTAATTATGGCTCAGTCTCTACCCACCTGAGGCTCTTACCCTCCCTTAAAATTATAACATAAACCCAGGGCTTTGGGCAGCCTCTCTGCAGCCACAATGAGCTGAAGGCCCGTGGCTCTTCCCCAGGATTTCTTGATTGCATGTTTAAAAGCAACCAAGTATGGGCTTAATGTATCCTAATATTATTCAAACTGTCATTCGACTCTATTAATTTCACAAGTACCAATTTTTTAGAGATATATTCAACATTAACTCAAGGACTTTCCTTAAAAGCCAAAGGAAGAATTCTCACAGCTTAGTAGTTAATAATTTGTCTTTATGAAATATGTATAACTGTATTGCATGCAAATCCTTGAGTCTGTGTGGATCCTCAGCTTGCAGAATTCTCAAGCTGAATCAAGATGATCCCAAGCTGAAAATTCACAGGTGTTATTCAACAGGTGTTTTGAGCTCTGTTTGGATCTTGTTCTAGTAACTAAATCTAGAATTCAGAATTCATTGTCTACAAGTTGGATTTTTATCTAGCCTTAATCAAAATAAAAAAGAAAACTCAAGATTTCCAGATAGAGAGTTACTAATTAAATATATAATTCCCAAATCCTGGCATTTCTAAAAGAATTATTACTGTAATGTTTCTTCATATATAATCATCCGGGCGCATTTCTGTACATATCTGCTATTATTATTATAAGCAATGCAAGCAACAAAAATAATAACAATTTTCAAGGATTATAAATTCGTAAAATTGCATTTTGGTGGAAAATATGGATATCAAAGAATCTAAATGTTGAGATGCAGCACATTGTTGCCTATTATATTTTTCAAT
>NW_011495059.1:1583728-1597991 GCF_000754665.1 Bison bison bison
TGCCTATTATATTTTTCAATTTCTTGTTCATGAATTTCAGTTTAAACATGTATCTACTTTTTCATAATTTTGCCCTTCTGTTTATGGAGTTCAGGAATAAAATTAACCATGACATGGAATTTAAAGCATTTCTTGATACTGAAATTTTCTACACTATAAAGTGATTTTAAATTTTATTTACATAGTTCTCTCTCATCCAAGGACACATTTATCTGTTTTTCAATATACTTACTTCTAAATATAATTTTCCAAAGTTTATTATCATTTATTCATTCATATTGAGGATTTTTCTTGTTCTGTAATGGTTCATTACCCCATCATGACTAAGTTCAGAGGCCCAAAGGACAAGGTCACCTCCATAGTACCACTCTCCAGGGTAGGCAAAGCCTCATTCACTTAGTATCTGTGGTGCTGAACTCCACATATGGTTGATTCTACGATCCTGAGGTCATGGGCACTAATCCCTGAACGACACTCTTGATAGCTACCACACCATCATTGAGACATCGTGATTCACTGAGACCTGCTTCTTAATCTCTAATTTTCTTTTGTTTTTGTGCCGCTTGCTAAATAAGTATTTCTACTTTTTCCCTATATGCACACATTTACATAAAGATTGGTGGATACATAATGTATTTTTCAAATTAAAGTCCATTTGAATAAGTTTTGAACACTAAGGAATATTTCAGATTATCTTTACATTTGAAAATAAAATGTCTGAATCAAGCAACACCAAAGCTGAGAATTAGCAAGTGAATGATTAACATGCTGGCCTGGGACCCATTTAGCTGCTTGATGGGGATCAGAAATCATGCTTCAGTTCAGATTAGTTGCTCAGTCGTGTCCGACTCTTTGCAACCCCTGAATCGCAGCATGCCAGGCCTCCCTGTCCATCACCAACTCCTGGAGTTCACTCAAACTCACGTCCATTGAATCGGTGATGCCATCCAGCCATCTCATCCTCTGTCATCCCCTTTTCCTCCTGCCCCCAATCCCTCCCAGCATCAGAGTCTTTTCCAATGAGTCAACTCTTCACATGAGGTGGCCAAAGTACTGGAGTTTCAGCTTTAGCATCATTCCTTCCAAAGAAATCCCAGGGCTGATCTCCTTCAGAATGAACTGGTTGGATCTCCTTGCGGTCCAAGGGACTCTCAAGAGTCTTCTCCAACACCACAGTTCAAAAGCATCAATTCTTTGGCGCTCAGCTTTCTTCACAGTCCAACTCTCACATCCATACATGACCACTGGAAAAACCATAGCCTTGACTAGACGGACCTTTGTTGGCAAAGTGATGTTCTGCTTTTGAATATGCTATCTAGGTCGGTCATAACTTTCCTTCCAAGGAGTAAGCGTCTTTTAATTTCATGGCTGCAGTCACCATCTGCAGTGATTTTGGAGCCTCCCAAAATAAAGTCTGACACTGTTTCCACTGTTTCCCCATCTATTTCCCATGAAGTGATGGGATCAGAAATCATGCTTAATTCCAACTATTTCTGCCCCTCCTCCCCACCATGGTGGGAGGGTGGCATGTAGCTCTTGCCCTTCCCAAGTCCCTAGTTTCTTATTGCTGCTAAAACAAATGACCATAATCTAAATGGCTTAGTGGTTACACAGATGTATTATCTAACAGTAACAAATTACCTTCTGGAGGTCTGAAATTTGAAGTGGGTTTTATTGGGCAGAAATCCAGATGTTGACCAGGCTGTACTCCTTCTAGAAGGTCTAGGGGATAATCTGTTTTCTTGCCTTTTCCAATTGCTCGAGACCACCTGCATCCCTTGGCTCATGGTCCCTTCCTCCATCTTCAAAGCCAGCCATAGTTCAGTTCAGTTCAGTCGCTCAGTCATGTCCAACTCTGCGACCCCATGGACTGCAGCACACCAGGCTTTCCTGTCCATCACCAACTCCTGGAGCTTACTCAGACTCATGTCCATTGAGTCAGCGATGCCATCCCACCATCTCATCCTCTGTCATCCCTTTTTCCTCCCGCCTTCAATCTTTCCTAGCATCAGGGTCTTTTCTAGTGACTCAGTTCTTCACATCAGGTGGCCAGATTATCAGAGTTTCAGCTTCAGCATCAGTCCTTCCAATGAATATTCAGGACTGATTTCCTTTAGGATGGACTGGTTGGATGTCCTTGCTGTCCAGGGGACTCTCAAGAGTCTTCTTTTACACCACAGTTCAAAAGTATCAATTCTTCGGTGCACAGCTTTCTTTATAGTCCATCTCTCACATCCATACATGACTACTGGAAAACCATAGCTTTGACTATTCGGACCTCGGTTGGCAAAGTAATGTCTCTGCTTTTTAATATGCTGTCTAAGTTGGTCATAACTTTTCTTCCAAGGAGCAAGCGTCTTTTAATTTCATGGCTGCAGTCACCATCTACAGTGATTTTGGAGCCCCCCAAAATAAAGTCTGTCACTATTTCTATTGTTTCCCCATCTGTTTGCCATGAAGTGATGGGACCAGATCCCATGATGTTAGTTTTCTGAATGTTGAGTTTTAAGCTAACTTTTTCACTCTCCTCTTGCACTTTCATCAAGAGGCTCTTTAATTCTTCACTTTCTGCCATAAAGGTGATGTCATCTGCGTATATGAGGTTATTGATATTTCTCCCAGCAATCTTGATTCCAGCTTGTGCTTCATCCAGTCCAGCATTTCTGATGATGTACTCTGCATGTAAGTTAAACAAGCAGGGTGACAATATACAGCCTTGATGTACTCCTTTCCCAGTTTGGAACCAGTCTGTTGTTCCATGTCCAATTCTAACTGTTGTTTCTTGACCTGCATACAGATTTCTCAGGAGGCAGGTCAGGTAGTCTGGTATTCCCATCTCTTAAAGAACTTTCTACAGTTTATTGTGATCCACACAGTCAAAGGTTTTGGCTTAGTCAATAAAACAGAAGTAGATGCTTTTCTGGAACTCTCTTGCTTTTTTGATGATCTGTTGGATGTTGGCAGTTTGATCTGTGGTTCCTCTGCCTTTTCTAAATCCAGCTTGAACATCTGGAGGTTCACAGTTCATGTATTGCTGAAGCCTGGCTTGGAGAATTTTGAGCATTGCTTTGCTAGCATGTGAGATGAGTGCAATTGTGTGGTAGTTTGAGCATTCTTTGGCATTGCCTTTCTTAGGGATTGGAATGAAAACTGACCTTTTCCAGTCCTGTGGCCACTGCTGAGTTTTCCTAATTTGCTGACATACTGAGTGTAGCACTTTCACAGCATCAGATTTTAGGATTTGAAATAGCTCAACTGGAATTCCATCTCCTCCACTAGCTTTGTTCGTAGTGATGCTTTCTAAGGCCCACTTGACTTCACATTCCAGGATGTCTGGCTCTAGGTGAGTGATCACACCATTGTGATTATCTGGATCATGAAGATCTTTTTTGTATAGTTCTTCTTTGTATTCTTGCCATCTCTTCTTAATGTCTTCTGCTTCTGTTAGGTCCATACCATTTCTGTCCTTTATTGAGCCCATCTTTGCTGAAATGTTCCTTTAGTATCTCTAATTTTCTTGAAGAGATCTCTATTCTTTCTCATTCTGTTGTTTTCCTCTATTTCTTTGCATTGATCACTGAGCAGGGCTTTCTTATCTGTCCTTGCTATTCTTTGGAACTCTGTGTTATCTTTTCTTTTGAAATCTCTCTCTGATAGTTAATCTCCTGCCTCCCTCTTTCAGTGATAAGGATCCCCCTGTGATTACACAGGCCCACCCAACTAATCCAGGATAATATCCATTTCAAGATTTTTGCCACATCTGCAAAATCCCTTTTACCTTGTAGTGTTTTCACAGGTTCTGGGTATTAGGCCATGAACGTCTTTGTGAGGCGTGCATTACTGTTCCACAGTGAGGACCCTATATGAGGTGTGGAATCTAATGCCATCATTTTTTCCCTGGTAGTACAGGTGCTCAGCAGTGGTTGTTCTGAATCATTCCTGGTTCTCCCATGTCCTTTGGATCCTTGGTCTATGGCCGGGCCAGTTCTCTTATTTCTACTCTGGCCCAGTTCTAAATTCTAGCCTCTCTCTAAAGCCTCTCTTCTTTAGAGCTTGTGTGTCAGCCTTAAGTCACTGCTTGCTTAAGCTGTTTGCTTTCTGCAAGGTGGTATCTTTGTACTTATAGTGCCAAGTGCAGTATCTTAGGCCCCAGAATAATTGAACTCTGCACATGTTGGAGGAATACCCTGAACATATGCTTCAAACCCAGCAACATTAGAAAATATTTTAAAATAATCAGTTGTTAGGGTATCATAATAGCAAATACTGTTTGAAGCTATAGATTTCATTGGGTGGACGTTTCCATTTCCATTTGGCTTCATCTTCCCCATTTTTCCCTTGCTCGCAAGGTGCTCAACAGCGCTCACCTACCTGAAAGTGCACAAGAGACTCGGGAGTATCTCTCCTTACAATGTCATAATTGCTTTAACTTTTCTTCTACCTAGCGCACCATAAATGCAGTCAACTGATCTTTGCGTTCTTTGACAACTATAGTTCCATTTGCTTTATTTAGAAACAAATGTAATTACTTAAACTGGGGAAGACAGAACTACTTTTGCAGCAAAGTCAAAACATGCATCAACACTCATCTCTATAATTATTTCGCCAGAAAAAAAAAAAGTCCTTACTGGCTTTTCTCACTAGTAAAGAGGGTCCTCACCAGTGGTTGGCAACTCTACTAAGTAATATATGTCAGTTCTGTTCTCAGGACCATAAGCCTAGCCTGACCAGCTTACCCTTAGAGTCCAGGAGTCATGCAGATGAAGCTCAGATACTTCTATCTGTGGCTTATTGTTGAAGAAGATAGCCTTTTGAAGGAGTTGAATCTGAGTTTGTGTCTTTGACTCTGCTGTCTTCTTGGAAGATTAGGCAAAATAATTAATGGGCAAGATTAGGGGTGACAGAGTTTTCTGCAGAGAGCCAGATAGTAAATATTTTAGGCTTTGTAGACCACATGGTCTCTTGTAACTATTCAGCTCTGCTAGAATTGTAGCATGAGTTTTTAAAAATGGGCATAATTGTATTCCATTTAAACTTATAAAAATAGATTGGATTTGGCTCATGGGCTATATTTTGCTGAGTCTTGGGCAAGATACTTGCCCTCTTAAACTTTAATGACATTCATAATGAATATTAAGTGCTGACTTTGAGGATATTAAAATATTAAAGAGATACTGTTTATTAAATGCTTAGGACATTACCTGCCATACCGTGAATGGTCAGTATATCTTTTGATGGATGAGTGGATGAATGGATGAATTGATGGATGGCTTAATGGGTGAATGGAAAGGACGGAGAGAGAGATAGGAAGGGGAAAAAAGAGAAAAGGAGCAGCCACACTGAAACTAAATATATTGAATAATACCTACCAGTTTCTGGGAGAAAATACTCTCTTGCTATAGGGATAATGGACCAAATGTAGCTAAACTGATTATGTGAGTCATGTCTTGTCACTTGGAGCAGAGCAACAGGGCTAAACAGAGGCTTGAGTCACCACAGTAAAAAAAAAAAAAAAAAAAAAAAAATTATTTCCTTTTCTACTATCTGCTACTTCCCTATCCCACCAGGATCTATTTTCTGTGAGTTAGAGCCATCCCACCGGCCCTAAGCTCCTGCATGACTTCCTTCAGAGAATCCAGGAAAATGACTGATGTTCCAGCTGTGGAGGCGCCCTGGGAGGTGCCTGTGTTTTGGCCCCACTGCGGTCACATCTGCCTTTCTTCTCCACACTGAGTATCTGGCTGATGTCCAGATGGTCTGGAAGCTGTGATGGCTCCTAGGCCTTAGGATTTTCAGATCTGTTTCTGTGAATGACTGATCTGTTCTCCCGGGGTCCCCTCAAGCAGTCTGGATAGATGAAACCTTGTTCAGTGCAGTGTACTAGTGCCTAAGAAAAGACCACCAAATGCAAAGGTGTCCCCCCATTCGGTAAAAGAAACTGAAGAAGCTCTCAGATGGGAACTTCTGGCTTTAAATGTTTATCTCTGAAATAGACTGTTCCATCTTGCAACTGACATTTTAGTGAAGACATGAAAAAGAAAAGAGAGAAAACAAGTAAATAAAAACTACCCTGTAACACTGAAAACTAGGCCTGAAAATTGGATCTTTTTTCCAACAATAGGCAGTGAAACTATTTTATTGAAGTCTGAACAGATATGGATCCAAATATAGGTAAGAAGACCGTTTGGCTTGCCATACTGTCTTAATGCTTAATTCAGATACATGGGGTCTATTCAGATGAGGAAACTGAGTCACTCTACCATGTGAGTGTTGCTTTTTAAGATGAAGATGTGATTAAACACTATAAAAATGGATCCAGAGCTTTATGAGAATTTGAGCAAGAAGAAAAGTAAAACTATATTTTAAAAAATTTGAGGCTTAATGTCACAGAATCACATACATTTATCAGGTCATCCAGGGCTTTGCCTCAAACAGTATATTCATCATTCAGATGGGGGGAAAAAAAAAAAAGATTAAATGTTACAGAGTTTGCGGAGGTGTGTCCTAGGATGGAGGAGCATGCAGATTCAGAGGAGACACAGAGCAGAGGCTTCTCACCCAATCTTGAAGGTAAGGAGGATCATTTGAAAAATGAGGATGCCTCCCTGTTGGAGTGGCTTAATGCAGTGACCGTATGTAGCAACCATGTGACCCAGAATTTCTAAGACAGCTCCAACTGTCCATTTATTTTTTCTTAAATTAGATGATCCCTTCAAATGGGTCAAAGTAGTTTTAACTTCTAGACCATTGTGAATTTTTTTTTCCTTATGATTGGCTTAGAAAATATGGTCACTGGGAACACGAAGGTCCAGTAGTTAGACTCATTCCACTAGCTAAAGTCTGAAAAGTATTTGGTACTTAGAGAGCCTGCAAAGTAGAACTTTTCCTCAAGATCACAATGGATTAGCTAGTAAATAACATGTGTTCCAGGTACAAATATCTACCGTAAATCAACATATTTTAGTATAAGATGGTTCTTTGCTATAAGCGTTCAGTGATCATCTATCAATTCATAACTCTTTTCCAAGTTGATTTTCTCTCTCCTGCATTGTACTGGTTGCTCCGGTGTCCATCACCATTTGCATCTTCTGTTAATACTCTGACAGTTGCAGATGGGCTCATTCACTTGGGTTTGTGTACTTCTTTTCACTCTAGCATTCTGAGACTGAGACTGCCTTCTGTAGGGATTGAGAGAGAATGGGTGGGGCAGAGGGTAAGAGTGAAGAGAGAGATTGAAACAGCCCCCCAGGGACTTCCCTGGTGGTCCAGTGGTTACGACTTCACTTTCCAATTCAGGGGGTTCAAGTTCAATCCCTGGTTGGAGAGCTAAGATCCCACAAGCCTCTAGGCCAAAAAGCCAAAACAAAACAGAAGCAATATTATAATAAATTCAATAAAGACTTTAAAAACAGTCCATATCAAAAAAATCTTAAAATAAGTGCCACCCAAATGAGAAAACAGGCTGCCATATTCTTACCACCAGATTTCACAGGAAGAATGAAAGCAAAAAAAAAAAAAAAAAATCTGGGAAAGGACCTAGCACATTTCAAGTTCCAGGAACTGTGGTGGATGTTTTTTTGTTTTGTTTTGTTTCATATTCACCTCTCTTATTATTCCTTTGTTCATTCTTGCTTTCTCTCTCTGACACATGACTTAGCAAAATTAGATATTTTAAAGTCTCTAGTAAGAATATGCCTCAGAGGAATTAAGGATCTTTTCCAGGGCCACTGAGTGTAAGGAATTAAGCTAGACCTTCTCAGAAGGACTTTCAGCTCCAGAACACATATTCTTTCTCCTATATCCTCGTCCCTTCCATCTAACGACAGCTTAATGGGCCTCCATCTTTGCAGTTATCTGAAGGGCCACCATGCCAATGTTCATCTTTTCTTACACTGCTTTGAAAGAAAAATGCTTTAATAGTCCTTGTTAAAGGGAATTTTGTATCTAACTCTGTCTCCTTTTTGCTCTGGCTGCCAGGAAGCTTCAGGTCACATTTGAAACGTGATGGTGGTACCTGTGAGGACCTTATGGTTGGCACACGGGCATCCTTCTTGCTGTGGTGCTCACAGCTCTGTCTTTAGGCTGTTTTCTTGATGCTTTACTCCTACTGACTTTTTGCTGGTGTTGTATCTTATTCCTTTCATACGCTATCTCAAATCCTTTGTGGAATATGGGGGTGAAAGAATGAAAGTTGAATACCAAATACATCATACATGTACACTAATGATTGTTAATTAGCAATGATCTGTATCTCCTGTCACATTGTCGCCTGTCTCAGCTTTGGAACATTCATCACTTTTCTCCTTTGTCTGCTTTTTTTCAGAACATTCAGGACTAAGAGAGTTGGGGAGGAAGATTTCTAGCCCCCATGCTCATTTCAGCTTAAGCAGTTCTGAATAGTTTGTGCTTTCTCCACAGTTCCCTCAAAGTGCTGTTTGGTTCTAGCCTTTTCCTAGATCTGGCTTTTAAAAACCATTTTTTTTTTTTTTCCTTTTCCCCATCGTTTGAGCACCTCGATGAATGCATTGGGCTACTTACAATATTAATAACTCATGTCGTTCTAACCTTATGTTCCTGATAAAGGAATTCTCTGCTGTTTAAGGCTCTGGGATGAATAATGGCTGAGTGTTTCTATTGTCCTCTTAAAATGGAGATTACTATATGTTGAATCACAACAGAACTACTTTTTTATAGGCTGTGAATAGCATAAAGGCCCATCATGTTATTCCAGGCAGTGCCAACTGAATGGATAATGGGAAGCCAATTATTATAAATAATGCCTTGTTTCCTTTTGGCCCTGTGCAAACTTCACAGAGCCAGATTCTGTTCAGAGCCGGGAGAGTAAAGGAGACTGTGCACGCCCACACCTAGCACAGTGCCTGGCCCAGGTCAGGGCCGAATCATAGCCCAGTCCTAATCTGATCTCAGCTGTGGTGCTGTAGTTTTGCCTTGTCTTTTCCTTCACTATGATTTTGCTGGGATAAGGGTTTGCAGACAACCATCATTTCCCATTCAGATTCTTTGATAGGGCTGGGGCAAGCTGGATTGGACAGGGGTATGAGTTCAGGCCACTTTGCAGGGCTCCTGGGAACCCAGCTGGGTGAGCAGAATGCTGCTTGGTGAGTCTGGTTGCCGTAGAACTGGAGGAGGAAGAAAACAGAAAGGAACATTCTAGCAGAGTAGACAAGGTTGGTCTGAGAGAAGAGCCAGGGGTGGTTGGGGAGTATGGGTCTAGCATTCAGAAGCCAAGAGGAACAGGGTCTGCTGCCATGTGGGAATGGGATTGGGTAGGATGGAAGGAAGAAGCACATGGATGAGGTGAGTTGCCAGAGATTCGGCTGGGTAGGTGGTGATGCCCTCAGCAAGAATGTTCATACTGAAAGCTCTTGCAGAATGAGGCTGTGTTTTCCAAGCCTCTCACGTGCTGATGGAATAAGCCCCAGATTCTTTCATCATCTCCCATTGCATAGAGTGGGACTTGGAGGAAGTTTACCCATTTTCCTCTCTGGGCCTGAGTATCATGGTTTGCAAAAGGAGGATGCTGGGCTACACGTTCTCTAAGAGGTGTGTGAGTGTGTGTGTGTGTGTGTGTGTGTGATTAATAATGATGTGAGGCAGTCTCATGTAAAAGCAATTTTTTTTTTTCTAGGCGAACATAGTCTTGAAGCCATGAACTTTCTACTCCTAACCATGTTTTTTATTTTGACATCTGTTGCTCTACACAGACTTCTTTGTAACTCCCAGCTACTAGCATTGAAATTCTATCAGCACTGGAGTCTAGGACCAAACTGAGTGAGCAGCAGGAAGCATAATTTAATATGGATGCTTTGCTTAACACTGTACATTTTTATGGAAAAAGCAATACCTACTCCAAAGCTGGCATTCTGAAATTGGATGACATATCCATGGTTTTCAGTGGACATATGACACATATCCATATGTCAGAGCATTGGTGGAGGGAAAATAAATTTTTTAGGGTAGGAGCATATTTAGATTTAATACATGTCAAGGAGTGCCCTGTCCTTTAAGGTATAGGCGTACAGAAGGAGTAGCAAGCAATCAAAGGCATTTTGATTTTTTTTTTTATTCAACTTTTTTTTTAAATTTTATTTTATTTTTAAACTTTACATAATTGTATTAGTTTTGCCAAATATCAAAATGAATCCATCACAGGTATACATGTGCTCCCCATCCTGAACCCTCCTCCCTCCTCCCTCCCCATACCATCCCTCTGGGTCGTCCCAGTGCACTAGCCCCAAGCATCCAGTATAGTGCATTGAACCTGGACTGGCATCTCATTTCATACATGATATTTTACATGTTTCAATGCCATTCTCCCAAATCTTCCCACCCCTCTCCCTCTCCCACAGAGTCCATAAGACTGTTCCATACATCAGTGTCTCTTTTGCTGTCTCGTACACAGGGTTATTGTTATCATCTTTAAAAATATGGAACGCTTCACGAATTTGCATGTCATCCTTGCGCAGGGGCCATGCTAATCTTCTCTGTATCGTTCCAATTTTAGTATATGTGCTGCCGAAGCGAGCACAGCATTTTGATTTTAAAGTACTTTTTAAAGAAGTATCAAGTTAATCCAACTGACTGTCCTTTAGCTTGCATTTCATTGCTGCTTCTCTTTACCCTGCCAAGAGGATTTTTGCCCATCCTGAGTCTATATCAACCCATTACTCTGTCTACTGCCTGTTAGCTGTCCTCCTTCATAGCTATCACTTGGCGTAGATCATTGAAGGGGAATTTAATATTAATAGTAGGAAGGAGTGTAGACATCTTTAATTCAGGAGCAAGATGTAGACTTGGAAATATAGGCTTGAGAGTCACCAGGATATAGATAGTGATTTAATTTAAGGTAACAGATGAGATCAGAAGGGGAGGAGAAAGATCTGGTACACAACACCAATGTGAAAATTGAACATACGGACAGGGGATGAAGGGCCTGCAAGGCAAGCCAAGAAGGAGACTTGAGAAATCTCTAAGATCACTCAGAAGCCAAGGAATTAAGTATTTAAAGGACACTCAGTTGTGTCTATTTGCGACCCCATGAACTCTAGCCCGCCAGGCTCCTCTGTCAATGGAATTCTCCAGGCAAGGATACTGGAGTGGGTAGCCATTCCCTTCTCCAGGGGATCTTCCTGACCCAGGGATCGAACCCAGGTCTCCTGTATTGCAGGCAGATTCTTTACTATCTGAGCCACCAGGGAAGCCCATTTAAAGGGAAGACTGGTCAATTCTATGCTTGCTGAGTGGTCGCTTAAGAAAAGAACTAAAAGAAACCCATAGTTTAGCAACATGGGATCCATGGCAGGAAAAATTCCAATACAGATGAGGACAGAAGTTGAATGAGTTAAGGACAAGAAAAGTAGTGATCAATCTCATTTCACTCTTTCGGTTAATGTGCCCATGAGGTGGGCTGGAGTGTTTGGACAATAACCTGTGAGAAGAATGGAGATAAGAGGATTTTCTCTTTATGGGGAGAAGTGAGGCTTGTTTAAATGCTGATAGGAAGAGACCAATGGAGAGGAAGGTTGAAGACAGAAGGAAGAGGGGTAACTGGCAAGCACGAAGTCCTGAGAAGGCTGGAGGGCTGAAGACCCAGGGGAAGGAATGCCCTGGAATAGGAGACTGGGCGAACTGGGAGAGGGAGGGATGCAAGTAAAGGCTTCATAACAGGGGGATCAGCCCATCCCTTTGTGATGGCCTCTTTTGCTTCTATGGAATAAGAGATAAGATCACCCCCTAAAATTGGAATAGAAAAGGATGCAGGAGCATGGAGAAAATTAGCGAAAGCAGCAATGGGAAATTGGGGCCAGGTACCCAGGGAACTGGGGAAAGGATGGCTCAGCTAACCTTGGAAACCATCTGTTAGTCTGGGATTATACTATCTTCTGGAGCAGGGCTCAGCAGCCAAGATGGAACATGGTTTGTGACATTGGTATAAGGTGTCATGGGTTGCATTGTGTCCCCCAGGTTCATATGTTGAAGTCATAACTCCCAGAATATCAGAATGTGACTTCTTTGGAAATAAGGTCCTTGTGGATGCAATTAAGATGAGGTCATAGGGCGCTAATCCAGTGTGACTGTTGTTTGGTTGCTGAGTTGTGTCCGACTCTTTGCAACCCCATAGTCTGCAGCATGCCAGGCTTCCCTGTTCTTCACAGTATCTCCAGGATTTGCTCAAATTCATGTCCATTGAGTTGGTCATGCTATCTCACCATCTCTTCTGGTGTGACTTGTGTCCTTATAAGAACATGGAATTTAGACACAGACACATGCCCATGGAGAGAATGCTAAGAAGGCAGGGATTGCGGTGTTACTTCTACAGGCCAGGGAACACTTGTCAGCACACCAGCAGCAGTGAGGGGAGGGTCGTAGGATGGACTCTCACTCGTAGACCCGCTCTGCAGATACCCTGGTCGTCCTGGGCTTCTGACCTGCAGACTGTGAGTCGGTACATTTCTGTCCTCGGAGACACTCGTCAGCAGTACTTTGTGCTGCCGTCCTGACACACAAGTACAAAAGGGAGCCAGGGGTGTTTATTTTTCTTTCCCCTTTTTTTTTTTTTTCTTTTGCATCTTCAAGTTGGTTGTAAAGGACTTCAGACAAACATTTTAAGCGCACATTATGAAAGTGTTATAAAGAAATAGCTCAAGGAATCCAAGATGAATCAGGAAAGAAGGCAAAAAAATAAAATATCAATAGGAGAGAAAACGTATAAAGAAAAAATAATGAGGAAGTTTGGAGTTGAAATGTTCTTTCAGGTCCTACAGTTGTAACTGCGAATAGTTCCTAGGACCTTAGTTTCTGAGAAAATCTCAACCCTCCTCAGAAGTTTCCTGTAAAGGTTAATCTTAGCCTCCAGGTTCTTGCTAAAATGATCACTATGTTACTCCTCAAATTAGAACTCAGCTTAGATCATAGCCAAGGTATTTGCAAATAATCATCTCTTGTTAGGCACTGACTTCCATTTACATACTGTAACCACAGATCGAATATATTCTCAGAGGGACTTTCAAGTTATCTGAGCTGTGTGAGTCTTCAAAGGGCTGTGTGGCTTCGTGTGGATTTAATAGGCTCTTGGCCCCGTGTGTGATTCAGCATTTCCTAGGTTCCAGTTCTCAGAGAATTTGCTCATTAGCTTCGAGAGACAGTTTTGAATGGAATAAAATAAAGGGGAGAGTGGGTTGTGGTTTGAAAAGCTGCTGTGATTAAAATCATAAGGACAGCTGCTGTTCAGTGTCACTCAGTGTGGATAAAGAAGTGCTTGCTGTCAGAAAGCCACTGGGCTGTAAATTTTGTTTATTGTACAACTGGCCGCTTTCTGCAGAGTTTAAAGTTTTAGGAAGAGTACATGAATAGACCACATGGAGCCAAACCAAGTTCCTCTTTTTTAAAATCTTCCTTGAAAAAATAACAGTTTTTTTCATTGAAAAAAATTTGGAAAATACATGAAAGTAAATATAAAAAGCGGATAATTGATCTCTTGACTTTTAACCTTTTGAATGCCTTTTGATTTGGTCTCCACCCCACCATTCATATAGGCACAGGCATATTTTTATGAACTTAGAAGCATATTATAATAGTTTTTTTAAAATTGAAGTATAGTGCCTTTACAGTGTTGTGTTATTTCTTGCTATACAGCAGAGTGAGTCAGCTATGTATGCATATACATATATCCCTTCACTTTTGCATTTCCTTCCCATTTAGGTCACCACAGAGCACTGAGTAGAGTTCCCTGTGCGATACAGCAGGTTCTCATTAGTTATCTTTTTTATCAGATCAGATCAGATCAGTCGCTGAGTCGTGTCCGACTCTTTTCGACCCCATGAATCGCAGCACGCCAGGCCTCCCTGTCCATCACCCACTCCCGGAGTTCACCCAGACTCAACTCCACTGAATCAGTGATGCCATCCAGCCATCTCTTCCTCTGTCGTCCCCTTCTCCTCCTGCCCCCAATCCCTCCCAGCATCAGAGTCTTTTCCAATGAGTCACCTCTTCACATGAGGTGGCCAAAGTACTGGAGTTTCAGCTTTAGCATCATTCCTTCCAAAGAAATCCCAGGGCTGATCTCCTGCAGAATGGACTGGCTGGATCTCCTTGCAGTCCAAGGGACTCTCAAGAGTCTTCTCCAACACCACAGTTCAAAGGCATCAATTCTTCGGCGCTCAGCCTTCTTCACAGTCCAACTCTCACATCCATACATGACCACAGGAAAAACCATAGCCTTGACTAGACGGACCTTTGTTGG
>NW_011495059.1:1598091-1598809 GCF_000754665.1 Bison bison bison
ATATGCTATCCAGGTTGGTCATAACTTTCCTTCCAAGGAGTAAGTGTCTTTTAATTTCATGGCTGCAGTCCCCATCTGAAGTGATTTTGGAGCCCAGAAAAATAAAGTCTGACACTGTTTCCCCATCTATTTCCCATGAAGTGATGGGACTGGATGCCATGATCTTCGTTTTCTGAATGTTGAGCTTTAAGCCAACTTTTTCACTCTCCATTTCCACTTTCATCAAGAGGCTTTTGAGTTCCTCTTCACTTTCTGCCATAAGGGTGGTGTCATCTGCATATCTGAGGTTATTGATATTTCTCCCAGCAATCTTGATCCCAGCTTGTGTTTCTTCAAGTCCAGCGTTTCTCATGATGTACTCTGCATATAAGTTACATAAGCAGGGTGACAATATACAGCCTTGACGAACTCCTTTTCCTATTTGGAACCAGTCTGTTATTCCATGTCCAGTTCTAACTGTTGCTTCCCGACCTGCATACAAATTTCTCAAGAGGCAGATCAGGTGGTCTGGTATTCCCATCTCTTTCAGAATTTTCCACAGTTTCTTGTGATCCACACAGTCAAAGGCTTTGGCATAGTCAATAAAGCAGAAATAGATGGTTTTCTGGAACTCTCTTGCTTTTTCCATGATCCCGCAGATGTTGGCAATTTGATCTCTGGAGACTCTGCCTTTTCTCAAACCAGCTTGAACATCAGGAAGTTCACGGTTCACATATTG
>NW_011495059.1:1599282-1600369 GCF_000754665.1 Bison bison bison
ATAGCTCAACTGGAATTCCATCACCTCCACTACCTTTGTTCGTAGTGATGCTTTCTAAGGCCCACTTGACTTCACATTCCAGGATGTCTGGCTCTAGGTCAGTGATCACACCATCATGATTATCTGGGTCGTGAAGATCTTTTTTGTACAGTTCTTCTGTGTATTCTTGCCATCTCTTCTTAATATCTTCTGCTTCTGTTAGGTCCATACCATTTCTGTCCTTTATCGAGCCCATCTTTACATGAAATGTTCCTTTGGTATCTCTGATTTTCTTGAAGAGATCCCTAGTCTTTCCCATTCTGTTGTTTTCCTCTATTTCTTTGCATTGATCGCTGAAGAAGGCTTTCTTATCTCTTCTTGCTATTCTTTGGAACTCTGCATTCAGATGCTTATATCTTTCCTTTTCTCCTTTGCTTTTCGCTTCTCTTCTTTTCACAGCTATTTGTAAGGCCTCCCCAGACAGCCATTTTGCTTTTTTGCATTTCTTTTCCATGGGGATGGTCTTGATCCCTGTGTCCTGTACAATGTCATGAACCTCATTCCATAGTTCATCAGGCACTCTAACTGTCAGATCTAGGCCCTTAAATCTATTTCTGACTTCCACTGTATAATCATAAGGGATTTGATTTAGGTCATACCTGAATGGTCTAGTGGTTTTCCGTACTTTCTTCAATGTAAGTCTGAATTTGGCAATAAGGAGTTCATGGTCTGAGCTGCAGTCAGCTCCTGGTCTTGTTTTTGCTGACTGTATAGAGCTTCTCTGTCTTTGGCTGCAAAGAATATAATCAATCTGATTTCGGTGTTGACCGTCTGGTGATGTCCATGTATAGAGTCTTCTCTTGTGTTGTTGGAAGAGGGTGTTTGTTATGACCAGTGCATTTTCTTAGCAAAACTCTATTAGTCTTTGCCCTGCTTCATTCCGTATTCCTAGGCCAAATTTGCCTGTTACTCCAGGTGTTTCTTGACTTCCTACTTTTGCATTCCAGTCCCCTATAATGAAAAGGACATCTTTTTTGGTGTTAGTTCTAAAAGGTCTTGTAGGTCTTCATAGAACCGTTCAACTTCTGCTTCTTTAGCGTTACTGGTT
>NW_011495059.1:1600469-1600907 GCF_000754665.1 Bison bison bison
TGTGATATCGAATGGTTTGCCTTGGAAACAAACAGAGATCATTCTGTCATTTTTGAGATTGCATCCAAGTACTGCATTTCAGACTCTTTTGTTGACCATGATGGCTACTCCATTTCTTCTGAGGGATTCCTGCCCGCAGTAGTAGATATAATGGTCATCTGAGTTAAATTCACCCATTCCAGTCCATTTCAGTTCGCTGATTCCTAGAATGTCAACATTCACTCTTGCCATCTCTTGTTTGACCACTTCCAATTTGCCTTGATTCATGGACCTGACATTCCCGGTTCCTATGCAATATTGCTCTTTACAGCATCGGACCTTGCTTCTATCACCAGTCACATCCACAGCTGGGTATTGTTTTTGCTTTGGCTCCATCCCTTCATTCTTTCTGGAGTTATTTCTCTATTGATCTCTAGTAGCATATTGGGCACCTACTGA
>NW_011495059.1:1601007-1606372 GCF_000754665.1 Bison bison bison
TTCGCGGGGTTCTCAAGGCAAGAATACTGAAGTAGTTTGCCATTCCCTTCTCCAGTGGATCACATTCTGTCAGATCTCTCCAGCATGACCTGCCCATCTTGGGTTGCCCCACGGGCATGGCTTAGTTTCATTGAGTTAGACAAGGCTGTGGTCCTAGTGTGATTAGATCGACTAGTTTTCTGTAAGTATGGTTTCAGTGTGTTTGCCCTCTGATGCCCTCTTGCAACACCTACCGTCTTACTTGGGTTTCTCTTACCTTGGGCGTGGGGTATCTCTTCACGGCTGCTCCAGCAAAGCGCAGCCATTGCTCCTTACCTTGGACGATGGGTATCTCCTCACCACCGCCCTTCCTGACCTTCAACGTGGGATAGCTCCTCTAGGCCCTCCTGCGTCCGCGCAGCCATGGCTCCTTGGACGTGGGGTTGGTCCTCCCAGCCACCACCCCTGGCCTCAGGCGTGGGGTTGCTCCTCCCAGCCGCTGCCCTTAGTGTATATATGTCAATCCCAATCCGTCCCACCTCCCCTTCCCCCCTCCCCTTGGTATCCATATGTGTATTTTGTGTATCAGTGTCAACCCACTCCAGTACTTTTGTTTGGAAAATCCCATGGACGGAGGAGCCTGGTGGGCTGCAGTCCATGGGGTCACGAAGAGTCGGACACAACTAAGCGACTTCACTTTCACTTTTCACTTTGATGCATTGGAGAAGGAAATGGCAACCCACTTCAGTGGTCTTGCCTGGAGAATCCCAAGGACGGCGGAGCCTGGTGGGCTGCCGTCTATGGGGTCGCACAGAGTCGGACACGACTGAAGCGACTTAGCAGCAGCAGCAGCAGCAGTCTTTATTTCTGCTTTTCAAATAAGTTTATGACATTTTTCTAGATTGCAAATATATGCTTTAGTATACAATACTTGTCTTTTCTCTTTCTTGACTGACTTCATTCCATGTGACAGTCTCTAGGTCCATCCACGTCTCTCCAAATGGCACAATTCCATTCTTTTTTATGGCTGAGTAATATTCCATTGTTGTAATACAGTTTTGAAACTTGCTTTTCAGTTAACATTATATCCTTTCTACATTCTCACACCATGAAAGATTATTTCAGTGGTGTTCCAAGGCCCATTCCTATAATTTAATCTTTTCTTCTCCTCGGAAACTTAGATTGATTCTAGATTTTTGCAAAGACAAATGAGTCAATATACATTTTCATGTGTATAAATATATATGTATATGTGTGTGTGTATAAAGTTTGAGGTTTCTGTAATTGCAGTTGAATCTGTTGTAGTTCATCCAGAAATATAGTGGGGCGGTGGAGGGAACACTTCCAAATTCCAAGTCCATCAAGCTGAATTCTTTAAATACGAGGCCTGTTAGCAGGAGAGCACTGCCTGATTTTCATTTCCGTGACAGGCCAAGATTTGATACCAGCAGAACACCAGCGGGAGGTGGCTGCCCAGAGAAGGGGTCAAGTGCAGACTGTTATTGTATGTAATAGGATGGGGGCCTCAGAAGCTGCGTGGCTTCCCCTCTATGAATCCAGGCCGTGCCTCATGGGAGAAGCAGGTTGTGGTGGGGTGGGATTTTTTTCTTCCCATCCTCTCAGTTCCCTCATGATGGAAAATTCATAAACTGTTCCTGGTGACAGTTGTGCAAAATGAAAAGCTCCGTGAATGTGTGGAGAATAGATTATCCTGACTGCTGGTAAGCATTTGACAAATTGGGAGTTTTGTCATACATCAGAGAACAATGGAGGGAGAATAAGGAGCGATGGGCATCATATAAATACAACACACCTGACGGCTCCTGGTGACATGTATCTTCTGGCGTGGTGGGGAGGGGGAGGCACAGGGAGAGATGGGTGGGCGGTGGGCAGGTCGCTGGCATCTGTGAGGCTGCAGGGCGCATCCCACCATCAAGGCCCCCTTTCACTGAGTGTTAGGAGGAGTCAGCTTGTTTAGGGTCATGCACATCACAGTTTTTTGAAGTAAAGAAATTTTCCCCACGAGTCTGATGTGGGGGTGTCCCTGAAGTCACCAAGGGGCTGAACAGAGTCTCATGTGCTCCGGTAAGTGGACGAATAGCCCAGTTGGAGATGGATCTTGAAATCCATTCACATGGGGATGGACCAATAACAGGGAGGGGTGGGGACAGAGAAATGCATTGGTTTCTTTCCTGGCCACCTGGCCTCGCACACACCATCACCAGTCAGAAGGGGATGCTCTCAAGTGAGGAAGGATGGTTTGGAGAGAGTGTTGAGTTGCTTTCATTCCTGAATATCTCAGCAATGAGTTACAGGAAGAACAGATAGATCCTGCAGAGGTGGCTGTGGGGGCAGAACGGCCTCAGAGGGCAGGTGGGGCTCCAGGGCACAGGGAGGAGCAGCTGGTAGACCTGACATCAGTCTTCACTCTCTTTTCCCAGTGGTGTGACCTCTGATAGGTAAGTGACTTGACCTTTTTGAGCCTCAGTCATCTGACCTATATAATGGGATGGTGGTTCCTGCTCCAGGAGTAATATTGTGAAGATTAAATGAGATAATATGAGAAAAGTGCCTGCTTGCCTACTAAGATGACTCTGAGCAAAAAGACAATAATGTGTTGGTGAGGATGTGGAGAAATTGAAACCCTCATACATTGCTGGTACAAATTTAAAATGGAGCAACTAGTTTGGAAAAGTTTGGGAGTTCTTCAAAACGTATAGAGTTATGATCTGTTCTAGTGATCCTGCACTTAACTATATACCCAAGAGAAATGAGAAGGTTCATCCACCGAAAAAAATTGTACTTGGATGTTCACAGCAGCGCTATTCACAATAGTCCCAAAGTAGAAAGAGCCCATTTGTCTATTAACTGATGAATGGATACATAAAATGTGGTATGTCTATACAAGGGACTATTACTTGACAATAAAAAGGAATGAGATTCTGATATATGCTACAACACGGATGAATCGTGAAAACACACGGAGTGAAAAGAGTGAGTCACAGAAGACCATGTAGGCTATGATTCCATTTATAGGAAATGTCCAGAATAGGCAGGTCTGCAGAAACAGAAAGTAGATTCGTAGTTGCCAAGGGCTGAGGGGTTAAGGGACAGTTGGGAAGATGATTGATAAAGTGTTTGGGGTTTCTTTTGGGGAGTGATTAAAATGCTCTAAAACCAGCTATGATGATGGTAGCACAGCTCTACAAATATGCTAAAATTTACTGGGTTGAACACTGGATAAATTGTAGAGTATGTTAATTATATCATAATAGAAGTTTTATTCCACCCCCAACCACCGCCCCATTAAAAAAAAAAGCTTAACAGGGTGTCAGTTTTCAGATTTTTAAGTTCAAGCCTTCCTATTCCTCCCTTTAAAATATCTGGTCAAAAGAGAGACAGTGAGCCTTCATTTAAATCAAAAGTACACCCCAAGGGCTACGCTCCATGTGGAGTGTGTTCCATAAAAAGTGAAATTGTTAGTCACTCAGTGGTGTCTGACTCTTTGCAACTCCATGGACTGTAGCCTGCCAGGCTCCCCTGTCCATGGAGTTCTCCAGGCAAGAATACTGGAGTGGGAAGCCATTCCCTTGTCCAGGGGATCTTCCCAACCCAGGGATCAAACCCTGGTCTCTCTTGTTGCAGGCAGATTCTTTACTGTCTGAGCCACCAGGGAAGCCCCACAAAATCCAGGGTATGGACTGAAATCCAGTTTTGATCACCTGGATTCCTTCCTCACACCTCAGGGCAGCACTCCCATTTGTTTGGGTCTGCATTAAGCCCACGGTGCCACCTTGCCAAAGAACCTGGGGAAGAAAGCTGTTGTTTAAAAGAAAGAAAGTTCTTCCCACTGTCTAGCTCAGGTCTTCCCACTGTAATTGAAGTCGGTGTCCCACCGCCTAGGCGTCTATGGCATCCTGGCATCTGTTGAGGCTTGGATGCCTGGAGTCAAATGAAATAAGTGCCTCTTTGGAGAACGGTTCCTGGAGGCCACTGCACATTTGTCACATGTCAGTGGGATCTGCATATGGATGTGAAATGTATATTTAAAAATGTGCACACACTCGGCTGCACACACATTTTGCTCCGAATGTGTTTATTCAATTGCCCATCACAGACCCGCCCTGGGGGGGCTGGGCTGACCTATTTACCTGTGCCTGCCAGCCCATAGGCCCCCCGTATGTAAACATCCCCTGACCACCCTGCTCCTTTCCCCACCCCCTAGAGGGAGGGCAACTGGAAGGTTCTGCTGTGCAGAGGGTTCCAGCTCTAAAGATGGATTTCTCACCTTGACTGAAAGGAGCTGGCAGCTCCCGCTTTCTGAGACAGCAGTCAAGGAGCAGAGTGAGCCCTGGCTTGGAGTCCGTGGAGTTGGCGAATCCTGGCTGCTTCGCTTAGTGGCCGTGAGACATTGGGTATCACAAGTGACCTCTCTTGTTCTCAGTTTCCTCAATGATAATGGATCTAGGTCCACCAAGGACCTCAACATTTGGAGAATTCCTTTCTCATGTGCCTATGAGGAGTAAAAAGTTGCCTCCAGGATATTAGAATCTTCTGATTCACCTCCCCGATTGGGTCCAGGGATGGCGTCTGGGACTAGGATACACAATCCCATTCTAAAGTCCTGTACCGAACTCTGACTCTGTCCTATACAAAGTCATATGGTGGTTTTTAAACATGGCCCCTGATTCTTTGCCATTCCTGTCATTGAGAACTAGATTCTCTGCTCTTTTCCCTGGAATCGGGGCAGGCCTGTGACTGCTCCTTCCCCTTGAGAAAAGCGGGAACCTTGTGTCTTCCCAGGGTGGTCTCTTGGGACCCTTGTTTCTTCCAGAGATGCTGTTTCTCAGAACTCACTCTCTCAGCACTGAGAGGCCTAGGTCACATGGAAAGGCCCCATATTAGTGTTGCAGGTGACAGTCCCAGCCAAGCTGACCTTCAGCCAGCCCAACCCAGGGACCAGACGTGATTGAAATGTTCCAGCTTCTTGTTGGAAATGCATTCCAGCCCTGGGCCATCCACATGACCCCTGGCTGTTTGAGCATTCCTGGTGATGTCCCATACATTGTAGAGCAGGGCATGCCATCTCTGCTGAGTCCTGCTCAAATTTCTGATACTCGGAATCCGTGAGCATAGTAAGATGCTTGTTGTGTTATGCCACCGTGTTTTGGAATGTTTGCTACTGTGATGACTGTTTGCACCCCCCCACCCCAATTCGTATGTCAAAGCCCAGCCCCAAGTGTGATGGTATTTGGAGGTGGGTCCTTTAGCAGGGAAATAGGTCGTGAGGGTTGGGCCACCATGATAGGATCAGGCCCTTATAAGAAGATAAAGAAACACAGGAGCACACGCATTCTACCCACCCTACCCCTTTACATGCGTGTAC
>NW_011495059.1:1606472-1617964 GCF_000754665.1 Bison bison bison
AGCACCATGTGAGTGTGTGGTGAGCAGGCAGCCTCCTGAAAGCCGAGACAGTCCTCACCAGAACCCACCCTGATCTCAGACTTCCAGAACTATGAGAGCTAAGTGAAGGGAAATGTCTATTGTTTAAGTGATCTAGCCTCTGGTATCTTGTTGCAGCAGCCCAAGCTAAGACAGCTGTGCGATAGTAGGAAACTGGAATACATCCAGTCTGAGCCCTCTTTGCCAGCTGATCTTCTGGTTACCATGGGTGTGGTCTACACTGCAAATACACCTCCAGGAAGGAAATCAAAGGTTCACTACCCTTGTGATGTGAGTTATCTTTGCTCTCTTCACAAGAGGCCACTATGATGTGTCCTTTCTAGGGAAAGAGTTGGACTGTGTGTGTGTGCGTCCAGCCAGGATGGTGTGGGAAGTCCACGGGTACAGACACAGAGCTGTCTGGATGACCGAAGCCCCAGGCCCCTTCTCCCTTGCCCACACTGTGCTGTGCAAACAGCTCAGCATTGTTTATCCCCAGTCTTCCTCCCGCCCTGCAACAAATCGAAGCTATTATCCAAGGACAATGGGGGGACTGTGGTACTTTTCATTCTGCAACAGAGGCAAAGCTGACAACAAGAGTATTTATATCACACTGAGGCTTTGCAGAGGCCTCATATTCATTAATGAATTGATCTTTTCTAGCAACAATCCCTTCATGAGGGTGGTATCCTGATCCATGTTCATCAGACAAGGGGAGCTAAGGCTGCTGATGATACATGGGACTCCCTAGCTGGGGCCTTGAGGTCTCACTCATTCTAGGGACAGATGAAACCTTGAGGTGCCAAACACAGAGTTTGAAACTTAGAGCTGGGGGTCTGGATGTGCATCTACCCTCTCGATCTTCCTTGTATAGACAGCTTTACTGCTCTGAGTCTCAGTTGCTTTATTGGTAAAATGCGTGGAGGTAAGAATGCCACCAGGGCAGAGTTTTCGTGATGAGTGAGTCATGGGAAGATGCTCTAATGCATGGCCCATCTCACTCCTGTTCACTGTTGTTGCTTCTGGGTCTGAGTGAAGATGCTCTAAGTAGCTCTAATTGCAAGAGAGATCAGCCCCTGTGCTGAGGGTGAGGGTCAGCAGGACAGAGAGGGGACCCTCCCCCAAGTCCCCCAGGACCATGATGATGATGAAGGCCCTGCAGCAAAGCAGACACCCATGGATCCCTGTCCCCTTGCACTCCCCCTTCCCTGCACCCCCAGCCCCTGTGTTAATCTGTTGCCCCCTACCCCATCTCTCCACCTCCAGCACCCTCATATGATGGCAGCCTCAGTCATTCAGGGTTTATTTTGTTGCTGTGTGTTCAGGAAGTGTTTTAGTGTTGCTCCAGTGTGAGGATTGTCAGTGATGACTGATAAAAAGGCCTCACCTAGGACAGCCTCCTGCCTAGCCCCGCTCAGCCTCTGAATCGCGGTTTTGGTAGACACACCAGCATACTTGTGTCCAGTCTGAACATCATCCCACCTGTGGTCGATGGCTCAGCTGTAACCTCTAGTTTCCAATGGTCTTGATGTCAGTGCTGCGCAGAATTGGATTTTTTTCTTCCATTTTTTTTTAATTGTGGTAAAACACATATAATAAGCAGTTTATTATAGTGACGATTTTTCAGGTCAGTAGTGTTAAGTTCATTTATATTGTCTTGTATCCAGTCTCCAAATCTTTCATCTTGCAAAACTGATGCTCTATACCCATTAAACAGCATCTCCCCACTGCCCCCTCCCCAGCCCCAGCAACCGTCCTTCTACTTTATGTCTCTTCGTCCATTCTAAGTATCTTGTATAAGTGGAATCACACAGCGTTTGTCCTTTTGTGATGACTTATTTCACGTAACAGTGTCCTCAAGGTTCACCCATGTTGTGGCATGTCTGCATATGTCACTGTGAAGTTAGGTGCAGGACAAACAACAACTGTGTTTATCCCGGGATGGACAGAGGTCCCAGGGAAGTGGGGGTGTCGGGGGTGTGGTCCCAGTCAAGGGAACTCAGGCTCCAGAGAGGAGCTGAGGGGGCTTACGATCCCATCTGAGTCAGCACATCTCACGCTGCAACATGCATGGGCATCACTGCAGGGCCTGTGAAATGCAGACTGATTCTGTAGGTCTGGGGTGGAATCTGAAATTCCAGGTTTCTAGTAAGTTCTCTGGTGATGCCTTGCTGACAGTCCACCAACTGTTGGACAAAGGCGGACCCACCTCCTTTAGGCTCACTGGCAATCTTGATCTACATGTGTAGATTCCCAAGTCTTGGGCCACATCTATAGAATCAGACTCTCTGGGATCAGGGCCCTGGACTCTGCATGATGAACACATTTTCTGGTTATTCTGATGTGTCCTGGAACCTGATAACTTCTGATCTGTGGATCCAGATATTGAAGGTTCTAGGCTCCTGTACGAGGAGGAGACTCCTTTCTTGGTATCTACATATCACTTCAGAGCAGTGCCCCAGTGGATGGTTTCCATGCCAGGAGGTCAGTCTTTGCCCACACTTTACGTTGGGGCTGACTTCTGAAAACCTCAGTTCTTTAAGTCAGTCTTTCACAAACTTTAGCAAGAGCATCCTTTGCTCTAAAGTCTGAAGTATATTTGGATAAGATAGTGAGACATCTGTGAAAATGGAGGGTGAGAATTGAGGCATGAGCTCATCCATGATTCTGTACCCAGCCCTTGACCTTTCTGCGGAGACACCTGAGAAGTGAGTAAATTAATACCAGCAGGGTGTGACAAGGGCCCGGAGAAACATGGTTTTTCTCCCTCAGGGGCTGATGAGCAGAGCTGGGCCTGGGAGGTCAGTGCTGCTAGGTCTTGTCTGGCTTTTGGATCTCTTTGCCTGCCCCTATGCAGGGGCCTTCCCTGGTGGCTCAGAGGTTAAAGTGTCTGCCTGGAATGAGGGAGACCCGGGTTCCATCCCTGGGTCGGGAAGATCCCCTGGAGAAGGAAATGGCAACCCACTCCAGTACTCTTGCCTGGAGAATCCCATGGAGGGAGGAGCCTGGTAGGCTACAGTCCATGGGTTCCCAAAGAGTCGGACACAACTGAGTGACTTCACTTTCACTTTCACATGCTGGGGCCAAGAGCCCCATCCCCAACTGCAGGCCATGTCCTAAGGGTCAGTCCTGGCCTGAGGCAAAGATGGATGGAGCCCGACTGTGGGGCATGGATTCAGCCACTGGGCCTGACTCTGACCAGGTAACCTATCTTCACGGGCTCCAAGGCAGGTATAAATGCATTATTTTTTTCCCCCAGCCTTCTTAAGGTACCATTGACAAATAAAATTGTAATATATTTAAAATGTATAATATGATGATTTGATATACGTATGCACTGTGAAAGGATTTCTTCCATTGATTTAGTAATCTGTCACCCCATGTACTTACCTTCTTTGTGTGAATCCTCTTAAGTTCTACTCTCTTTGCCGATGTCAATTGTATAACTCAATATTGCAACTAGACTTACCTCGTTGAGATCCTCAGACCTATACCTGAAAGTTTATACACTTTTACCAACCTCTCCCTATTTTCCCCAGTTCCCCAACTCCTGAAACCACCATTCTACTCTTTTTCTATAAATTCAGCTTTTTAATTTTTTCTTTTAGTTTCCGCATATCAGTGAGTTCACATCATATTTGTCTTTCTCTGTCTAGCTTCTTTCTCATAAGCCTGGTGCCGTCCCGGGAGAGAGAGAAAAGGGTGGGGCATTTTTGTCCCTGCCTTCCTCTTCCTCACCCCCTTTTCCTTCCAACAAGCATATCCTGAGGATCCACTGGGTTCTGGAGGGCACACATTCCCAGGCATCGAGGGGGAGACTGGACTTGGTGACTTCTCAGTGTTCTCATGATTCTGAGTGTATAGGATCTTTTATACTGTGTGTGGGGGGCAGGGACAAGGGATTTCACCTAGCAAGTGGCTGGAGGCGGGGCGGGGGCAGAGCGGACCATGTAGATGGAAAATAGGAGAAGTTCCAGGAAGAAAATGGACTGACTTGGTGAGACCAGTTAAGGAAGGACCTAGGCAAAAGGGTAGCAGAGTTAAGGAGTTGTTTTTGTTTTGTTTTTTTACTCGATGTGTCTTCATTGTTCCGCAGCAGCTTTGGTGCAAGGGGATTCTTGAGCTCCTCTTGGCAGCGGTGAACCTTTGGTGTTCATGAGTCATGTAGAGAACAGAGCTGCCTGGCTGTGGGGACCTTAGGGGAGTTTATTGACTTTGATGGGTTTCTGGGCCAAGGGGAGCTGGGGCTCAGTCATCTCCACCTAGCTCTTTGGTGGATGCGTGCACAAGGTAAATAGGAGGCGAGAGCCTCCTTCCAGTGCATTCTTTTCAGTCCTCCCTTTTCACCACCCTAGCCTCCCACACTGGAAAGATCATTAGCATTAGAACGCAGAACAAGAAGTGCTTCTGGGGCATTGTCCTAGGAAATTGCTCGCTCTCTTTTCTTCATGAACTAAAACTAGTGTCCATGAGCTCCTGAGGGTTTAGACAAATCAGATTCCCTGTCTCCGACAGGACTCTGGCTTGGCTGCTCAACTCGGACCATAAAGATAAAGCAGTAATTCAGATGAGTCTCAAAACTGGGCAGGCCCTGCATATCAACAGGGACAAAAGGGAAGGCAAAACATTGTAAACCGGGCAGGTTCTCGCCACATGACTGCTTAAAAGGCCTGGAAATGCAGAGGCGGGAGAAACACGGGAGATGTATTAACTGGGGCATTGTTGACTAACGGCCGTCCAACTTCAGCAGGAAGTCCAGATTCAGCCCCGTGAGTGCCTGAAGCCACTTGCCTTGAACCTCATGGGTGCTGCAAGGCTCAGAACTGCTTGTGCACCCTTGGGTCTCCTCAGTTTTCTTTCAGCTTTTTTATATCCAGTGCCTTCTATTTGATTTGTTTGTACACATATGTTTTTACAGTGAGACAAAGGAAAAAGGATATGGTGGTCTTGTGGCAGCTGTTAAGTCTGCAGTTCCTCAGGGAGCCCTGGGTTGAGAAGAATTGGATATCCACAAAGGAAGGGAGTCTAGTCCGAAAGGTGGGAAGAAAGTGATTACTCACTGTTGGTTCCAATTCCCTCTCTCCTCTGTGTACTGGGAAACTCATCTAGGGAGACAAAGCAGAAGTGCCATTCTTGTCCATCTACTGAGTGAAGGTTTGAAATCTAACATTTATCTCAGTCACCAGGTTCTACCTCTCATTGTATTCCACCCATGTTCTCATTCATTTCAGAAGCTCACGCACTGCTCATCTGGCATGAGCTCTGAAAACATAGATCATGTTGCACCCCTGCTTAAAATCCTGTAAGAGTGCCTGTTGCACATAGGATGGCATTCAAACTCTGACTGTGGCCTGAGAGGCCGGCCTGATCGAACCCTGCTTCCCTCTCAAAACTCACCCCGTCTCCTCCCTGCCAGGCATAGTGCTCCAGCTGCACTGGCTCCACTTCTTTCCCTGGCACTCTTCAAGGTTCTTCTGCTGGTTTGCATTTGTTTTTTTCCCTTTCTGGAATGTTCTCTCCACTCTCTTGGCAGACCAATGCTCCTCATTTTGGTCTCAGCTCAGATATTTCTCAGGCCAGTCTAAAGGATCCTCTCCCTCCCCGCTTCCTACTGTTACTGTCTCTCATCGCTAAACAGTAAGCTCCATGACAGTGAGAATTTCTCCAGCACCCCGTGCTGTTCATGGCAGGTGGTCACTTCTCAATAAACAGTTCGTGGGTAAACGAATAACTGAATGAAGGGATGTTCTGTCCCCAGCTCTGCCTTGGGACTTTCCAGATTTGGAACATACAGGACATTTGTTATCTCTTAAGTCTTAAACATTTGCCAAGGTACCTGGAACTGTGTACCATTTTAATTTTTCACATAAAGAAGTTAAGTCTTAAAGAGGTTATTCAATCTGCCTACAATTGCATCAGTAATCTTGGAATAGCCTGGAATGGTGACAGGTTGGAACTGACTATAAGTCTCCTTGCTCTTTGTCCATCTACTATTTGGTGTTGCTTAGGGGGTAGCCAGGAATGCTGGCTGTCCAGTGGGTCATAAGTCATTTTAGCAGAAAAGATGAATAGCAAAGTGGGAAATATATGTGGGACCACACAGCATGGGGGGCCAAGCCTGGCTCTACACTTTTCTGTGTGACCTGCCAAATGTCTTAACCCTCCTGTGCCTTGGTTCTTCCATCTGTACAATGGACATAATCGTACATTTCTTACAGAGTTGTCATGAAATTTAAATGAAAGAGAATGTAGGAAAGCCCTTTGAACAAGCATCCGGCACAGCTTGGTGCTGCATAGTAAGTGTTTACTACTCTAGTTACCGCTCTCATCTTGTAGCTCACGTGCACTTGGCTGAATTCCCCTTGGGATCTTTAAGGACATCGAATATCATGTAGGGCTCTGGAAACTGCTCCCCCATGTCTGTCTGTCTGTCTCTCTGTCTCAAGACCTACAGGAGCTTTTAGAGGAGTTTCTCTGCTGCGTAGGGTTTTGGAGGCAGTGGTAATGGGCAGCCTATTGTTCGGCAAAGGAACATAAACTTTAAAAGCAGAGAAGGAAATGGATGTGTTAGCGACACAGAGTCATGGGAAAAGCCACCCACTAAATTACATTTCTGCACAAGAAAAGAACTGCCTGCAAAGTGGGAATGAACGACATCAGGGTGGCAAAAACATCAAGAAGTAGAGCCGGTAGCAAGTCATGGAGCCCTGTATTATTTCTAGCATCACGAAAAGTGGGGTTTTATTATTCTTTCCCTAAATGGTCTCCATTCATTTTTCATTGTTGTTCTTTTTATTCACAACCAGTGCAGCTGATGCTCTCTGTCTGTCCTTGTGATCTACCTGGCACAGGCCTTACCCCAGCAGCTTGTCTGGAGGCTGGGAATCTGTAGCTACAGGAAAGAGGGGTCCTGAGGGGTCCTTGGGAATCATTGCACCTAAACATGCTCATTTTCAGATGAGAAAGCTAAAGCCATGATGGAAAGGGCGTTTATTTATTCATTAACTCAAGCAATGATTTATTGAGTTTCCAAGGCCCCGTGCTACGTGCTGGAGAAAGTCGAGAAGTTCTGTAGTTCT
This sequence comes from Bison bison bison, assembly GCF_000754665.1. Classification (NCBI taxonomy): domain Eukaryota; kingdom Metazoa; phylum Chordata; class Mammalia; order Artiodactyla; family Bovidae; genus Bison; species Bison bison. The sequence continues at coordinate 1,613,570 of NW_011495059.1, forward strand.
GAGGGGAGCACCCACAGTGAACTCTTATCACAGACTACACGAGGAAGATAACACCGAGGGCCTAGGCCTGAGAACTGCAAGTCTTACATTCTAGTCTAAACCACCACTTCTCATCTGAACTGGTGTACTTGCCCAGGCTTCGTTTCCTCATCTGTAAAATGGGGAAGCTGGTGTCTGCCATGTGAATTGCACTAGGATTTTATGAGTATCCAGATAATCATAACGCATGCTTGATGACTTACAAAGCAATTTGTAGAAGATGCTTTTGTTGCTGGTAGGGTTAGCATTTGCAAACAGAGAGTTGAAGCCACTGGAATAATGTAATAGGAAAATGAGAGGGGCTATTGTAAAGGGTCACTTCCCTGGTGGCTCAGTGGAAAGAATCTGCCTGCCAAGCAGGAGATGGGGGTTCAATTCCTGGGTCAGGAAGATCCCCTGGAGGAGGGCATGGCAACCCACTTCAGTATTCTTGCCTGGAGAATCCCATGGACAGGAGCCTGGCAGGCTTCATAGTGTTGCAAAGAGCAGGACACAACTGAAGCAACTTAGCGCATTGTAGAGGGTGGAGGGCAGTTCACATGTTGGGGAATGGGCAGGGTTCAGCTGGAGGTGGCCCCAAAGCCTTCATTCTAAGGGGCAGTCCTTTGTGTTCTTTGGAATAAACAAGAAATGATTCCTTGATGGGGAGTAGCTCATCAGCCAGGCAGCAACTCCCACTTCTTTGCCTCTAACTCTATGATATGTGTAAGGATAGAAGATACTGAGAGCTGGCATGGCCATCTGAATGCAGCTCAGAGTTTAGCAGGAAACACCAAATCATAAGCTGACAGGGCTCAGGACAGAGGGACCCCAGGCCCATCTTGTTCAGGATGCAGGCAGAAAGATGGTGTTTGTGGGAGGCCATCCTGCTGTGATAGCTTGATGGCATCGGATCAAAGTCCTTTGATCACAGATGTAATTTACTCAGTCAGTCCTCTCCTCATCGTCATCTTGGATATCATCTACAGCTCTGTAAAATACGCAACAAGTTCTACAGGAAGGGTTTTCAGGGTGAGGTTGTAGGCAGCCCACAGTGTCCCAGAAGAACGTGCACACTGCTGAGCAGAGGCAGGCAGGTGAGCATCTTCCTGGGGAGTGCAGTAGCAAGCCCTCAGTTGCACAGGAAGTTATCCAACTCATGCAATGCACGAGATTCTATAAGCACCATCCTCTGTCCAGGCTTCAGGAAGTAGTGGAACCCTAAGATAGGGGGTCGTTTTATCCTTGAGGAGGGATGGATGGATTTTACTCATTAGACATGCGTCTATTAAGTTCTTGGGGTTTACAGAATCAGCCATGTGTATATGACATTTGGGAGGGTGACCGAAGAGGCCTCTGGTGGCTCCACCTGGCTCACTCATGGACTTCAAACCCAGCATATCCAAACTTGAACTTGTCATTTCTTCTCTCTCAAAGAGGTATACTCCTTAGTCAGTCAAAACTTGTCCAAATCAAACCCTGGAAGTTGACTTCAGTGCTTACCTGCCCTGAAACCGCAGCCTCATCTTCCCCCGGATCTGCCCTTCCTACTTCCTGTGTGTCTGCCTTGTTATTGTCGTCATGCCCGGTCCTCAGTGCCCCGCACCTTATACCTCGGGCAGTCTGGTCTCCCTGCTTTCCTCCTGAGAGTCCATCCTCCACCACTGCTAGTAAAATGATCTCTGTAACACATAGCTACACTCTATAGGCTTGGATGGCTCCCATGGCCTGCCAGGATTTTCTTCATTCATTTCTGTGGCAACAATGGAGTACCCTCTGTGTGGCAGGCGCTGTGATGGGCACTAGAGATACAGAGGTGAATGAGATGGAACAGAGCCATCACTGCACTCTCCGCCTCGTGGAGGAGACAGGGTCAAACCACTGGAGGAATCCTGTGTTCTGTGCTGCAGGGCTGGGGACCAGAGGAGACGCGAGAGGGCCTTTTGGTTCATTCTTTTCCCTGCTTGCAATTCTTTTCCTACATTAAAAGACATACCAGGAATTGATTTAGAAAAAAATAAAAAGACTATGAAAATAACGTTTGTGTTATATTGAAAATGCAAAAAAGCAGAGCTGAAATAGAACCTGAAGATGTCCCTCATCTCAGTCTCTATCTAGCTTCTATTAAAATATTGTGTCTTTCCTAACAAGTTTTCTCCTTCACATTTATATTTTATGGAACTTGAAATGCCCTTGGGTATACACTGTTTTGTACACAGCTCTTTTTACTAACAGATACCACAGCATTTAAAAAACAGCTCTATTGTTTTTTGTTATACAAAGAATGCATAGCTATTTCAAACAGTTTTATGAAATGAAGATCATATGTAACACAAAGATCACCTACTACTCACATACCTGGAGATACCTTTTATTAACACCTGTGTGTATGTTCTTTCAGAATGTTACGTTCATGTACACACTTAGGAATAAATATAAATATAGGTATAGACAGATGTGATCTTTAGCCTACCGTTTCCACTTAATACATTGTAGCTCTCTGTTTTATTTAAATATATTTGATCACTTGTGCTCTTTTTAAAAACATATATATGATATCCCATGTAGATATAAAATGAATCCTATAATCTCGTCTTTATGGATATTTAGGTTGCTTCTGTATTTTCATGATTTCAGACAGCAGATTGATGAAAACACTTGTGTAAATATATGTAGTCAGTTTATTTCCTTGGAATAAAATCCTGTAAGTGAAATTACTGTGAAAAAAATTGTGAACAATTTACATTTGGGTCCGTACATGTGGTTGGCAGGATTATCAGATGGTCTCTGACCTATCGTTGTATAATCACCTCCCCTTGAGTGTAGGCAGGACTCATGATTGCTTCTAACCTGCAGATTGTGGCAAAGGAGATGGGGTGTCACTCCTGTGATTACGTTATATTATATGGCAAAGGTGAGGGGATTTTGCAGATATAATTAACATCCCTAATTTGTTGACATTAAGTTAATCCAAAGGGATCTTGTCTCTGGAGTGTGTCTGACATAACCAGGTGGGCTCTTTAACAGAAGGTCTAGAAATCAGAGGATCTCTCCTGTTGGCCTTGAAGAAGCAAGCCACAGTGAGTCTACAGCAGCAAGGAAATGAACTCTGCCAATAATCACCTGAGCTTGGAAGAGGATCCCAAACTTGAGATGAGATGCAAGCACTGACTGAAGCACTGCAGCCTGTGAGACCCTGAGCAGAGAGCCCAGCTAAGCCATGCCTCACCTCCTAACCAACTGAAACTGTGAGATGACAGATGTGTATTGTTTTAAGCCATTCAATTTTTGATGATTTATGTAGGAATACAAAACTAACACAGTATAGGAAAACTGCCTCTGATGTGCTCCCAACCAGTATAGCAACTCCCATTTTGATGAATTTTTGCCAACACTGCACAGTGTTACCAGACTTGTAAATCTGTGCCAATCTAAAAGGTTAAAAAAGTACTTGTTTAATCTGTGGCCCTCAATTATCAGTACTTTGCACATTTTCCATGTTTTTATATTCCATTTTAAAGCTTATTAATTAATTTGCATGTTACCTAATCATATCCTTTGCTTACTTTTGAGTTTTGCTTATTGGTTAGTGAGAGCTCATTACATATGTGGAGGACAGTGAAGAGGCAAAATTTACATATTATTTTATCTGTTGCGAATGTTGCAAGTAGGTGTTTTCTGTTTCCCTAGCTTGATAGTTTGGTCTTTTATTTAAAATGTGGTTTATCATGTTTGGTGATAAGGGATGTAGATGTTTTCTCATTCTTTGGGGTTTTAGAAAGACCCCTTTGTATGGAAGATCGATGGTAAGAGAGCAGTGAAGAGGCAGTTACATTGGTTCAGGTGGGCTAATGAAGCTAAAGCCTGTACTGCATCAGGCTTTGTAGGGATGGAAAAGAAGATTCTAAGCCCAGAGACATTCTGGAAGTATAATCGGCAAAGTTTGGTATTCTCAGAACTAACTTTTTACTAGATGAGAAATAGACATAGAGGTAAAGTAAGCGGTGTATAGTCCTGCCTCGATCAGCAGGTTCACTGAGGAAGTGTCTCCCTCATGGAGCTGTATACCAAAGGCTCTGGGCCTTGTAGATCCCCATGAGGGAGCACACATGTCCTGCGCTCACAGCTCTGCCTTTATTCCCATGGGGTAGGTAAATAAATCATTCCTGGGCACTCTTCTTCCCTTCTACTGAGACATGAAGGCCTCCTTCTTTGCTGTATTTTCTTTGAATCCCTCCCCAGATAGACCTGTGGTTTTGAAGCTGAGCAGATGGGTAGGGATGTTTGCTCAAACATGGATCCAATGGGAATGCTTGACACTGGATCCATTTCCCCTTAAACATCCTAAGCAGCCTGGTCTCCAGGCAGGGCTTGGGT
>NW_011495059.1:1618064-1637521 GCF_000754665.1 Bison bison bison
AGTGTTCAGCTTTACACTGATCCAGTGAGATGTTGGAGAAGGAAATGGCAACCCACTCCAGTGTTCTTGCCTGGAGAATCCCAGGGATGGGGGAGCCTGGTGGGCTGCCATCTATGAGATCGCACAGAGTCGGACACGACTGAAGCGACTTAGCAGCAGCAGCAGCAGTGAGATGTTAGACATCACATGAAAATTTCTGGCAGTTGCAGAGAACAGGTCGCCTGTTCTGTTCCTAGACTCTAGAAGATCCTTCAAACCATCTAAAATGAGGAAATACTTCCCACCGTCTATAATGGCAGAAATTAAGATCTGTTGGGTAGAGAGTTGAAACATGCTTGGGGTCCCCCGCTGGCAGGAGCAGAAGGGAGACATGGGTGTGATAAAACAGATCCTGAAAGCCTTCTGAGTTCAAGTGTGGGTTATTTAAAACCTCATTTGTTCCCTTGGTTCATTTCAAGCAGTGATTCTCAACCAGGGGCCATTTTGCCCCTACCCAGGGGATATTTGATGATATCTGGAGACATTTTTGGTTGTTACAACTGGGAGCATGCTACTGGCATTGCCATGGTGCTTTTAAACATCCTACAATTCATAGGGAAGTCCCCCCACAACAAAGAGTTATCTGACCCCAAATGTCAATAGGACTGAGATTCAGAAGCCCTGGTCAAGTAGGAACAAGAAGGATGGTGTGAATTCATGATATGTCCAAGTTAGATATGCCTGCAGTATCTCCTCAGGCTCTGGGAATAACCAGCCTCCTGAAACCTTTTCTCTTTCCCTGGGGTCTCTTCCAGGTACTGCCTGGGGGTGGGGTGGGAGTGAGGACTCAACCCTCTAAGCTCATCCCCAGAGTTCTGGCCACAAGCACCACTGTTCATCCCACAGCTGAACAGGAGAGATTAAAAAGCAAATCCCATTTGTGAAGTACAGCACAATCTTTTCTCTCCAAGTCTAGCATTCATCAACACACTACGGTTTGGCAGGCTTTCCACATCTTGTACCAATACACAAAAGTACTGACATCAGCTTTGATTCTGGTGATTCGTTCTCTTTGCCCAAATTGAAGCACAGTTTCTGCCAGATGGGGTCAGGATTAGGAGGAGGGAGGAGGCTGGAATTTAGAAATTCTGGCAGTGGATAAATATTTGATGTCTTAGCCTGAGCTGGACGTTCTATATGTGAGAATCAGAACAGACTACTTGAATCCTCAGCTCCCGAGGCAGTGCTCTTCTGAAGCAGTCTGGAGAAGGTGAAACAAATAAATTAGCTTTACATGCTGCCTACATCTCTCAAGCATAATCTGATTTATCTGTGTGTATGTATAGGTATATGTGTACTATATACAGATGTTAAGAGTTTTTTTAGATTGACTCCAGATAGAACAAACCTTTATATGTCTGTCTGTCTGTCTGTCTGTGTGTTTTAAATGTTTGTTGCTGTTGGCAGCATGTTTTCTGTCCCAAGAAATACAAAACAAACATCGCGAAGAATAAATATCGGCTCTAAACTTTCACCTGTAATGGATAACAAAGCCTGTGTTCTGTTTCTATGAACCAGTTTTACATAAAGAAGTGTTTTTTGTGTCTAGAGTCTGTTTCTTGGAATGGGTCTCTGGTGCAGAATCTGAATCGAGAGTGGCAAATGAGATTTGCATGTAGGCAGTGTCTCCAGCCCACAATCCCAGCAGTGTTCTTTCTCATCCTCCTCATTCTTAATCCCCTTTGGCAAGAGCTATCTTGTGTCTTTCATCCCCTCCCTTAACATTGGTCTCCTAATACTCCTGTTTTAACTGCTTTGACTATTTCTGTGTTTGCTTGTTCTCTGGGACTCCTCCCCTGCTCTGTTCAACTTCTGTCTCTCTGTTATGGATGGCAGGTTCATTAATTTTCAAGACCTCAACCAGTTGACTCCACAGATGACTCCTAAATCCATGTTTTCAGCCTCCATCTCTCCCTGAGCCATAGACCTGCCAGCCAATGAGATGAAAACACATTTATTCGACTCAGTTCATTTCTTCCCAAGGTGAAAAAGTCAAAGTTGATATTTGACTTATTCCCCCCTTCCCTGCCCCCATAGGTTAGGAAGCAACCTTAAGCATGTCACTTCTTTGTACTCTGAGGAGGGTACTTGGTCCCCATGCGACCAGAGATGCCATTGTGTGCGGTAAAGTTGCCATCTTTGTACTTGTCAGAATCTCTCTTCTCATTATTAACTTGATGGGATTCTGAGCAGTGACTTTCCACTCCTCTGCTAGAGTTTATGGTTTCAGCAAACATGGAAAGAGCAAAGTTCTCCCTCCTCCAAATCTAGTTTTCATAGTTCAGTTAAACAAGCTTCCCACTCTGCCTCAGTGACAAGTGAGCTACATAAGCTCACACTTGTGTGACGCAGAGTGTAGTACAGCACCTAAGACAACTATTAAGACCGAGTAGGACCACGTATCAGACAGTGACCTGGAAGGTGGACAGGCAGGCTTCCTTGGGGAGGTTGGTGTCTGAGTGAGGAACACCACCCCTTGCTGGTACTCTGAGTAGAGTTTCAGGCCTGGAGACTGTCAGAGCCTGGTGGCCACGAGGTGAAGAAAGTGTGCAGGGCATTTCTGTCTCCAGCCAGGTAGGCAGCCTTATGAGTCTTGCTCCTCCAGTGATTCTGAGATTCCATGGTTGTGCCAGTGCCTCTGCAGAGACCTGAGTCACACAAAGCCTGGATCATGAGTTAGACACTGCAGTTCAGTTTTTGTCTCCACCTTGCCATGCATTCACTTCCCTGTTACTTAACTGAAGACTCCCCAGCTCTTTGCTTTGACCCATCAGTGACCTAATTGACCCTGTACTATTCCAATGGCTGAATTTTTCACACACAGGAAATTCAACAACCATTTCACTACACTGGAAATGGAGGAAACATTTGAGGTCATCCTCAATGTCATATTCATTCCCAAAGATACAGAAATCTCCTGGAAGCTACCTTTCAAATCCTTGATTTAATGTGGCAGGGACTGAAGGCATGGTTAGGCGGAGTCCTTAGAGGCTGCATGATGGAACCAGGAGCCGAAGATGACTGGCAGGCACCCCACATGTAAGCTTTGTTCGTTCCACATGAAGGGTAAATTGCAGGGGGATGAACGGATGGGACCTTCAGAGTGGACAGCATTGCATCTTCTGAGCATGACTCACCCCCACAGCTTTCCTTCTCCACTTTGCTCTAAAAATACAAAGTGATCCACCTAATGCCTCCCCCCACCCCAGTTTTGCTGCATTAAGGGAAGAGTGAGACATGGAAGCCTGGGTTCCTTGTCTCTCAGCCTGGAATCCAGGGGGTGGCCTATGATGGAGCATCCTGAGGAGCAGCCCAGTGAGCCATAGGGTTTGTTTCTAGACTTTCTGATATTCCATTGGTCAGTTAATATGTTGATACGACAATCATTAATGAGGCTTTAACTATCAAGGTGTAAATTTTGAGGTTCTACGATGTATTTTTAGAGCTCCCCTAGTGACTCAGTGCTAAAAGTCTGCCTGCTGATGCAGGAGACTTGGTCTTGATCCCTGGGTCAGTCAGATCCCCTGGAGGAGGAAATGACAACCCATTCTAGTATTTTTGCCTGGATAATGCCATGGCTAGAAGAGCTTGGGGGTCTATAGTCCACAGAGTCGCAGAGAGTCGGACATGACTTAGCAACTAAACAACATGTGTTTTTAAAGGTGGGAAGGCTTTCACGTAGTTTTTGCCCTATCTAATCTTGCTAGTCTTTTCCCCCTAAATTCTTTAGAATGAATCAAAACTCTGTTTCCTTCATCGAATTGACACCGATTAATTCTCAAGACTCAGTTTTTAAAAGTTCTCCTCTGGGGAGGCTTCCCAGATGTCCTCAGCCCTGATTTGTGCCCAGAGTGCCCCACGTGCTCCTCTTCACCTTCTCGTGTGTAGGCCTGTGATCAGCCTCTTTTCTGTCCCCGCCATGGACTGTTCTCTCCTTGAGGGTGGCACACGGTCAACTTCACTACTGCACTTTTTAGCAGAGAGCAGAATGCCTGGCACATAGTGGGTATTTGCTTCAGTATCTGTTGCTGCATAATAAACCACCTGCAACTTAAGGGCATAGGACAACGATGCTTAATTTTTTATTCTCTCTCGTTGTTTTGGTAAACTGTGATTGGGCTCAGCTAGGTGGCCAGATTTTGAGTTTCTTCCTCATTTCTTCCTCATGTGATTGTGCCAGTCAGTGGCTGGAGCTGGACCCATTGTCTAGGGCTGCCTCACTCACCATTCTCATGGTACTTGCTGACTGCCCACAGAATTGGCTGGAACACATGCCTACAGCCTCTTCATGTGGCTTGGGCTTCCTCACAGCATGGTGACTGAGCTCCAAGAGCAAGAGAGCCTAGTGGAAGCTCTATCACCTCTTATGACTTAGCTTCAGAGGCCACATCAAAGTCTACCATACTTTATTGATTGATACAGACCTGAAAATCCACCCAATTTCAAGAAGAGGGGACATAAATTCTACCTCTTGATAGAAAGTGGCAAGGTAATGTCTGTCTTTGGAAAATGTAAGCTAAACATGTGCTCAAGAGACCTTTGTCAAATACTTGGACTTTCATCATTCAAGATCACTGGGATGGTTCCGTTCCACGTTCAGACTTGAACCAGCACTTCCAACCAAACGACAGAAGAGCTGGTGCCTGAGCCGAGTGAATGTGCTCCTTGCCCACCCCAGGTTGGCTGTGCAGTTCAACTGCTGGGCTCCTGGAAAAGGTCCTGTCTGGGGAGCAGTCTTAGGAGCAGTTTGTGGATGGCTGCAGTCATGTCAGTAAAGCATTTTGAGTCCTTGATCATAAACTTCCTCTCTTTCATTCAAAGTACAGGGTTATTAGAGTTTGTTTTTCCATCTCTACTTTCAAAAGTAAGTGCTTTGAAGATGATGGGTGTAGGAGAAATGACACATTAAGCATTTCTGCTGAAATGTGGGGTTTCTGCTCAAATGGAAGGTGCCGTGTTTCTGACTGGCACACAAATTGAAGGACTTGAGTTTTGAACGATCAAGTTTATCATCTTTGCTCTCAGAGGTGCTTCTCACTCAGAGGAAGCTGAATGGGTTTGAGGACTGACCCTTTTGATTCTGGCATGTAACGATGACCTGGGCAACACATGAGAGATGCAAGTGATTAAATGAGAAAGCTCCCCACTCGCAGTGCGGAGCCTGCTGGGTCCTGACCAGGCTGGAGGACCCTGAGATGCCTGGTAGGGGGTAGGGTGGCAGCAGGTGTCCCTGCTGCCTGTGCTTCAATAACAGTGTTTAACTGGTACAGGCTTCTGCCCTGAAGGTGATTCTTTGGGAAGAAGAGCGCCTGCATTCAGCTGAGACCACATTTAACGAAAGTGGCAATTATCTGAGAACGTTGGCTCTGGTTCTAGGCACTCTAGACTCAGATTCTAGTTCTGCAGTGTGCTAGGCCTGGAGTGTGTCGCTTCCCTTCTCAGTGCCTCTTGTGTTCCATCTCGGTAATAGGGACGAGACCAGTACCTACCTCTAGACGTTGTGAGGCTTGAAGTGAGCGTCTGATTCATAATAAGCACCCAGTAAATGTTGGCTGTCATTTCAGTATTGTTGTTGCTGTTATTTTCATTGTCATCGTCGCTCATAACCTGCTCTTCCTAGACCTCTAGACCAAACCGTATATGCAATTTCAAATTTTCTTGTAGCCACATTAAAAGAAAGAAAATGAAATGAGTTTCAGTAATAGATTTTATTTAGCCCAGTATAGCCAAACTGTTATCATTTATTTCAATGTTTAATCAGTCACTTTAATGATTGATATAGTTTGCATTCTTTTTTTCATACAAAGTCTTTGGTCTTTGACATATGGTATGTTTCTTACAGCACGTCTCAATTTGGACTGGCCGTAGTTCAAGGACTCAGTAGCCCTTTGTGACCTGTGACCACATTGCATAGCACAGGCCCGAAAGGCTACACTGTAAATTCACCTGCAGCTGACAAGATGCCTAGAAGGTCAGAGAGACGAATTTTTATCGCGTGTCTATCATGTGTCAAGCACTTTACATGTCCCGTATAATTTAATCCTTGCAACCACCCTTGCCAGTTAAGTGTTCTGCCCCCATTTCATTGAACCAAAGAACCCTAGCTAGACAGAGCCTGAATTTGAAATGAGATCTATGAAACTGAGGCTCCTTCCCATGGCAAAGCAGTAGCTAGAGACTCGGTTTTAATGGTCGTGGGGCATGAACACTGTCCAGAGCTGAGGCAGGGCTCACACATAGCCCTGGACACATGCACCTCAAGCCTCCTTTGTGACCCTGTTTGAGGAGCACTGTCTGGGCTCAGTCACGACCAGGCCACAGGCTGAGTCAGTGTTCAGGGTAAATCTTGGGCTTGGGGCTGAGTCGTGGTTCTGAGTGAGATTGGGATCTGGGACCAGTCTGTGCAGGGTTCCGAGTTGAATCTGTGTCCAGAGTCAGAACTGAGTCCACGTTCAGGTCAAAGTTTGGCCTGAGGCTGAGGTCAGGGATCTGCTTTGAATCAAGGTCTAAACTCATCTTCTGTCCAAGGAGCAGAGTGATGTGTGCAGCAGACTCACAAGGGTTCCCGCCTTGAAGGGTGGTCTTGTCAGCCGGACCGCATGCTTGCCAGTGCCTTTGGAACTGCCAGCACTTTGCTTCCTCTGCCTTGTTGTGGGAGCAAGTGACCAGGGCCACCTGGGGAACAAGGCAAATGCTTGTTTGGAGGCACAGCTGCGGTGAGGTGGTAAGTTCCCTGGGGGATGTTAGGGACACAGTGGCCAGATGCCTCCAGCACATCCAGCCTGGACAGGACCAGGTTCTGTGAGACTGATTCCAGCAGCCGTGTCGCATGGAGCGGTCACAGTAAGGTGGAAGGCAAGAAGGGAGGCATTGCTTACTGGGACTCAGCCAGTGTGGCTGGACCACGGTGTGGGTCAGAGCATTTGGGGAGCCCAGGGCTCGGCATGCCACTTGCTCCTGAGAACTGAACTGAGTGAGAGCACCTCCAGCAGGGGCCAGAAGGTTCTTTTTGTTAGAACAAGTCAAGCACCAAGCAGTGGGCCACAAGGAGTCGCCTCTGGCACAGATTGCATAAATGCCAGTGTAGCCGTCCAGTGAAATACTGTTCAGCTGTAGGAATAAATGGGGCTTCTCTGGTGGCTCAAACAGTAGAGAATCTGCCTGCAATGCAGGAGACCCAGGTTCCATCCCTGGGTCAGGAAGGTCCCCTGAAGAAGGGAATGGCAACCCACACCAGTATCCTTGCCTGGAGAATTCCAGGGACAGAAGAGCCTGGCAGGCTACAGTCCATGGGGTTGCAAAGAGTTGGACACGACTGAACAATTAACACACAGGAATAAATGAAGAACAATTTTCAAATAAATCATTGGGAGAAAAGCAAGTTGGGGACAGGATGTCTAGTAGGCTCTGTTTTGTGTAAGAAAATGTGGACAAAAAAATGTAAACATGAATCTCAAAGGAGGTAGGTGACACCAAAATGAAGTTACCGTTACTTAGAGTTTGTTGAGGAGGGTTGTCTTAGCAAGGAGCTTAGCGGAGTCCAGGGACTAAGCTATAGGGTCTTGGAGAGCTTCTTGCCACCCTAAGAACTGGTACTTCTTCACAGACTGGAGGGCTGTGGCACTTCCTCCTGCCACCCCTTCTTGAGGTCTGCATCGTCATCTGAGTGTGGTGGGGACTCTGGGAGGGAGAGTCAAGTGGAGGAGCCCCACCTTTGGAGCCAGATGAGTCCTGATGCAGTGGAAGCAATTTTCTTATGGTCTCTTCCCCACAGCAGGGTAGAAACGTGCTCTGTGAACCTGACCGTAAACTGCTTGCTTCTTAGCTTGAACTGAAATCAAAATGATTTTGCGAGAAACCAAAAACAGGAAAAAGTGAAAAAGCTGAACATCCATACACTGTAGGTATCTCCTCTGGGGTAGAAGAGACTCCTGCATGTGGCTTGGTCATCAGAAGTCTGATGCAAACTGTTTCCCAAAATTGTTGTGCATGTATAATTCAGTTTAGGGCACTTCTGTTTTAATTTGACAGGTAACATGTTGCGTGAGGCCAGCATCAACTGCGTATTTAATCAGGATTTGTATGAAATGACTGGTAATCTTTTTATGTGTCTCCTTTATATTTCTGTATTATAAATTTGGACTTCCCAGGTGGTGCTAGTGGCAAAGAGTCTGCCTGCCAATGCAGGAGACATAAGAGAGAAATGGATTGGGAAGACCCCCTGGAGGAGGGCATAGCAACCCACTCTAGTATTCTTGCCTGGAGAATCCTATGGACAGAGGACCCTGGAGGGCCACAGTCCATGCGGTTGCAAAGAATTGGACACAACTGGGTGTTTGAGCATAAACAATTACACATTTGCTTCACTGCACCCACCACAAAATTATTCAACAACTTAAAGACAGTGCCGTCGACCTGAATATCGGCAAGCACTATATTTGTATGTGTATATGTATGTTTTGTGTGTGCACATTACATATGTAATATTAAAGGTATAATTTTAATTTAGTGGCAGAGGCATAAATTATTCAGTAAACTGTATTGGAGCACTTGGCTATGATTTGAGGGAAAATAATTATATCCTCACCTCATACCAAACTAAAAAAACTCATGGATTACCATTATTAATCACAAATGTTAAAACTAAAATCATTTTTTACCATGATTTTTACAATGCAATTATAATTTTAAAATTCAGTTTATGATCACAAAATTGTAATTTACAATTGTAGTTTTTACACTATATAGATATACATATATAAAATCTTATATAAGAAATTATTTATTTCACAGTGCCTTGCCTTGGGTTCTTCATCTGTGTAATGTGATGTAAGTAGTGTCTGTCTCATCACATTGCTGTGAAGATTAAATGAGTTACATATATAAAATCTTTAGAAAAGTACCTGGCATGTGATAAGTACCAAATAAAAGGTAACTATTATGACTGTTTCTAAACACGATATCAAATAGAGGCACTGAAAACAATAAATGTGACTACACAAAATTTTTAGTTTCTGAATGTCAAGAAATAGCATACACCAAATAGGATGCAGTGACAGCTTCAGATCCAACCTGGATAACAGAAAAAGGGTGAATAGTCTGTATGTGTAGTTATTTCATGTCAGTAAGAGAAGAGAGACTTCACAAAGGAAACATAAGCCAAAGATTCAGTAGGCCAGTCAGAAGACGCTCAGATTAATTCATTCTTTCAACAAATATTTGCTGCATGCCTGTTAGACACTGGATTCTCCAGGAAGCAGAGGTGTAGCTGTGAGTTGAGAGAAGCCTTGTGCTCTCAAGAACCTAAATTCTAGTGGCCAGTAAACGTATGTACAAAGAGCCTGGCTCACAAAGTATCAAAGGACTGCAAAGCTGAATGAAGAGTTAACCTTTTCCTTTTTAGGTTCCCAGATAGCAAATGTTTTTGAGTGACTTTATCATATATCAGCAATGTGAGGAAATTAGCATTCTTACACCTTCCCACTGCGAGCAGAACCCAGTTCAGTTCAGTCTGTAGGGGATTTTGTCAACAAGTGCTAAAGGATTCTCAAATGTGTGATTCCTGCAACTCAGCAATTAACTTATGGGAAGTTATTGTGAGTGATAATCAGAAATGCATAGAAAAAGTTCTACCCAAGAGCACGTTTCATTGATTGATACATTCATTTACAAATATGTATTGATCAACACTACACACAGGGCACTGTTCTGAGTCTTAGGGATGCAATCATAAACACAGAAGAAGTTCCTGTTCTCAGGGAGTTTATACTGTAGTATGTGCTTTTTTTTTTTGATAGGAAGGAGACGTAGGGTGGCTGGACAACAAGCATACACACACACACACATGTAAAGAGCCACGTTTGAATATAGCTGTAGCTGTGTCTATCTGTGTCAGATTATGAAAGTGCTATGAAGAAAAGTAAGCAGGATAAGAAAGGGAGGGGTGTCTCCCAGTTTCCTAAGGATGATGAGATGGAGGGGGACAAATTACTGTTTAGGGTATTAGAGCAGACCTCTCTGATTAATTGATCTTTGTGCCAAGACCTATATAAAGCAATGGACCATACCATACTCACATCTAGTGGTGAGTAGGGGGGGATTTTCTCAAAGAGGACAGTGAGTGGAAAAGTCCTGAGGTAGAAGTAGCATTTTAAAAACATATTTGTATATTTTTGGCTGCATCGGGTCTTAGTTGTGGCAGGTGGGGTCTTTCATTGTTTCGTGCAGGCTTCCCTCACTGTGGCACATAGGCTCCTGAGCATGTTGGGCTTCAGAAGTTGCAATGTATGGAGCTAGTTGCCCCGGGGCAGAGAGTTCCCTGACTAGGGATCGAATCCACATCTCCTGCATTAGAGGGCAGATTCTTCACCATTGGATCACCAGGGAAGACCCTGAAGGAACACGTTTGGCATGTTCAAGGGGGAACAGAGAGGCCAGTGTACCTGGAACAGGGTAGACCAGAGGAATATCAAAGATTAGATCAGAGAGGAGCAGACAGCAAGATCTCATAGAGATTAATGGACCATTGTGAGGACTGAGAGAGCATCTGGAAGACTGACGGATGCTTGAAACAACAGTCGTTTTAGAACTGTCTCATGACGTTGTGGGTCAGGAACGTGGACAGAGCTCAGCTGGGAGATTCTTCTGTGCCGTGTGCCATTGACATACAGAGGCCACTCGGGTGTTCCGCTGGAGGGGCAGCTGGTCTGTAGGGCCAGGATGGTTCAAGATGGGTTCAGCTGCACTGGCCCCTGGGCAGGGATGATTGGAAGGCACTGCTGGACTGGTCAGAGCACCAACCGTGAACTGTCCAGCATGGTGACCTCTGGATAGCCCGAATTCTTAGGTAGCGTCTTAGTGCTCCTGGAGAATGTTCCCAAAGGCAGCAGATGGAGGCTGTCAGTCTTTTAATAGAAATTGGCACAGGGTCACTTTCAGTCCTTTCTTATGATCATGCAGTCATCAAGCCAGTCTGGATTCAGCAAAAGAGACCCCACCTGTCAATGGCAGGAATAGAATTAGCGGTCACATTTAATGTACCATATAGAGTAAGAGAGAAAGGGGTCAAAGAACCCGGCCTATTTCATGTGTTATTTAAAATTGTGACACTGTGGAAATTACCAAAATAGCTAACTGAGAAAAATGGCTAAATATATCTTACATATATTTACACTCACGTAATGGAATGAACGTGTGTGTGCTCAATCACTCAGTCATGTCCGACTTTTTGCAACACTGCAACACTGTAGCCTGCCAGGCTGCTCTGTCCATGTGATTTCCCAGGCAAGAATACTGGAGTGAGTTGCCATTTCCTTCTCCAGGGGATCTTCCTGACCCAGGGATTGAACCTCCTGCATTGGTAGGCAGAGTCTTTACCACTAAGCCACCTAGAAAGCCCCATATAACCGAATGTTTGTCAACTAATAAAATTGTGCTTTCAGAGAAAATTGATGGATAAGGGAAGATAATGCAGGCTGTATATTGAGAGTGCTTTTGTATGTTTATGTGCCCAGGTACACACTCTGAAAAGTTACCAGGCAGGGGACAGTCAGTGTTCAGCCTGTTGTGTCACCAGCCTCTCTCAGTAGTGATCAAGGGTTCCCAGGCTTCCTTGCATGGCCATTTAGACAGAATTTTCCTGAAAGTGGGCCCCTATTAAAGTCTGCTGCTGCTGCTGCGGCTAAGTCGCTTCAGTCGTGTCCGACTCTGTGCAACCCCATAGATGGCAGCCCACGAAGCTCCTCCGTCCCTGGGATTCTCCAGGCAAGAACACTGGTTACTGATGGTTAATCAGGGACTATAGGGTTTAGGAGGCAAGCAGGCCATTGGTCAAATAATTCTGAGTGAATCAGATGCCTCTGTCATGACCCTAATCTCAGTGTGTATTTGATTTTAAAGACACTTTTCCTGAATCTATAAAGACTACCAAGTCTCTAAGAAAATGTTTCTATTGTCAAGATCAGGCTCAAGATCATCTATGTGGGCCTGTTCATCAGGGGAAGTTGCCAGTAGTCTCAACATTCATTCATTCATTGGGATCAACCTCCCCGATATTTAAAGGTGCTGGAACAGGCTAAGGAAAGGGCAGCTGTGTGTGTCCAGCCTGGTGCTGAGCCCCAGGGCTATAGAGGTGAGTGAGATGCGTTCTTTGTCAATGAGGAGCTGGCCGCAGGACCAAATCCATCATCTCGGTTCCTTGCCCTGGCCTAGGACCAGCACTTCATAGTAACCCCATGAATACTAGGATGAATGAAATGAAGGAATAATTAGCACCATTTTGGAATGGGTTTGGGAGAGTGGGGAGTCAAATGTGTAGCTCAGATCAGGATTCTAAAAATGACATCTGGAATGTCCCGTGGACTTTCTGTCCGTACACTTAGGTCTTTGAGCAAGTCATTATTCCTGACTTTGCTGGCAAGCTACTAATGGGCAATCACAGACAATTCCAGTTAGCAGAATTTGGGGGGCATCTGCACATTTTTAAAAGGCAACCCCTCTTGGCGAACAAATCACAGAATGCTGTCCCTCCATCTGGGCTAACCCTATCCATGGGGATCATGGTTCCCAGGCTTATTAGTTTCAGCCCCATTCACCCTCTTAACCTGTGGCTTTGTGCATCGCACAACCCTAGATGGTAGGCCAGGTGTTTCCGACGCTCCTGGTCATTTCTGTGACCTGCTCTGATCCCATTTCTGCTTAGGTGAACACCATGGTCCAGCCTGTGATTCTGTTTCTAGCCTTGGGGCTCCATCTGACTGGCACTGGGTTTGAGGCTCGTTATTTTTTCCACCGTGAGAGTCTCCAGGCTCTGTCTTTGGGACCAGCCTTCTACGCTAAACCTGCAAGAACCTCTCCACACCCCCTGACAAAGGGGACCTCAAACAGGATCGTTCTCTCTCCTCCCTTCTCTCTGCAAAACAGAACAGATTCAGATGCCCCTGTGGAGACTGGGGAGAGAGGGCTGAGCTGAGCGTCTCCCTGCAAAGCCACTGCTATTATGATCCCCACTTCATGCTCAGCAAGTAACCAGAGTGCTGGGTTCACTTGGGATGATCAAAACCAGGATCCCTGCCCCTTTGTGCTTTCCCTGTGCTCTTGTGTGTTCATTTCACTTATTCCTTTAGAGAAGAGTTTAAGTTGTTTATTGATTTGGGCTGTCGATTGTCCGGTTAAGCGCCATCCAGGAGCCCAGATGGCAGTAAGAATTCTACTGCACCTCACAGTACCCATCCCCCACCCAACCTCTGTGTTATTTCCAGCTACAGTGGCGATGTCTTAAGCATCTTTGCTTTTAGGTGTCACTTCTTTTTCCATTTAAAGGCAATGCAATTTACCCTTCCCAAAAGCTCCTTTTCTAGTCTCATTTCAAGTTTGATTTACTTGTCTATGCAGACTTCTTTGTAAAGGTTACATACTCTGCCCCTCCTATTGAAGAATCAGGGATGGGAGAGAGAGAAAATATGACTTTGTGATTTAGAACTATATCCTCTTATGTAGCTTTAGGCCTTTTTCTTCTGCAGTTAGAGGGACCATCCAGTTCAACAAATATTTATTGTGTACCTAGTAGGTATCAGTCACTGTTCTAGGTGGTCGGGACACATTTGAAAACAAAACAGACAAATCCCTGCCTTCACGGTGCTTATATTCTCATGAGGGAGATAGAAGTATGAGGGAGAATAATAAAGGAGTAAATGTCGTGCTGTCCTAGAAAGCAGTCGGTGCTTTAAGGAGAAAGGCAGTGAAGTAAGGTAGGTTGAGGATGCTGGTGGTAGAAGTGGTTTATAATTTTAAAGAGATTGGCTAGTTTCTAATCTCTGCTTCATTGAAGAGGTGATGTATTTACAGACTTGAAGGATCTGAAAATGTAGCCAAATGAATCTCGAAGGGTGGGGAAAAAGGGGAGAAGAGAAGACATCCCTGCCGTAGGACAGCTAGTGCAAAGGCCCTGAGGCCAGAGTGTGTTTGCTGTGTTCTAAGAGCAGTGAAGAAGCCAGGGCCTGGAGCTGAGTATGTAAGGGAAAGAGTAGGAGGGAATGAAGGCTGGCAGGAAATAAGAAATTGGGTCTCTTGAGGCCTCAAAGGCCATCTTGAGGATTTAGGCTTTTGCACTGCATAACATGGGGAGCTGTTGAAGGGATCTGAACAGAAAAGTAAGATGGTTGCTCCCATGTAGAAGCATCACTCTGGTTAGGGAGTTGAGAATAGACAGGAGATGTCCACTGCCAGTCTAGGATAGAGAAGATTTGACATCTGCAAGGGGAGAGCAGGTGGAAATGATTGGATTTCAGACTGATTTTTGAACATAAGCCAAGAGGTTAGCTGGTGGAGTGGGAGTGGGAGACAGGCGGTTTATGCTCATGATGCTGGGAGGATGAAATTGTTGCTGACCGAGACGGGGAAGAGTGTAGACTGGTTCACTGGGGGAGACTGGCATGTTAAGTTTGAAATATCCCTTGGGCATCTATCAGACAGCATAAGAAAGTAGAAAAGACAGCTTTGGAGTCAAATAGGCCTTTAATTGCAGTCACAACTCCACCACTGGTTAGCTCTGAGACTTTTGGAAAATACTAAATAACATTTCTGAGTCTCAGATTATATGCTCCGAACATGTAGCTCATTCTCTCCGTATGTACTGCCCTGGAGATTGAGATGAGAATGAAATAATAGAGTGGTTGTTTCCTGGGAGCAAAGGAAGCAGAGGTGAGTCCCTGTTATGTTTCCAGAGAGGCCAGGGATGAATTCCAGTCTCAACTCACAGACTCTCCAGTAAGTCACTTCCTCCACCCTGGGCCTCTGTTTCCTCACCTCTGAAATGAGAAGTGGCGCGAATAACCTTTCAGGGCTGTTTGGGCATGGAGGTTGCGTGAGTGTGGGGATCTCAGGATTAGAGGAGCTCTACCTTCCAGCTTGCTAGTGTCCTGCCTCATGCAGGGAGCCCACACACGTGTACTCACAGTTGCACGGCTGTGCACAAGCGCACAGCCCGGTGGTGCCCTGCCGGTTTTCTCATGATCCGGTGGCTCTCCTCTCCCTGGGTCTGCCAGTGGCTGCTCAGGCCCAACTCCTTTTCAGTGAGGCCTGTGGGACCCTGTGCTATTGCTCTCCTTCCTCTCTGGCCCGTAATCTGACAGCTCTGGTCCTTCCTGGTGGCCAGACGAGAAGAGAGAGTAGTCGGCCCAGCCACTGTTCGCCCAGTGTAACCACCATCACTGCCGGGCATGCACCGCCCACCTCTGTGCAGCAGCTCCGGTGAGAAAGGAGACAGACATCACTGCTCTATGGAGGTGCCGGGGCAGGTCAGGAAAGAAACACCAGGCTTATGTTACCTCCCGTGACCTTAGATCAGCACACTCAGCTCTTCCTCCGTGCTCCCTCTGCCCCTCCCTCGGGTCACCTGCACTCCCCCCCACCCACCCCCCATATCTCCCCCGCTCCCCGTGGTCCCTCTCAGCTCCCTCCTTCCCTGCATCCCCTTGGGCTGGTTCATGCACTTCCTCTTGGGAAGTGACCTTGATGGGCACCTGCATGGCCCTTTGTGGGGACCGAGTCACTCAAGAGCCAGCTGATTTCCTTGCAAACCACATCACACTTCTGTGATTCAGTTTTGCAAAGAGCTTGATGTTTCCTGTATGTTCTTTCTGTTACAACAACCATTGGCGTTAACTGACCCATCGAGTTGTATTTTTTTAACTGCCTCTATGTCGGTTCTCTGTCTTGGTGCTAGCCTGCTTTCCTTCAGACTATTAAGTCTACTCATTTCTAAAATACTGCTTGACCCGAACATCCTAGTATACTTTATTGGCAGTTTTATTCTTCCTCATTTTACTCCCTAGTGTAGTCCCTGACCGCTCGTTCATCACAGTGTTTACCACCCTCTATCAAAATGACCTGTCTTTCCCACCAGACAGTGAGGCAGGAATTGGGTAGCAGCCATCTCTGTGGGTGAAGCAGCCAGTTCAGGGGCAGAAACTCTGGGTGGCGGGGGGGGGGGCACGGGAAACATTTGAGGAGTGAATGGATAGTGAAGGAATTAATACATTAATCATACAGAGAAAAAGATGATCATGAATTCACTTATGCTTCTATCCAGAAAAATGTGTAAACATATTAATGCCTTTGTGTCTCTTCAAACCTCAGTCCATTTTATAAAGCACAGAAAGTTCTGGAAGTCAAGTTACTGTTCTAGACAGAGTCCTCTGGGTTAGAAAACAAGTTCCAGAGCACCCAGAAGAGCGTGTTTCCTTGCTGACTAGGAACCCCGGCTACCTTGTTTTCAGGTCCCTGGGGAAGGATGGCCTGCTGGATATTCTCCGATTTCCCCCTATCCTGAGAAAGTTAACTGACTGACTCACTGACACACCAGTCAGTCAGCAGATGCTTTCTGAACACTGGCTTTGGCTTGGGCGCTGTGGTGCAAGGCACTCTGCATGCCCAGAGGAGGTGGCGTGTGAGGCAGGTGAGTCAGAGTGAGGACAGAAAGGGGCACAGTGTGACAGCGATCTGTGGACCCCCGCCAGGTTTAGGGGCAAAAGTCCAGGTGGGAGAGATCACCTAATGTCCCCGAAGGCACTTCCACCGGCTGGATGACCCAGTGTGAAGGGTGGAGGCAGGTGAATAGACACTGGTTTCTGGAGGGACTGGTTGGTCTAACTAGAGTGTAGACCTCATTGTGAAGGCAAGGGGAGCCCCCTGAAGAATCTTGTTTATTTTTTAATTTATTTGACCGCTCTGGGTCTTGGCTGTGGCACACGGGATCTTTAGTTGCAGCATGTGGGATCTAGTTCCCTGACCAGGGATCAAACCAGGCCCCCTGCGTTGGGAGCATAGTGTCTTCACCACTGGGCCACCAGGGAAGTCCCCCCGAAGAGTCTTAAAGCCAAGAAGGGACATGGTCAGAACTGCATCTTACAGTGGTCTCTCGGCTTCTGGGTGGAGAGATAGGGGGACAGAAGTTACTCAGAGCATCCGTGGAGCTGGCATCCAGGGTTGTGGTTATCTCCAGGCCAGAGAGGATCGTGGCCGGACTAGTGGGGTGGGTGAGGGGCCTGCAGAGAAGGGGAGGATTCGAGAGAGTTTGAGAAGGTGAAATTGACAGGCCTCAGCAATTTGATAGATGAGGGCTTGGCAAACAGTAGTCTGGACCAAATCGGACTCGGGCCTGGCTTTGTAACACTTTATGAAACACATCCACGATGGCAGAATTGAGGAGTTGCTGAGGAAACCTCATGGGCTGCAAAGCCTCGGACATTTCCTCTCTGGTCCTTAACAGAGAACTACTTCCTGGGTTGGATGTAAGATGCTGGAGGAGGGAGGGAGAGGAAGGATTTGAGGGTGACACCTAGGTTTTTAATGTTGGTGCCTGTGGCTGGAAACTCAGGGAGAAGGAAAAGGGGCTGTCTGAGTCCTTATAGCCAGGCTAGCCTTGCTTCTTAATAGATGCTTCAATGGACTCTTCCCAGCCTCCTCCCAGAGAAGATGAGCTCTGTCCTCCTCCTCTGTTTAGCTGGAACCTGGTGGAAATTGATCTGGTTCTTCCAAAACAAGACCTTGGTTCCACCTGACCACAGGATGACCCACTGTCCCCATCCACCTTGACCAAAGGACAGGGCCAGTGTCCACCTTCCTGGGTCTTTCCAGGCACATGGAACCCTCATCTGGCACCGGAACTGGACCAGTCACTTTCCCAGCCCTGGGCCAGGCCCACCTCCCCTGAGCCCACCCCCAGCTGTGTCGCTGGATCCCAGCAGCCCGTCCTTCCACTGAGCCTTTGCCAGTGACCCGGGAATCACCCAGGATGGTGATGCCCTCCATCCTCCAACCCTCTCTCCCTCCGCTCCAGCAGTGGAAACCTGCAGGGACAGGGGCTGTGGCAGTCTTTCTCAGAGGCCAGGGAACAATCCCTGCTGTCTCTTGCTAAGCAGGTCACCCCTGGTGGGTGTGTAAATCCACTTTCTACTTGTCAAAGTGACATTTTCATGATGCCCAAAGTTATTAAGTGGCATCTTTGGGCACCCACTTTTTAAGCAAAGTGGAGTAGGCTGGAAAATGTCAATAGTGATAATGTACAGTTATGTCCCCAAAACCTTTTTGATTGAATGCATAGTGGAAATGGTGCAAACTGCAGAGCCCTTTGCGGGGAATTGCCAGTTAAATAATTTGTTCAGACTTACAGGTGTTTTTGTTTTGTTTTGTTTTTTTTAACTGTAAACCCTGAGTGTCTTAAATAAAATACCAGCTGCCACAGTTCTCTGACTGACCAGGGAATGTCAAAGGCTTATCCTGTGACTCTCTGCCTGGCTTGGCAGCCTGCAGCCCCCCAGCTACAGGCTCAAAGCTTCCCTGGTTTGGGAACCAAATGGCCCTCAGTCAGAGGGATGGGAGGAGTTTGTGCTGGTCTACTCTGAGACCATCACCTTGCTGGTAATGGGCTTTGGGTTTTTTGTTTGTTTGCTTTTTGCCCCCACCACTCTAAGCAGAAAGGCCTACCCCGATACCAACACAGGCAGAGGTTTGAATAGAAGTTAAGAAGGAAGCAAGGTCTGGTGAAGTCATTGGCTCATGGCATAGTCACCTGGTAAATGCCCCCAACTCTACACCTGGGCTATCTGCCAGAACTTCTTCCAGACTCTGAGACTGAGAGATGCTGGCTTAATTCTCACCACGAGACTGTCAAATGCTACCTCTTTTTTTGAGACCCTTCTCTGGGGTCTAGCAGCTTGTGTTCTTTTTCCAGAAAAGCCCTTTCCTTCCAGGGAAGGGTGTTTGATCCAGACCATCATGGCTAGGGCAGCTGGGGGATTTCCTCCCTAGAGGAGACCCCACCTCCCCCATAGTGGCCCGGTTGCTTGCCTCATCCAGGGCAGGCTGGGTTTGTGCGGCCTGGATCACTTACCTCATCTTCCCGCCCTGCATCCCTGCTGTCCGCTCCTCAGCTGGATGCTGCCCCTGGCTCCCAGTGTGAACATCCTACATTCAGCTCCAGTGCTGCCCAGAGGCCTTCTGACTCCTCCTCTGGGTGAGTTTCATCTTTCAAGACACACCTTTCTTATGTCCATTTCCTGTTGGGCACCTTGCTCGGTGTGCCTCCAGTACCTGGTTGCTCAACTCCTGTAGTGTTAATTGTTCATGAAAATAATGCAGTCTTTTTTTTTTTTTTTTTAACGTTTTGGCCACATTGCTCGCTATGTGGGATCTTAGTTCCCAGACTAGGGATCTGACCCCCTGCATTGGAAGCGTGAAGTGTTAACCAGCAGACCACCAGGGAAGTCCTGGCGTTCTTCTGGGGGTCTCTTGAGGTCCTTGGCTTGTGGCATCATATCCCAACTTCAAAGCCAGCAGTGTAGCATCTTACACACTCTCCCCCTTCTCCCCTCCCTGCTCCCTCCCATATCACCTTCCTCCCTTTCCCCCCCACCCCC
>NW_011495059.1:1637621-1638852 GCF_000754665.1 Bison bison bison
CTCACTCCTGGTCCTCCATCTCTCTCTCTCTCCCCCTACGCCTCCCCTCCCTCCTCCATCTTTCACCTATGAAGACCAACATGATTACAATAGGTCCACCTGGAAAATCCAGGCTAATCTCCCCATCTCAAGAGCCTTAACTTAATTAACGTAATCACTTAATTAGCTTTATCTGCAAAATCCCTTTGACAGTGTAAGGTAATATATTCACAGGTTCTGGGGATTAGGACATGGATATGGATATCTTCGGGGAAGGAGGGGTCGGGGGAGGTGCCTGGGGAGGGGCATTGTTCTTTTAACTACAGTAGTTGTCAGGGCCTTGCTATGATGGTTGAAAGTTAGAAACACCCTGTGTCCCTTAGAAGAAAATAGTTAATGTAATCTTTTCTTCCTCATCGCATATGTCACCATTAAAATGTTTATGAGAAGCTACTTATAACATGGACCCTGTTGATGTTGTAATATTTGGTAGAAAATTGCAAATTTGAAAATTGATCATGCTGTGTGTGACATGTTAAAAGTTGAACAGTTATAAATACATTGTTATATATCTGGTAGTTGAAGCATGTGGATTTGTTAGTTTGTAACTTTCTGCATTTCCCTAATTTTTCTATAATCAGTTCAGTTCAGTTCAGTCGTGTCTGACTCTTTGCAACCCCATGAATCGCAGCACGCCAGGCCTCCCTGTCCATCACCAACTCCCGGAGTTCACTCAGACTCACGCCCATCAAGTCAGTGATGCTATCCAGCCATCTCATCCTCTGTCGTCCCCTTCTCCTCCTGCCCCCAATCCCTCCCAGCATCAGAGTCTTTTCCAACAAGTCAACTCTTCACATGAGGTGGCCAAAGTACTGGAGTTTCAGCTTTAGCATCATTCCTTCCAAAGAAATCCCAGGGCTGATCTCCTTCAGAATGGACTGGTTGGATCTCCTTGCAGTCCAAGGGACTCTCAAGAGTCTTCTTCAACACCACAGTTCAAAAGCATCAATTCTTCGGCGCTCAGCATTCTTCACGGTCCAACTCTCACATCCATACATGACCACAGGAAAAACCATAGCCTTGACTAGATGAACCTTTGTTGGCAAAGTAATGTCTCTGCTTTTGAATATGCTGTCTAGGTTGGTCATAACTTTCCTTCCAAGGAGTAAGCGTCTTTTAATTTCATGGCTGCAGTCACCATCTGTAGTGATTTTGGAGCCCAAGAAAATAAAGTCTGACACTGTTTCCACTG
>NW_011495059.1:1639146-1685417 GCF_000754665.1 Bison bison bison
TCTGTTGTTCCATGTCCAGTTCTAACTGTTGCTTCCTGACCTGCATACAAATTTCTCAAGAGGCAGGTCAGATGGTCTGGTATTCCCATCTCTTTCAGAATTTTCCACAGTTTCTTGTGATCCACACAGTCAAAGGCTTTGGCATAGTCAATAAAGCAGAAATAAATGTTTTTCTGAGACTCTCTTGCTTTATAATACATTGATTTAGTAAAATCTATTAGCTTTGAAAAAAAGAAAACAGAAAAAAGAAAGCAGGAATGCTAGCTAGCTTGCCTGGAGTGGACAGAGATTGGAAGGAATGAGGTGAGGTTCAAAGGACTCTCTAGACACAAAGCAGATGGTTGACTGGATACGCTGATGGGTCCTAACTTCCCATTTACCTGTTGAAGTCAAGGTGTTAAGCATCTGTTGCTGTGGAGGGGTGGGGGTGAATAATAGATGAAGGACATCATTTGATTTGCTTCCCTAACTGGAGACAATGAACTTGCTACCCAAAGCCAGTAGTGTTTCTTGCAGTGTGGTCTGAGATCCTGGGTCAGAGCTTCCTGATGACAGACTCTATACCCACTGAACAAGCAAAACCTCACTCAGTGGTTCCAAGCAAGGATGGCCAGACAGTACCTACAAATGGACATCTTTAGAACTGCACTGTTTATATACATGCAGTCATTTCCATCAATGCTGATTTTTACAAGCAGTTAAAGTTACTTATTAGTAGCCCCCAAAATCACTTGGTTTGTAAGGGAGAAGAAAATGTGTGTTCTTGAACTAAAAGATTAGCTCATTATAGAGCTTTCTGAGGATCTGATTCATTATTCTGCTGAAAGTCTTGGCTGCCTTGCCAGTGCCAGCACTCAAAAAGGTATCTTAAAAAAAAAAAAAGCACTTAAAAAAAGGTATCAGTGGATATGCTCACTTATAAATAGTGGGAGTCTCCGCAGTTTTCTAAAAGGCACTTTGTTGTACATCCTAAGCATGGTCTTGGATTAGCTCTCATTTTTAGTAACTTTTTCTTGCATTAAAATATCTGCAAGAGTTCTGTTAGGTTTTACTTTTGTTCCTGTGGAACTGCGGTACTGCTACCATTTTGATAATTTTGTCCATGTCCGATCTTAACGTATCACCAAGTTCATTGTCGGAAAGTGAGACAGGGAAGAGTAGGTGAGCTGAGGGGTCTTTTCCTTTGTCTTTTCAAAGTGAGCTGTGAGCAGAAAAGTTTGAGAACCATGGAGATAGAGGACTAACTTAGGTAGTCAGAGATCAGAGTAAGGTGACAAATAATGTGAATTTCCTTGAAAAAAATTTGGGGACATTTCCTGGAAACATCTAAATGTAGAAGTAAATGGGTTATTAATTATGAACCTCTCACCTTGGTAATTAAGCAATTAAGGCCCATCAGGCAATGCATTTGTGGGCGATTAGAGCTGGGTTTGGTGGAGTCAGAAACTTGCTGCTGGAGATTAAGTGGTTTTCACCACCTGAGAGATGCATTAATCACCTGGAGCTCCCCTACCTGCTGGATTTGGTTGCTTATTTGGAATGACATTTACACATTAAAGTGAAGAATATCTGTCCATGCTGAGAGAGCTCCGGAGTCAAAGGGAGTTATTCAGCAAGGACAAGCAGAGTTTCCAGATGTAATATCCTGACTCAGCATAGCATCTGCCGAAGGGTCACCTCTGTACTACTTTCTGGAGGTACTAATGGGAGAGATGCCCCAAACAATGATGACACACCCTGGGCGTCCTGTCAGATGTAAATGATCCTTCCAAGGGATGAAGGAAGACCACACGGGGTAGGGGTAGTGGGATCACAGCAATGTTAGAGAAACATAGCTCTGAATTTAAATACTTCCGCCTTTACCCTGAGATGTTAGTTAATTTTGTAAATCACTCAGTCTTGCTGATCCTCAGTTTCTTCTTCTGCAACATGGGCTTATGAATTTGCAGTAGTCAGCTCTCACTCTGTAAGAAATCAAGCGTGAGCATCTGTGTAGTTCAGGTGTATGCTGGTCGCAGGATCCCAGCTGAGCTTGTTGACACATCCCCAGGTTGATCAGAGGGTCAGCTGGTCTCAGTGGCTGGGATAGTTCTGGGTTTGGTGCAGTTCTATTGATCTGTATCTGTGCTCAAGTCTCCCTTTCTTCTCTTGGGACTTGTGAGCTCACGGTGAAGGCAGAGGTATTGCAGGTGGGTGGGAATAGACAAGACCTCTGAGGCCTAGTATCCAACTGACACCATCACTTCTGCTTCATCCTATCAGCCAAAGGAAGTCACACGGTCAGGCCAAAGGCCATGCCATTCCTTCAGTGGAAAGAACTGGAGAGTCACTTGGCCAGAGGCCCTGACAGAGGGAAGGTGGTCATTTTTTAACTGACAGCACCAACTACCGCATAATGTTTTTATACAACTGTTACAGTGTTTGGAGAGGGGTGTATGCTCTGTGGGAGAAGGCAGTGGCACCCCACTCCAGTACTCTTGCCTGGAAAATCCCATGGACGGCGGAGCCTGGTAGGCTGCAGTCCATGGGGTCGCTAAGAGTTGGACACGACTGAGCGACTTCCCTTTCACTTTTCACTTTCATGCACTGGAGAAGGAAGTGGCAACCCACTCCAGTGTTCTTGCCTGGAGAATCCCAGGGACGGGGGAGCCTGGTGGGCTTCTATCTATGGGGTCGCAGAGAGTCGGACACGACTGAAGCGACTTAGCAGCAGTAGCAGCAGCAGTATGCTCTAAAGGTGCTGGACATAGAGTTCTGAACAAGACACTTTGGTGCAATTCAGAGCTTAGTGAGCTAGTCAGCTATTAAGCAGATAATCATGTACATGTGCAAAAATGAATTAATGGCAATTATTATAAATGGTACAAAGGGATAGTAAGGAATTGTAAGGCTTGCTAATCAGGACTTCTAATGAGGTTCTAAAGTCTTGAGCAGAGTACCCAGCACATATGAGGAAGGCCAGGCTTCTGTGCCCAGCAGTGCAGTGCCTGCATCATATAAAGACTCTGAGCCTGTGCCGTTTGGGGGCCTTGAGGCAGCCCTGCAGTAAAGGGTAGTGTCCTTCCTTCCCAGCACAAAACAGCTCGCCAGGTTGATGGTGCACCATTTGTAAACTCATAGTGGGCAGATCGCCTGGGTCCCACATGAGCCTAAACTGGGATCCAGGGTCTGAATGTTCTGTTGAACTGGTCATCTTGGGCCCCGCCTGCCCAGACGCCTGATAGTAGGAGTTAGCAAAGGCTGTGTAATAACGTAAATGGGAAAAGATTTTGAAAAAGGATGGATACTTGTATGGGTATTGCTGAATCACTTTGCTATACACTTGTAACTGACATATCATTGTTAATCAACTGTACTCCAATATAAAATAAAATTAAAAAAAATTAAAAAGCAAACACAGGAAGAAAAGGGAACCCTCTTCCACTGTTGGTGGGAATGCAAACTAGTACAGCCACTATGGAGAACAGTGTGGAGATTCCTTAAAAAACTGGAAATAGAACTGCCTTATGATCCAGCAATCCCACTGCTGGGCATACACACTGAGGAAACCAGAAGGGAAAGAGACACGTGTACCCCAATGTTCATCGCAGCACTGTTTCTAATAGCCAGGACATGGAAGCAACCTAGATGTCCATCAGCAGATGAATGGATAAGAAAGCTGTGGTACATATACACAATGGAGTATTACTCAGCCATTAAAAAGAATACATTTGAATCAGTTCTAATGAGGTGGATGAAACTGGAGCCTATTATACCGAGTGAAGTAAGCCAGAAGGAAAAACACCAATACAGTATACTAACGCATATATATGGAATTTAGAAAGATGGTAACAATAACCCTGTGTACGAGACAGCAAAAGAGACACTGATGTATAGATCAGTCTTATGGACTCTGTTGGAGAGGGAGAGGGTGGGAAGATGTGGGAGAATGCACTGAAACATGTATAATATCATGTATGAAATGAGTCGCCAGTCCAGGTTCGATGCACGATACTGGATGCTTGGGGCTGGTGCACTGGGACGACCCAGAGGGAGGGTAGGGGAGGGAGGAGGGAGGAGGGTTCAGGATGGGGAACACATGTATACCTGTGGCGGATTCATTTCGATATTTGGCAAAACCAATACAATATTGTAAAGTTTAAAAATAAAATAAAATTAAAAAGAAAAAGAAAAATCTTAGCCAAGAGAAGACTAAGAGGGATGAAGACCAAATCTCATATGGTATATGGGATGGAATCCTAGAACAGGAAAAGGATATTATATAAAGATTTAGGAAATATTAAAAAAATAAATCTTTGGATTACTTCGAATACCTAGTATAATATAAATGCCACCTATATAGTTGTTAATGCAATGTAAGTACTCTGTAAAGAGTTTATGGCCAAGAAACTATTTTTCAAGTTTTTCTTTTTGGAAAAAAAAAAAAAGCAAACACAGGAAGCTTTGGTATAACCCACCATATGCACTTCCCCCTGCCCCAAATAAAAAAGAGAAAAGGATTAGGAAGGGCTGTGGGTAATGGCTTCTGAATCATGGTAAGTGTCTTCAGATGGGACTTTACATGCAAGCCTTGCTCGCTCGGGGCCAAGTGATGGGAGGCCTGAAGAGAACTCATCACCATTTGGCCTCTTGGAGCTCTATCTCCCTGGATGCTCTGGGGGTGGTAGTCATTGGAGAAGAGCAGGTAGAAGTGGGTTGGTAGGTAGGGTGCAAGCTTAGACACCTGACTGATAATCACATGGTCACATAAATCATGAGGTCTTAAAGATGCTGTCATTTTGTAGTTTTCCTGTGACTTTGATCTTTTCATTTTATTCAACTATTTACTGAACCCCTGTTGTGTACAGGACTCTGATATATGCTTTAGACCAAAGATGAACAAGGCAGAGGCTGTCCCTGCCCTCAGGTGGATTGCAGATTACTGGGAAAGGAGACACTGAACATCTGATTTCATGGTGAATTATTTATTCACAGTAATTGTTACCTTATATATATATCAGGCTTAGTTCCTTTATCTTTGAAGTTGCAACAATAATACAGTTACCACCTAAGGTTGTTGTAAGGGTTGGATAATGCTTTGTGTAAAGTGCTTAGCACAGTAATGCCGAAATAGTATTCTTATTCCCAGGGGACTCCAGGACCTCTCAAGGCCCATAGGTTTGACAGCTCAGACAGTTCTCTGTGGGTTGGATGGAGCACCTTTGACTCCAAGCCCCAATTCAACACCTGGACTTCAGTTTACAGCAATTTGTTTGAGTTCTGGCATTCAGCTTTTATTTGAGGTTCAACCCAGAGGAGCATGGAAAAAATTGGATTTCTTTTTATGACAGTTCTTAGTGGAGACTGGCAATCAATCTATGTCAAGATGCTGTTTTGAAAAGAAACGAGTTTTAGGTGGACTTTGCAGACCAAGCCCCACTTAGAAAGTGAGCTATTGTAAACACATCCCTTTTCCTCTCTGCTCCTCAATTTTCTCACCTGTAAAGTGGAAGATGATAACACCAACCTCAGAGGGTTCTGCTGGATTTCAGTGAAACAATAGGAGAGAAAGCCCCCATCTCACGCTTGCTCGGCACCCAGTAGTCACTCAGTAAATGGAAGCTCCTGCCGGGAATGTCATTGGGTGTTCGATGGAAAGCATGGAATTGACTATTTAAGCCATTTTGTCGCATCAATACTAATTAAGACAACCACACTAATGAGCCCGAGTACCATGTATCAACGCAGACGCTGTAGGCCCCCAGAAAAATACATCAGAACTGTAAAGCAGACCTGGTGTTCAATAAATACTTTGCAACAGATTAATCATCCCTACATCTGTGCAGTACTTCAGAGTTAATGAAGCAGGTTCGCTCCGGTTGGCGTAGTAAATGTTCACAACAAATAGGAGAGGTTGACATTAACTCGTTGGACAAATATCTCAGAGCAGCATGAGGAATATTATAGCTGTGAAGGAGACAGGACTCCCAACTCAAAGAAGGCTTCCTGCGTGCTTGAGAACTGGGCAGATCTGTTAGTTGCTTCTCTTGAGAATGACAGAAGAAGAAAGTGTGCAGTAGGAGGGGCACCTCACCCCCTGGGGATCGCAGAAATCTTCGTAGTGGGGAAAATGCCAAATCCGAGTCTTACAGTGTGATTAGGAACAGTAGAGATGAAGAGGTGTGCCTTGGGTAGGGTAGGCTAGACTGCACTAACTTAAAGATCCAAACATAGAATGGCTCCATACATGTGAACATTTTAAAATTATTTTAATACAGTTTTAAATTTGGAATATTTTAGATTTATAGAAAAATTGCAAAAAAATGGTATAGACAGTTCTCACCGTCTCTCCACCTGGGTTCCCCTAATGCTTACATCTCGAATTCTCATGCTACATTTGTCAGAACTAAGACATTAACATTAGTAGGTTACTATTAACAAAACACCAGATTTTATATGGATTTCACCAGGTTTTTCTATGAATGCTTTTTCTGTTCCAAGATCCAATCCATGATACCATTTCACAGTTAGTGAAGTTTACTTTTTGCTCTCTAGGCAGGTAGACAGGACGAACTGTTCTCTGCTCAGTCGCTCAGGGACCCAGGTGGACAGAGTCCCTGACCAGGCTTCTTAGGTCTTCCTGGTCATCTCCAGCCAACAAGCATCCTGGCGGGAAGAGCGTGGAGGTGCGCACGTGCGGGGCTTGAGGGCAGAGCCAGGTCCCGCCTGTCACTCCCACTCACTTTTCACCGGTGAAAACTTGCCTGGAGGTTTTGTACCTGCTGCTCAATTTTGCTATGAACCTAAAACCAGTTTAAAAAATAAAGTCTATTAAAAAAATAAAAAAGGTCTTGAGGCCACTCATAGCTAAAAAAGAGGGTAGAAAATGTATTCTCTAGTGGAATAGCTACTTCCCAGCCATAGCTGTATCATTTAGAAGGGGAGAATGAATGTGGTAGAGAGCTGGTTGTCTATGCCAGAAGTCCCCAACCTCTGGGATCTAACACCTGATGACCTGAAGTAGAGCTGGTGTAATAATAGTGGGAAAAAAGTGAACAATAAATGCAAATGGGCTTGAATCATTCCCAAACCCTACCCCTTCCCTGATCCATGGAAAGATTGTCTTCCATAAAACCTGTCCTGGGTGCCAAAAAGGGTTGGGGACCTGTGCCACAGGTGGATATAGGAGGGTGTTTGGAGCAGAAGAAAATGCATTAACAAAAGCTGAAAAAGGGCAAGTGCCATTGCCATTTTATAGGCAGGGAGGTTACAGGACTCAACCTGGATGGCACAGCTGTTAAGCAGGGTTGTAGCATTTCAACCGCAGGTCTGCCTTGGTACCCAGACCAACCTGTGCTCATTCCCCTGATCCAGGAGGCCTTCAGACTAGCAGGCTGATTGGCCAGATGAGCCACGGGGTTGCGTCTCCGTCTCATTCTGCAAGGGCATTTTATCTGAAGAGTTTTGGTGTAGGAGGAAGGCTTTTCCCCAGATTCCTTCATTCTCCCTTAAAAGAGCAAGAGATGCGAGAGGTTAAGAGAGGCCCTCAGGGTCCACAAATGGACGTGCGTTTCCCCCCAGGCTCCAGTTCACAGCTGGGTGTGAGGGGGATGCCAGGGTACCAGAGACACTGTGTCTGCCTGCCGTCTCACATGCGTCTGTTGGTTCCTGGCTGGAATGTAATTACTCCCTGGGCTGACAGTGACAAATGGTGTTGTAGGGCATGCGCTCCTCTGAGTGATGGGATGGAGTTGAGCACCTAGACTGACAATACAGGCGCTGTCAGAAAGCTGCAGGGGGTTTGCTTCTCAGCCTGAGGTCTCCCAGGCATGGAAAGAGCACCGGGCAGGTGGGCTCTGAGCTGCTTCAGAGGCTGGTGTCTGTGTCTCTTGGGGTGTGAGGGGCAGCCTTGGGACAGTCCAGATAGCCGTCACACCATGTTCTGACACAGAAAACCCAGGGCACCAGTTGTAGCTTGATCCATATTGGAGGAATGTGCCTAATTTCTCTCTGACCATCAAAACGGAAATAGATGGATTGGGCTTTTCCTCCCTTATTTTAAAAGTAATACATATCTGTTGGGAGAAATCCAGACAGTCCAGAAAAGTGAAAGGAAAAAGCAAAGTTGACTCCAAATGCTTCTAGACAGACCTAAGCACTTTGGAATTTTGCTGTTTCTGTTTCCTTACATGAAAAAAACACTGGCTGTTTGGCACAAAGCCAGGCTGCACCCCTCTGCTTCCCACTGGTGTTAGGGTGGCCATGTGGTTGCATTGTAGCCAGTAGCATGTAGGGGTAGAAATGAGCTGTGCCACCCTGAGACCCGGCCCTTACAGTGGTTCACACCCACTGTCTTGTCTTCTGATGGCTAGATGCAGAAGACCCAGTGGGGGATTTCAGACTCTGGGGAACAGTGGAGCCACTGATAGAAGGAGCCAGGGCTCTTCAGCGACCAAGTGAAGCAAGGCCTCCTTGCAGACCCATATTTGACTGTGATAGGAGAAAAAAAATGAATAAGAGTTTCTGTTCAGTCTTTGAGGTTACAGGTATTAACCTATCCTGAATAAAATACCTCCCAAACACTTGCTGTGGGTCGATGTGTGTGTATACAAACATACCCACATGTACAATAATGGAGTCATATATTCAGTTACTTTTTGAAACCTGCTTTGGTGTGAACATCTATCCATAAGATTTATTTACTCAGTCACTTTAAGATCTACATATTATTTCATTATATTTATGTACCGTGATTCACGTAACTATTCCCCTATCCCTGGACATTTAGGTTGCTTCTAACTCTTACAAGCGCTTCTGTTATTAACAGGCTTTACATGCCTTTGTGCACATATCTAACCATTTCCGTAGAATATAGTCCCAGAAATTGAATTACTTGACTACACTTAAATGGTCTTTACTCTTCACAGGAGTAACTTCTTGGAAAAAAAGACATTGATTTATAATTCCATCAGGAATATGTGAGAGGTGAAATTTCCCCAAACCATCAATTGCCTGAATATGAAACTGATTCATGTTAAGCAACTTTTCCATGTATTTTGGATCCTATTTTTACCAATTGCCTCTTCTTTATGCATTTTTTTTCATTGGGGTTTTATACATTTCTTTCTATTTTGTAGCAGCTACTTGCATATTAAGGATAACATATTACTAATATGTCTTTCAAATTTATTTAGTTTTTAACATATATTCTTTGGATTCTTTCTATAGAAAAGCTTTTAAGCATTATTTCAGTTTTATTTTTAGCATTATTATAATTTCTGAAAACTAAGGCCAGAATATGAACATATTCTCTAGATTTTGTAGCATTTTTATGATTTTTTTCTTAAGGCCTTTAATCTTTCTAGAATATATTTCCATAGAAAGATGATGTAGTCATCTGGATTTAGTTTAGTTTAGAGGCCAGGAAGGGAGACAGAACCAGGCATGTTCAGAGCACTTAGAAGAAGGTTGGGGCAACTGATCTGCAGTGTTGCAGGAGGACATGTTGCATTGAGGCGGGCGGGGTCGTCAGGCAGGTCAGGGAGGTGAACATGGGGTTCAGCGTGCTGATCCCAAGTGCCTGTGGGCATCCACATATGCGAATGGGAACTCGGATTTTGGATGAAGTTGACGCTTCAATCTTAGAGTCTGGACCTTGGAATTAGACTCATGAGAAATGAGTGCAAGTATACATAAACTTTCTTACATAAAACTCAGTTGGTAAAGAATCCGCCTGCAATGCAGGAGACCCCAGTTCAACTCCTGGGTCAGGAAGAGCCCCTGGAAAAGGGGTAGGCTACCCATTCCAGTATTCTTGGGCTTCCCTTATGGCTCAGCTGGTAAAGAATCCACCTGCAATGCGGGAGACCTGGGTTTTATCCCTGGGTTGGAAAGATCCCTCGGAGAAGGGAAAGGCTATCCACTCCAGTATTCTGGTCTAGAGAATTCCATGGACTGTATAGTCCATGGGGTCATAAAGAGCTGGACACGACTGAGTGACTTTCACTTTCATGTTCATAATAGCCCCAAACTGGAAACAACCCAAATGGTCATCAACATGAGAGTGGGTCAACGAACTGTGATCTACTATATCCGTACAGTGGAATACTCCAAGGCAGTAGAAAGGGTGTGGGTTAATTTCAAAACCTTTATGTTGAACAAACCAAGCTAAACATAAGGGTATATACTATATGATTCCATTTATATGATGTTCAGAACTACTCTGATGTGGATAAAAGGCAGAACAGTGCTTACCTGTGGGGGTGTAGTATTACCTGAGGTGGGGAATGAGGGTCCTTCCAGAATGATGGGACTAAATGTTCCATGTATCAGTTTGGATGGCAGTTATATGGATATGTAATATATAGAAATTCATCAAATTAGTCACTTAAGATTTGTAGATTTTGCTGCATACAAATTATAAATCAAAAGAAAATGTATCTTGGGAATGGATAAAAATGTTCTACCTCATTTTACAGATGAAGAAGCGACTGAAGCCCATAGAGGTGGTGTGATTTGTTCTGAGTTGGTATTTTACAACAGGGTTGCCTGATTTCAAGACTGCAGTCAGTCATATGAGGACAGAATTGTGACTACCTCGATCAGCTGTAGGATAAAGATGCAGGCCTAGGATTCAAACCGCTGAGAGCACACTGAGGGAACCACAGTCAACTGATGTGACTAGCATCACAGTCAGTGAGATTGCAATGACAACAGAAGTCTGGTGTGGTAAGTAGGGAAGCAGGCATGGAGCGCGTGTCATGATGAGCCGGAGGTCTGTGCACGTTGGGCTTAAGGAGCAGAGCTCTCCTGAGCTCCCTGCCCCCGAGGCACATCTCACTTGGCAAAGGCAGGCAGCATGATGAGGTCTGGAGTCCAGCGTTCTAACCCCACCCGCTAAGTCCATGAGCAACAAGTCTTGGCAAGAAACAAGCCAAAGTACATGCAGTTCCAGAGCTAGAGAAGCGACCCAAGAATCTAAATATACTCTCAGCGAGTTTTACACCTGGCTTCACAGGTGCACACCTGTGGGATCATTTGTGCCAGTTTTTTTGTCTTCAGATGTGCCTGTGGCATGCATGGAACACTGATGGTGACCAGAGGGCCTCCTTATAGATATTAAATACTCCTTAATAACCGTCCAGAAGTAAATCAGACTTCCTTCTGTTGGCTGGAGCCCCAGCCCGGCCTCCAGCTCTCAGCCTTGGCCCTTTATGAGAACTTAGGAATGTAGGCAGTCACTGCAGCCTGTGATTTTCCGCTTGAGTTTGCAGGGGTAGGCCGGTACCTCCTCTTGGAACTCTAAGGAAACCAGCCCACGCATTTACTGACTCAAGAGCAGTTTGCCGCGAAGGTTGTATTTCTGAAAAGAAAAAGCAGTTGTTACCATCCTTAAACGAAGGCAATAGCACACCTCACTTCGAGGCAATTGCTGCATCCTGGGGACTTGCCACCAGCCACAGGTTAACCACAGGGTGCCGGGGCCAACACAGAAGCCTCCTAGACCTTTTGGTCCCTGGGAGGAAATTGCCCACAGTCTCGAAGGGTCATTATGAAAAGAGGCTGGAGAGTGCCTGGGACACTCTCCTTGCACAGAGGAG
Organism: Bison bison bison; assembly: GCF_000754665.1. NCBI lineage: Eukaryota > Metazoa > Chordata > Mammalia > Artiodactyla > Bovidae > Bison > Bison bison. Next base: position 1,650,726 of record NW_011495059.1, read on the forward strand.
GAAGCCAGGAAAGAAGCTTTCGGTGAAGCCCCTGGGATTCCAGTTAGACATGTAGAAACACTCCAGGGTGGGGATGTCCTAAATGATAGGCCCTGGTTCCTGTCCCTCAGAAGCTCAGTCTACAGAGGGATACAACAGATCCTCAGTTGCTCATGAGAATCCAGATTGAGGTCTATGCATATTGATATGTACATGCACACGTCTCGGGGTCCCAGCTACAGGCAGATGGCACATGGAGTGGGTAACCAAAGGAAGGAAGAGGAAAGGCTGTTTACAAATATGAAGGTGGTGATTCTCAACTGGGGACAATTCTGTCCCCTGGGGAACATTAGCAATGTCTAGAGACATTTTTGGTCACATTTTAGTCACCACTTGGGGAAGGTGCTATTGTTATCTAGGGAATAGAGACCAGTGTGAAATACCCAGCAATATACAAGACAAGCCCCCACTGCAAGGACTTACTCAGCTCCAAATGCCACTAGAACTGAGATAGAGAAACCCTGCTGTAGAAAGAGGTAGCCACTGACCAAACCTAAAGAAGCAGGGAGAGAGTGCTTGTCTTAACTTTTCCATCCTCCTGTTCTTCTGTCTCACCCACACTTGTTATGAACTGAACCCAGCCAGAAGCCAGAGACTGAGAGAGCCCAGTGGGGCAGTCTGTAAAAAATAGCTTCCTCACTGGTTGTTGACCAGCATCCATTATAAGGCATAAGGGCCAACATTGCAAGGTAAGGGGACTGGGCTGAACCCCTAGCTCCAGGTGAGCCCTGATCTCCACAGACACAGGTGCTCAGCATCCCTGGTGCGAAGACAGCATCCCATGTCTGCTTCCGCCGATGCTCTTTTCATGTTTGATACCAGAATGAGGGCAGGCCCTGGGAGTGGGAGCGTTCTCTGAGTTCAGGGAGGAGAGTGTGTGCAAGATGCTGAAAGAAAGCTCCACGATGCTGCTCAAATGTCTCATGTGGATTTTCATACAGTTCAAAAACTTCTCACCTCCTACCCGGCTTGGATGAGAAAGGAAGAATTAAGGAGTTGCAACATTTTTCTAGCACAATGAACTTTAAAAATGGAATTGCTGTGCAAAGCCATGACTGATATTTCAGTAAACAGGCTAAGTACAATTGCACTATGGTTATTTCAGCTTTGACATTTATTTGCATTTAGAATAGAATTGGCAGGGATGTTTGGAGACCAAGTCATTCTCTCTTCTCAAAACCCAGTTTCTTTAAGTCAGGGTTCAAAAGAGCCCCCGTGGAAGGGATTGTAATGTCAGCCAAGCCCTCCAAGCTTCTAGGAATCATTCCATCCTCTTCTGATTGCATACTACCCCTCTTAATAAGACATCATGAAGCAGAAAATCAGAATACTTTGGAAATATATTGAATGAGTTTTTTTTTTTTTTTTTAAAGGACGGCATGGGGAAAGGAAATGCAGGTTTGTTGTTCACATAGTAAGCTCCAGGCAGTTTCACAAGTGCTTTAAATGCGTATCACTTTTGCCCCAAACAGAGCTTCCTTCAACCACCTTTACTTCCTGTATGTGTGGCCTCTAGGGTAGCAAAAAGAAAGGTGGCAAGGACAGAATCCAGGGTGGATTTCAGATTCCCAGAGAACTTACATAGTTTGGAATCCCTGTGTATATCACAAAATAGGCAATTTGACCTTAAAATTAATCCCACCTCAAAGGGCAGAATTTTGCAAAGCTTTATAGAGATTAAATCCCTTTTGGGATTGACTGAATGATTCAAGGAATGTGTTATGGAATGAACACTTCAAACAAGCCTTTGGAGACATTGCTCGAAACCATATAGCTTTTCCATGGAAGAGCTGAGCTTCCAACGACACCTTCCCAGTCTCTGACACACTGGGTTGCCTTTTGTGTTTACAAGATGCTAGTAGTTCCCAATTGGGAAATGTGTTCAGAAGAGCGAAGAAGAGGGACTCATTCCTTCTCATGGGGCTCTTGGTGGTTTCAGAACCAGGTGGGCAGTAGCCCTGTCTGAATGGAGACAATGACACGTGGTTTCCTCATGTACAGAGTCTAGCTTTTCCCTGCATATCAGCTTCTGCCTTTCCTGTCATCAAGTTAGGGATGAATTGATTAAGCAGTGATGCTCACTAAACTTCAAACTAACCCCCATGTGCAGTGTGTTTGGTCACCAACAGCACTGTATCTTCATAAAAAAATACATGGAGAGCAGAGGCCCATGCTGCACACAGCTTCTAGGGTGAGAAAAATCTTTGGTTCTAATCTGGCTCTTCTAAGCCATTACATCTTCTGAGAGTTACTTCATGTCTCTGAAGTTCAGTTTCCTCCTCTGGATCATAGAAATAAGAAACCAACTCATAGCATTGTAATAAAGCTTGAATAATCAAGTGTGTAAACATTCTAGCAATCTAATGATATTTATGGATTCAAAACAGCAGGATTTGGCTCCCCAGCATCCACTTCCTGCATGATTTTTAGGACATCGCTTAGGTCCTCACCTTGGCCTTCTCATCTGTAAATGGATGAGGTGTAGATGGGAGGTGGTGATCATCACTGTCCTGCCTTGTCTCACAGGCTTATTGCAAGATTTGGGTGAGATGAGAAGGAGGAGATGGAAGGATTCAGCTGCAGATTCAGTCAGACTTGCCTGCACCTGCAGGAGAGAACAGTTTGCCTCACATCACTTGGGGCTGCTGGTTTGACTATTGGGGGGCTTGTAACTTTAGGGCCCCCTTAGGTATTCAACCAACTGGGATGGAGAAATATTGTGGTGATGTGACTTTTGTGATCTGAACTAGGCAGGTCCCTGCCTGAGAGGATAGTGCAAACAAACCAGATGGAGGAGTTTCTGGTACAGTCCTTACTTCTTAATAGATGTGTGACTTTAGAAGTTACATCACTTCTGTGAGCCTCATTTGTATGATCTTCTCTTCTTTTGATCTTTGCTAAACGGGCACCCTCTCTGAAAAATCATTTTACAATGATTAGTCTTACTGTGGTAACAAAAACAAAATTATTGTTAGCTTATACAACAAATGTTCTTTTTCCTTGCTCACACGTCCCATAGACACAGGTCCACTGCAGGCTGTGGCCCTGCTACACGTGTTTTTTCATACCAGATCCCAAGGGGTAGGGCCAGCTTTCACCTGGGACGTTCGGTTTTCATGGCAGAAGGCAGAAACAAGACACCGAGCTAAACACGTAAGTGCATTTAAACCTTCCTGTTGACTGTGGTGTGTGTCACATCTGCTCATATTCCATTGACCAAAGCAGGTCCCATGACAAGCCCCCTGTCTGGGGCAGGAGAGGAGGACAAGTCATGGCAGGGGCTGAATGTAGAACCACCTTGGAGGGGAGGAAGTACGGGACTTTGAACAGTAACTCGACCCATCGCAGCTTCCTGATGACCCTATTTAAAGTTGCCCCCAACCCTGACCTTTGTTTTATTTTTATGTGGCATCACACTCTGTTGTCATTATTTTTATTTTGTTTTGTTTTTAATTTATTTTGTTGAAGTATAATTGATTTACGAGGTGTGTTAATTTCTTCTCTACTACAAAGCGGTTCAGTTATGCAGATATTCCTTCTTTTTCATATTCGTTTTCACTATGGTTTGTCACAGGATGTTGAATATAGTTTCCTGTGCTGTAGAGTAAGGCCTTGTTGTTTATACATTCTACCATATAATAGTTTTCATCTGCTAATCCCAAACTTCTATGCTTGCTAATCCCAAACACAGACTCTGTGTCTATGAGTCTGTTTCTTTTACATAGATACACTTATCTGTCACATTTTAGATTCCACGCATGTGAAGTCACGTGGTATTTGTTTCTTTCTGACTGAGTACGATAATCTCTAGGTCCATCCACGTTGCTGCAGATGACAGCGTTTCTTTCTTATGGCTGAGTGGTGTTGCACTGTGCACATGTGCCAGATCTTCTTCACCCCGTCCTCTGTTGATGGACATTGAGGTTGTCTCCATGTCTTGGCTATTGTGAGTAGTGCTGCTATAGTATAAACATAGGGGTGCATGCATTTCTTTGAATTATATATTTGTCTGGATATTGCCCAAAGTATGATTACTGGATCACTTGGCAGCTCTCTTTTTAGTTGTTAAAGGAAATTCCACACTGTTCTCCATAGTGGCTGTACCAGTTTACAGTCCTACCAACAGTGTAGAAGGGCTTCCTTTCCTCCACACCTTCTCCAGCATTTGGTATCTGTAGACTTTTTAATGATGGCCATTCAGATCACTGTGAAGTGGTGCCTCATTTTAGTTTTAACTTGCAGTTCTCTAGAGATATTGAGCATCTTTTCATGTTTATTTGAGCTTTTTAAATTCTCTATCTGTATCTGACTAGAGTGTCAGCTCTGAGAGCGCAGGGGTTTTTAATCTGTATTTCCATGGATGTATCCTCAGAGCCTGGGACAGTAACATCAATACTTTGAATTAACCCGTTGTGTGATAGTAATGCTGGGTGATGTGTATCAAGTGCATCCCTGAGCATTAAATCCTCCCTTCCAGGTCCAGTGTGTCCCGCACCCATTTGGTTTGATCTGTCCCCACTTGCTCTAGTATTAGTACCCTGGGTTCTTCTGAAAGTCACACTTCAGAGTGTGTGTGTCACTCAGCACCCTCAGTCTCACCTGCTGACATACTTCCCTCCCTCTGCAGATGAAATGTTAGGGGATGTGATTGGGACAGGCAGCCCCCACTCCAGAACACAATACTTTTCTAAGACTGTGACTTGAAAATTGAATGCCCACTGTTAGAACGAGCTGACATTGCTTTTATTTTTCTTTTTGTTAGGGAGTAAGGGAGCCTATTTCAAGAAATCTAAAAATAACAACAGTCTACCAACTACCCTCACCTTTTAGCATAAAATCTTGAGTGCTCTCTATCTTACACTGAAAGAAAATGAAGGTATTAGTCTTACATCGAACATAGCCATAGCTTTATGTTCGTGTCATGGACAGCTGGGTGCACGTTCACCAGTGTAAGCCCAGTGAGCATCCAGTGGGGGCTGCACGTCTGCCGCTTTCAGCCGTGCTGGCTGACTCCCATCATGGCCTTGGGTTTATGGAACCACAGTTCTTGTCACAAATGTCAGTGCTTCCATCATTTCACTTCAGTCTTCCATCTTCATATAATAATTATAATGAGTGACAACACGAAAAACAATTTCAGGTACTCATTTTTTTCCAGATCTGTTTTCTGAGCGTTCAGTGTGTCTTACCTACTAATAGGTAGATGGTACCCAGCAGGTGAGCAGTGCGATCAGCGTCCCTGCCCGCATGGAGTTTGTAAGCCTTTTAGGCAGAAAATTACATCAATAATATTGTGCAAAGGAGTGATACAGCCAGCATTTAATTGGTGGATGACAAAATTTGCCATCATGTGATAGCTTTTTTTAAAATCTGTTAATGCACAGAGCATAAATTCTGCAGAGAAAAGGGTGTTTTAACTGTGCTTCCTATAGTAATCAAGAGGGAATAGTGTTCAAAGTTGGACAAATAAAACTCAAGGACTGCCTTATGTAATTATGAATCCTTTTCTCTTCATGCAAGAGCTTTCTCTGTCTGAAAGTGCCATAAGTTTTTTCTTATCTTAGGTAAAGTGGCTCGAAGATCAAGGAGCACCCTGGGCTGCTCCTCCTTCCATTTTCCATGGCTCTTGATATTACTTTCTATGCTGTTGGCCCAGCCAGAAACCTTGACATCACCCTAGATTCTGCATTCCACTCACCCTCCATCCAAACAGTCCCTCAAGCCCATCGATTCCGCCTGCACTGTCTCTGTATTCCTGGCTTCCCTCTCCAGGTTACTGCTGATGCTTTAGTGGAAAAAGTCCAGTTCCTGCCCCCAGGAATATTGCAGCTGCCTTCCTGTCTGAGGTCTCAACCAAGTCCTGGCTGCCGGCTGACCCTGTAACACTCTGATCTGGCTATGTCACTCTGCTTAAAATTCTTTGGGTTAGAGAGGGAAAACAGGGAGCTTATGGAGGAGAGAACTTTTAGTGTGTAGAAGAGTAAAAGTAAAACTGTGGGAGAGAGTAAACGTGTGTGACAGAAAGAAAGTGTGTGGAGGGGAGAGAGAAAGGAAAAGAGTGTGTGTGAGAGAGAAAGTGAACACGTGAGGAAAGAGATTAAAAGTGGGAGGGGAGGAGAAAGTAAAACTGAGATGGAAAATAAGAGTGAGTGAGAGGGAAATAAGAAGTGTGTGGAGAAGGAAGAGAAAGGAAAATTGAATGGAGAGAAAGTCAAAGTGAAAGAGAGAAAGAAAAGGATGTGTGTGTGTGAGACAGAAATGGTGTATATGGGGGAACAAAAGAAAAACTGATGGGGGAGAAAAGGAAAGTGTGTGAGAAAGGGAAAGTGTGAGAGAAAGAAAGTAAACTGGGCTGAGAGAAGGAAGTTGTAGAGGGAGATACAGGAAGTAAGAGTGTGAGAAAAAACTAAAAGTGGGAGAGAGAATGGAGCTTTGTTTGGGGTAGACAAAGTGAGAGTGTGTGAGAGAAAAAGTAAAAGTGAGTGCAAGAGAGAAAGAAAAGTTGAGGGAAATTGTGACTATAAAGAGAAAAGGAGGGAAGGGGAGTGAGGGGAAAAAAAAAGAGGGAAAATGAGAGAGAGAGACAGACATAATATCCCAGAGCCCCTTTCCGCAGCGTTGAGCAAGCTGCCAGGTGACCTGGGCAGCTCAATCTGCTGCGTCCCAGGCTTCTGTTTCCTCAGACCAGCCCCGCACAGTATTAGAAGCGAGATACATGCGTGCCTGTGTCCTGCAGAGGTGCTATTGAAAGTGCCATATTGGCACTTCAAGTTTAAAGCTTTCACAGTACATGATTTGGGGTGCAGATGGGGTACGTTATTTAGAGATGAATCCTTTCCTGATAGTAGCCACCATGGTAGGGAACTCTACAGAGACCCCAGCTCCTGGCTAAGAATATGCAGGTATTTGGAAGGTGACTGAAATGGATTATCCTGGAGAAAAGCAACGGGGATAGTGCCAGCCTAACAAAGTTTGACTTTCAACCCGTATTTCTTAAGGAGACATTAGTTTGCTTTCTCTTTGGTTGGCCAGAAAGTTCTTTTGGATTTTTCCATAACATCTTGCTGAAAAACCAGGGCGAACTTTGTGGCCCATCCAGTATTTAAGCCCTGCCCCAGTTAAGCTTTATGTTCAGGCAGAATTGATGGTTGAAATGTGGGCATCAGTGCATGTGGAGACTGACACGAGTGGAGGTGTAAAAATCTACTCGTGAACAGCTTGCTTTTCTACCTGTTACCTTACTTCTGTGTGTTTTCTGTTGCTATCGACTGGCTTCAAAATGGAGGTGGGATGTAAGGGCAAGTAGTCATTAGTCTTTAGGGACGGGAGCAAGTGTAAATGTCAAAGCGAAAGTGCAATAATTAAACTATGCCACAGAAAGAAACCATGTCAAACTGGACTTACTAATGAATGCCCAAGTAGAATGCATCGCATAAATCTAATGCGCTATTAAAAAAAAAAAAGATAAGTAGTATTCAGTGTTTCAGACTATGTCAGCCCTTGAGACTACATTTTTTGGTTTTGTTTTAAAGAGCTGGATTGAATTTAAAAGGTCTGTGGTTTTATGCAAAGGAGTTTCTATGAGTCAACTAGATTGACTTTTCTTTTTTTAATATATTTATCATTGGCTTGTGCATGGTAATGTTTAAATAGTCAATTTTAAATTGTTTTCAAGTCAGGAGTTCTCCCATCTGCCTCATTTATTCCTCTCACAGTCAGTTTCTAAGCTGAGTGCCTGGCATAGAGAAAACAGAAATCATTAATCTATAGCCCCTGCTGTGGTGAGTGTGAGCATTAGTGATACATTCTGATGTGTCACTGGACAGTTCCCAAGGTGCTTACATGCCTCTTGACTGTCTCCAAAAGATCACACTACATTCTGTAGTTCAGGTCTTAATTTCTGTTCATTCAAAAAAAAAAATGATAGGCAGAGACATCCTTCCATAGACACGCCCTATTGTTTGTTGCATTTTCTTGATTCGTGCTGACATAGCTCATGGACTTCTCCCTTCACCTGTGCAGGCATCCTCCCTCACACCTGTTCTATCAGTCACCCCTTGTTCTTGCTTTAGACCCAGGCCCCTAATACAGTTGACTCCCCCCACTTTCAACATTTCTGACCTATCTTTTTTTGCTGTTGTTGTTCTTTCACCAAAATATAATTTCCTCTTGGTTGAGCAAAGAAAGATATTTTCTACAGAATGACTGAGAAAGGTTTAAAGAAGGAAAATAAATTAGCAATTCCACCATGCAGGATGAATCCTGCTACTAATTCATTCTATTTGCTACATTTTTTCTCCCATGTATATATTTTCCTCCAAAATTGAGATCATGGTGTGTGAAGTTCTCAGTACACTATTTTTTATAGTTAAAATAGATCAAATTGTTCTCCAGATGGTGACTATTGCTCTGAAGCATCATATTTAGTGAAGGAATAACGTTGTATTTTATGGAGAGCCTATAATGGACCTAAATCCCAGATAGAGGGTTTTGTTTTTTTTTTAAAGATATCCACAACTTTTCACTACTGTTAAATGTTTGATGAGAGGCATCTTCATCTTCTATCATTAATTTATTAGTTGGAATAAAGGCCAAGAAATTGAATTACTAAGTCAAATTATATTGAATTAAGCCACCACTGGATTTTAAAATTTCTTGTTCATCTGGCCAATAACAAGAAGAAAATGGATCCTTTGTTTATGGTTGTTCTTTCTTAGTTAATAGTGGTGCTGCACATAAGCCATCAGTAATCTTAATGTCTTTTCTGAATGTAGACAATCTATATACAGAGATCTATTTATGTTCTTTGCCTCTTTGTAAAAACATCCCTGTCTTTTGCTTATTGATTTATAGAGATCTTCACATATAAAATAGAAGCATGTTGTTTCATATGTGCTGATGTCATCCAGCTTTTTATTTTTATTGTATTTTCGATATGCAGAAGAATGTCGTAGTAATATTTGTTATTAAATATGCTAATTACAGAAGTAAGTGCATATTCAAGTCAGAGAACTTAGAAATAGATAGGCAGAAAAACCAACCAGAGCTAAGCAATCTTGTCTTTATATGCAGTATTTTTTCTATATTATATAAACATACTTTTATAATGTTTATACATTTCTGTAGCTTTATATATATATATATATATTTATTTCACAATTTATCGTGATAGCAAATATTCTGTTACAATGTATCTTTTTAAAAATGGGATAGATTATTCTACATAGGTCTTTATTTCACAAATGTAAGTCTACTAACTGCCAAGCACAGCATTAGTACTGGTCATAGAACTGTGAACAAAATAAGCATATTTTCTGTGGTCTGGACAGAGCACTTCAGCAGAGCTAGGTGTTGCAAAGAAGACATTCAGCCTGTGTATACATATGTCTTTGTGTATAAAGAGCCAACAAAAATTGTCTTGGGATAGTCGTGGAAAGCTATCTAAAGAAGTGTGTTAGAGTTCTCCAGGAAAATAGAGCTAATGGGAAATGTATGTATTTATTTATAAAGAATTAATGTACATGATTATGGAGACTGACAAGCTCAAGACCCAAGAATGCTGATGGCTTACAGTTTCAGTCTGAAGGCTCCCAGGCTCAAAACCTAGGGAGAGCTGATGTTTCAGTTCCAGTCCAAAGACAGGATAAAAATGATGTCCCATCTCAAAAGCACTCACTCAGGAGGAATTTACTTTTACTCAAGGCGAGGTCCGCCTTTTTGTTCCATTCAGACCTTCAACTGACTGGCTGAAGCCCACCCACACTAGGAAATGCGATCTGCTGTAAGTCTATCGGTTTGAATATCAAGCCCATCCAGAAACATCCTCACAGACACCCAATGTCACGCTTGATCAAATATCGGGGTGATCCAGTCAAATGGCCACACAAAATTAACCCTCACAGGAGGTGATTGGCATTCCCCCTGGAGCCAGAAGAACAGTCACTAACCAGATCAAGGAGTTCCAGGTGTGCTACCCAGGCAGTTGAAAAGACCCTGCTGCTGCTGAGTTGCTCAGTCACGTCCAACCCTGTGCGACCCCATGGACTGTACCCTGCCAGGCTCCTCTGTCCATGGAATTCTCCAGGCAAGAGTACTGGAGTGGATTGCCGTGCCCTCCTCCAGAGGAATCTTCCCCACCCAGGGATCCAGCCCAGGTCTCCTGCATTGCAGGCAGATTCTTTACCACTGAATCACCAGGGAAGCCCAAAAAAACCCTAACAGGGGGTAACCTCTGTGCATCCAAGGACTTGAAGCAAAACCAGGTTCCTCATCAGTGAGGGGGAGAGGGCATGAAGTAAGGATGGAGACCATGACAGATGCTTGGTCCTGGAAGGGCTCTCGGCCATCGGGATGAATTTAGATTTACTTCAAATATGATGGTAGTGTCTAGAGTCTTTTAAGCAGAGAGGTGACATGATGTAATTGTTGTATTTGAAAAATCCCTTTGGCTCCTGTGAGGAGAATGCATCAGTGAACATGAACAGAGTAGAAGTAAGGCCAGCGAGGAGCCGTAGGCAGAAATGGTTGTGAATTCTAATGGAATGTTAGAAGAACAAATGAAGACGTGTTGGGTGGCTTCCAGAGATTTTGGACTTGGCATTTGGCTGGCTGTGATGGGTAAAACAGGACGAGATCATAGCTGGCTCTGGAGTTTCTGCCTTGAGAAACAGAAGCGGCCAGGGCTGAGGCTGAAGCCCCAGAGGAGAACAACTTGAGCAGAAACTGGAAGTTCATGTGGGAACCTGTGCCTGAGGAACATTCAAATAGGGATGGTAAGCAGACTGAGAAACTGTAGGTGAGGAGCTCAGAGAAGAGGTCTGACCTAAAGACATCAGCTGATGAGCACGGATGCTTCCATTTACTGGGCTCTTTCTCTGTGCCAGGACTAGCCCAGGGCCTTAACATGAATTAGCTCATTTTATCCAGACACCAAGCTTAAGGGGTGGGCACAGTTATTGGCCCATTTTATGGTTGAAGACACTGAGGCACAGAGAGGTTAAGTCATTGGTTGAAGGTCATGATACTTGCAGAGGAAAGTATTGAATCAGGTATATCCTGTCTCCCATGCCCTTGCGTGAGACCACTTGCTGTTCTGGCTCTTCTCGCTGGCAAAGAGCAACGCACTATAGTGGACCTCAAACATTTACATGCGTCATAGTCTCCGAGAGGAATCACTGACAGACAGATTGCTAGGTCTGTAAACCTACAGATTTAGTAGGTCTAGAGCGAGGCCCAAGACTTTGTATTTCTGACAAGTTTCCTGATGATACTGATAATGCTAGACCAGAAGCCTTACTTTCAGAAGCACCTGTGCTGAGAATGAATAGGAAAAGGCCTGAAGAATGCCAGTGTTGAATGAGAAAATACAGGTACACTAGCAAGAAAAGAGCACTGGCCATGATTGGCTTGGGAAGTAGAAAATTTCAGGAGAGAAAGGGCCTGGTATGTAGAATGCTGCTGAAGTATCAGATGAACTAAAGATCAAAGAGTATAAAATTTAGTGACCAAGGCCATTGGCAACTTTCTGAGTTCACTAAGACTTAAGGGCTGAATGAAGGTTGGTATGGGTTTGGGACAAAACGGGGCATGGTGTTCAGTTCAGTTTACTTGCTCAGTCGTGTCTGACTCTTTGTGAGCCCATGGACTGCAGTGCACCAGGCTTCCCTGTCCATCACCAATGCCTGGAGCCTTCTCAAACTCATGTCCATTGAGTCGGTGACGCCATCCAACCATCTCATCCTCTGTCGTCCCCTTCTCCCCCTGCCTTCAATCTTTCCCAGCATCAAGATCTTTTCCAATGAGTCAGCTGTTTGCATCAGGTGGCCAAAGTATTGCAGTTTCAGCTTCAGTATCAGTCCTTCCAGTGAATATTCAAGACTGATTTCCTTTAGGATTGACTGGTTTGATCTCCTTGCAGTCCAAGGGATGCTCAAGAGTCTTCTCCAATACCACAGTTCAAAAGCATCAGTTCTTCGGACATGGTGAGGAAATGGAAATAAGTTTAAGGAACTCTTTGGAAAAGGCATTTGATTTGAGCTAGCTTCTTTGAATTTTTATGTCATTTCAATTTTCCATTATTATACCATTTCAGAGAGCATTGTTACACATGCATCAATACATATTTTCATAAAGATTGCTAGCAATAGAGTTGCTGAGTGAAAAATTATCCCTGTTACTGAGGTTTTAGCTGTAGATATAGAATATAGAGAACCAATCTGACCTCTAAAATTGACTGTACCACTTATGAAGGGAGTTCTTTAGTACCCTGCCCCCTCACCAATACCTGGAGTTATTTTTCATGTTAATCCATGACTGTGCATGCATGTTGAGTCACTTCAGTTGTGTTTGACTCTTTGTGACCCTATGGACCACAGCCTGTGAGGCTCCTCTGTCCATGGGATTCTCCAGGCAAGAATACTGGAGTGAGTTGCCGTGCCCTCTCTAATCCATGACAGTATTTTATGTCAAAAATCATATTGTTTTAATTTTTAGTTCCTTGATATTTGAAGTGAAATAGTTTTTCATGTTTCCTGGCTACTTGTGTTTCTTCTTTTGTAAGCTACAAATTTACCTTCCTCATATATTTTTCTTTGTAGGGACTCATTTTTTTCTTTTTATTGATTTGTAAGAACACTTTATATATTAGCATCATCAATCTTGGTTGGTTCTATGTATGGGAAATATTTTCCCACTAAGATTTTACTTTTGCATGTATTAAGTCTTTGGTAATGAGAAAATATTATCTTTTATGTGATTAAGTTTATCCATTTTTAATGTTTTGTCTTTGCAAGCTTCCAGTGGAGAAACAAATTTCATATTTACTAAATTGTGTCATTTTTTAATTTGCTTTTGTACTACACTGAGAGTATTATTCTATCTGTCATTTATTTGAGGCAAGGTAGATTATTTTTCATATGTTTAACTATGCCAGTTTGTACTATTGAATAATCCAGCACCATTTTGCTATTGAAACGGTGCCTTTAGATTCTGATTTTTTTAAATTTATATTTGTGTTTGCTTCTGAATAGTACATTCAACTCTCTTTGCTTTTTCTGTATCTACAGCCAGCATCCCTCCTTATTAGGTTCAAGGAAACATTGTTCTTTCACATGTAATTCCTAAGGTATCTGAAATTTCTCACAAAGCAGGTTTGAATGTTGTGCTTTTCTTTTAGTCTTTTGTTACAGTCTCATCAATGGCACCCCACTCCAGTACTCTTGCCTGGAAAATCCCATGGATGGAGGAGCCTGGTAGGCTGCAGTCCATGGGGTTGCTCAGAGTCGGACATGACTAAGCGACTTCACTTTCACTTTTCACTTTCCTGATTGGAGAAGGAAATGGCAACCCACTCCAGTGTTCTTGCCTGGAGAATCCCAGGGACGGGGGAGCCTGGTGGGCTGCCGTCTATGGGGTCGCACAGAGTCAGACACGACTGAAGTGACTTAGCAGCAGCAGCAGCATCTTCATTAGGAACCCAGCAAAAAACCTTCCATTTTTTATGCTGTTGCAGGTTTCCCCATATTCACTTAATCATTTACACGAGAAGCAGAATCTGTTGACGAGAATGGTCTAGATGTTAGAAAAGAATTATGTACAGCAGTGCTGGAGTTACAGATCAATATTGATAGATAAGGACCATCCTCCCTCACCTGCTGATGAAGATTTGAGATCTGTCAGGTTACCTGTGCTACTAAATAAGAGGTCTAAGAATGGAACCTTGGGAAACCCAACAAGTAAAGGCCCAGAAAAACAAAACGTACTCACAGATATGGGTACTTGAAGGTAGAAATCAGACCAGTGTTCATTGAAGGTAGAAATCAGACCAGTGTTCATCTAGGAAAGCCAAGACAGGAGAAGGTTTCCAGGAGACAAACATAGGCAACCATATCCTCCTTCAACAAGTAAGGTGATGAAAGGTTTTTTATTTAAGAGAGTTCAAGGAGCAGACGATGGGTTAACACGTTAGAAATTGACAATGCATAATTTGAACTCTGAGATTCCAACTTCTTCCTATCACAGATGCAGATAAGGACACCAAAAGCTAGCTTATTACACTAGATAAGCATTGACTAACACATTTTGCATAAGGGGAAAATGCACTTAGTCAAACAAACAGAGACAACAAAAAATCTCTGTTTAGCCATCCATTTCAAATTTTTATAGAAAATTGTGTAGGCAGCATCAATTATGCTTGGGCAAATTTAGACTAATTAATGGGTTGACTAAGATAATTATTGAAATTTGTCTATGGATGAAAAGAGGAAAGATGAACCATTTAAATTGCTTTTTGTGTGTGTGCCTGATGACTATTTCTAAAAGAATGAGCCTGCTGGGAAGCGTATGAAGTGGGAGTGGCCCCACTCTGCGCAGGGTATGATGATAGAGTAACAAGGCAGATGTTTTAATCAACACACCAGGATCAATGCCTTAAAAAGTCTAATATGCCTAAATATATATAACACACACCTTATAGAGGGAGATTTACTGAGGGTCATCAACGTGTAGAAATCCTTCCATATGTTCTATATATGTGATTATCTTTCATCTATAAATTTTTTTGTTTATTTTTTATTTAAGCTATAATGTTTTTTTTTTTCAATTTTAGACCAGACCACATCCCAGGTTTCCCCTCACCCCAAATCTCAAACAGTTCACAGGTTCATGCCCATTTTTTATTTGAAGCAGACTGGTCTTTGTCTACGCACTTCTGGCTAAGTTCAAAATTATTCATGCAATGATTTAATGAGGTAGGTCCTTGAGATAGAAATGAATCAGGGTGGAGTTGTACCCTTGAGAATGTCCCGACCACAGCTTTCCCTGGTGGTGCTGAAATACCTTAGGTGTGTCTGACCAACGGGAGAGAAGGCACTGGGCACAGCCAGCTGCTGGAAAGTGTACATAACATGAAAGACAGCCATTCCCTCCCATTCTGCAGCTGTGATGGTGGGCTGCTACCAAAGGAAATGACTTTACAGGGTTCTCAGTCAATGAGATGAATGAGCAGATGCCTCTTCACGTGGGTGATTTTATGATACTTGCTCAGTATTTATTTTGTGGAGAGAAGATGAAACTGACTTTCCTTTTGGCGTCTAGTGCAGGTAGAGTTAATGATATCCCTTCGTTTATGCTGTCTAATCACACTGGTCTGTAAAGAACTCCTCCTTTTTTAAAAAGTATGTATTTAGCTGTGCTGGGTCTTCAGTTTCCGCCACGCAAAGTCTTAGTTGTGGCGTGTGGGATCTAGATCCCTGATCAGGGGTCAAACCAGGCCTCCTTCATTGGGAACACAGAGTCTTAGCTGCTGGACCACCGGGAAGTCCCCCCAAACCCTTCTTCTTTCATTTATTTGATCAGCCCCCTGTCGCATTTCCCCCTCCCCAATCCCCAATGGCTTTTTAATGCGTTTAATCTACATTCCTTTGTTTGTGTGCTGGGGAAAATACATTTTTAAAAATTTTGAGTATTTTACATTTATACAAAGTAGTCATTGATAGCTTTTTCTGTTTCATCCTTTTTTCCAGTCAGCATTATATTTTTAAAATTTAATCCGAGTTAGTCTTTCACCCATTCCTTCTAGCCGTTGCATTATATTCTGTGTTTTTCTTATCTGTTCCCCCAGAATGGGTGCCTAGATTGTCTCTAATTCACCCCCACATGTGAACATCCTGATACACTTTTACTCACAGGGTTTTGTTAGAAGTTCCTTGGGCTGTAAATCAGGGCCTGAATTTCTGGGTCACGTGTGTTGGAATAGCTACACTCCCAGGTTGTGGTCGCGTGTTCCTAGATCCTCACAGCTCTGCCCTTCCTTGGCAGTATCAGCGTTCTTATGTTTTTGTCGGCCTCTAAGTGTAAATGACAGTATATTGATTTGATTTTCATTTCTTTGACTAGCAATAAATTTAAACTTCAATCCAATGCTTATTAGCGTTTTAGGTTTCTACTTCTTTATTAATGGTCTATTTGTAGAACTTTTGCTTGTTCTTTGGAGGAGGGGCTCCTGTCTTTTTTATTAAATTTTCGCAAGTTGAGTTTATACTACATATTATTCAGCTGTTGATTTTAGACTTTGCAGGTAGCAATGTCTCATCTAATTTCCTAATCTATGTTCTGTTCTTAATGAACATAAATCCATAATTTTTGCATAATAAAATTCCTCAATGTTTTGTGAATTGTACCTTTAAGGTTTTCCAGAGTATTCCACCTTTAAATTGCAAAGGTGTTCTCCTATATTTTTTCCTATTATTTTTAGTTTTTTTACTTTGCATGCTTTGGTATTAGATTCATTTGGAATCCACCTTTGTGTATTATATTTTATTTTTCTCCATAGCGTGACAGTATTTCTAACACATTTACTACTCTGTCCATTTGCTTATTCATTGATGTGCAATTTAACTTTTATCATTTAATACATTCTTATGTTTTCAGTGGTCTGTCTCAGAGCTCACTGTTCAGTTCTACTATAACTATGCCGCTTCAGTCTTTCTCAGTATTGGATGGGGCATGTTCCCATCCCCCCCCTTAGCTAGTCATGGACTTTTATTCTTTCTTATAAATTTTAAACTGTTTATCTACTTCAAAAAAGAACCTCATTTGAATTTTTATGAGATTGCATTGAGTTTATAGATTAATTTAATTAAAAAGCTGGTATATTGGTTATATTATTTTATTCTTTCAAAGAACATATAATGTCTGGATTTGTTCAACTTCTCCATGTCCTTCATTAGATTTTTTAAAACCATCTTGATTGAGGGTCTTGTGAGTTCTTGATTAATTCTTAGGTGTACTTTATAGTCTTTGTTGCCATAGTACATGATATCTTTTTTATTATGTAGTTATAGATATCTTTTTTATTACATTTTTTAGTTAGTTATTGATGGTGTTGAAAAATGCTATTGATTTTTCTTAGTTGATATTGTATCTGGCTACCTAGTAAAATTTTATTTATTGTATTATTTGTTGATTATGTTACACTTTCTGTATATATGATTGTATTATCTGAAAATAATGAATATTGTATCTGTTCCCATCTAGTATTTACACCTTAGTCTGTTGCTTTCCTCTTTTTGTGATAAACAGAACCAGTGATGGTATCTTTGTTTTGTTGCCAATATTAAAAGAATGTTTCTAAAGTTTCTCAGAAATGTATACTATTAACTGTAGGACTTAGGTAAGGATGTTATATTTCATTCTTGGTTTGCTTAGAGTTTTTAATCGAAAGTAGAAGTTGAGCTTTATAAATTTTTTTTTATCACTTGGGATAATTTTATGATTTTTCTCTTTCAGTTTATTCTGAGACTCTTCTTTTAATAAAAATCACCTGTTTCCTTATGTGTAAAATAATCTATCTGCTACAAATGTATAGGATTTAACTATGTATTTTCAATTCTTTCCTTTAGTAGTATTTCTTTCACATATATGGAGAGCTTAATTCATATTAATTGAGGAAAGGAATAATT
This sequence comes from Bison bison bison, assembly GCF_000754665.1. Lineage (NCBI taxonomy): Eukaryota > Metazoa > Chordata > Mammalia > Artiodactyla > Bovidae > Bison > Bison bison. The sequence continues at coordinate 1,668,224 of NW_011495059.1, forward strand.
TTTGTGAATGTAGGTACATAGGATCATTCAAAATTAATTTTAATGTTTCTTGGTTTCCGTGTCTAAACCAAGTATTTTCCATTTTTCTGAATTTCTTGCTTAATCTACAACACCTAAAATGGCATACTTAAAAGTTTTAAGTTAACTCAGCACGTTATAATTTTACATAAGTGATGTATCTCTGAAGCTCAAAATTCAAAAGGCACAAAAGAGTGTACAGTGAAAAGCGCCTTTCCCTGCAGTATGTGCCCCTCAGCTGCACCGCTCCCCTTCCTGCCGTTAACCAAATGCAGAGTTGCTAAGTAGAGAAGCATTTATGCGTCTGTAAGCACATGTGTACCTGGCGGCTCAGTAAAGAGCCCCCTGCCAGTGCCGGTGACCCAGGTGTGATTCCGCGGTCAGGAAGACCGCCCTGGAGAAGGGAATGACCACCTTCTCGAGCATTCTTGCCTGGAGAGCTCTGTGGACAGAGGAACCTGGCAGGCGACAGTCCATGGGGTCACAGAGAGTCAGACAAGACTGAGCGATTAACACACAACACACAAGCGAATGTGTACACAGAGTCTCCCAACACCTTTTTTTTAAAAGCAAAGATATTAGTAGACTTACTATTTAGTATGTTGCTTTATTCACTTATTACTATAGCTTGGAAATTATTCCATCACATAAAGGCACTTTTAGGGCTTTTTATCATGATGTGGATGTAACAATGGATTTGGTATTTTCATGCTAATAGATGTATAACCAGTTTGCAAGTCATTTGTTTTTATAAACACTGTTTCATATATATGTGAGCATATTAGTCAGAAAAATTCTTAGAAGCAAAATTGTTGATCCCAAGGTGTTTGTGGATGTAATTTTCGTAGATTTGCCAAATTATCTTCTCCATAGAGATGGTATAACATTGCCATTTTACAGAAAAATGTAAAAGCACTTGTTTTCTCTACATTCTCACCAACAAACTATATTGTATCCATTTTTTAACTTCTTCAGTGTGATATTTGAAAATTGTAACTCAGTCAAATAGCAGTTTCTATGACTGGAATTGTAAATTAATTTGAGCATCTTTTCAGATGTTTGAGTCATTTATATTTTTTCCTCCTAGGAACTATCTCCTGTACCTTTTTTCTATTGAGTAGTTGGTCTTGATTTTATTGATTTGTGGTGTTTGTTTCTGTGTTAGGAAAACTACTGTGAGCTCTAATTTATTCCAGTTAAGACCGTTGACTTTGCTTTATAGTGACTTTAGCCATGCAGATTATTTTTTATTTTATGGAATACATTGTCATTAATCTTTCCTTTTATGGCTTCTAGGTTTTGTGTCATACTTGTACCTTCCCCACTCTAAATTTACAAATAAAGAGAAAACTCTTCTATTACTTTTATACTTTCATCTTTTGCATTAAACATTTGATGCTTTGATCCTTCTGAAGTTCACCTTCATGTAAAGTATGGATCCAATTGCGTTTTTCTTCCCCAAGCGGCCACCAAGCACTATTTACTAAATAATTTATCTCTGTTCCCATTGATTTCTGTTCCAGCCTTACCATAGTCTAAATCCATGGTGTGTTTTGATCTATTTCTCTCTTTTTTTAATGTATTCCTTTTGTCCACTAGTGTAGCAGAATCATACAACTTTATTTACTAAAACTTAAAATAGGCTTTAATATCTGGGAAACCTAAGCTACCCATCCTGCCCCTCTTCACTCCCACCTTAATGTTCTTTTCAGAGTTTTTCAGTGTTCATTTCTCTTATGAAATTTATGATCATCTTCGTGGCATTTTTATTGGGATTACATTACATTTGAATCAACCCAAGGAATGTTTGCATCGTAGTACGCAACTTTCTTCATATTTAAACTTTCTTATCCAAGGTGTCCATGCCCAGAATCAAGTTGTTATTCAGTGTGTGTTAGGGGCAGGGATAGGCCCACCCCCTCTCTCCCACTAGCAAGCACTTTTCACCTGCTTATGATTGTGTTAATCCTGTATTTCTAAATTAGCAACTTTTATTAGTACTTGTAATTTTTCCATTTCACCATTTTTAATTTCACTATTTTTAAAAGTATTTATTTATGTGGCTGTATCGGGCTGTTACTGCACCATATAAAGTCTTTTTGGGGGCATGTGAACTCGTAGTTGCAGCATGTGGAATCTAGTTCCTTGGCCAGAGATTGAACCTGGGCCCCCAGCATGGGGAGCATGGAGTCTTAGCCACTGGAGCACCAGGGAAGTCCCCACCATTCATTATCATTAACTTCTCACTGAGGAAGAGGATTTAGCTCTTCCTGCTCCCCCACCTAATATACTCACAGGCCTTCCCATCCAGCTTCCCTATCCTTCTAATCAAATTATATCCTAATTTTGGTTAGATCAGCATTCACAGTTGACAATATTTTGACCATGTAAATGCCATTCAAAACTGAACCAGGCAGTAAATTATTATTATTTTCCCTTCCTTCACAACTGTTATGTTTTCCCTGAAGCTAACATTTGCCTTGTTTATGGTTTGTTTGCTTCATTTTTATGTTTTTATTCCTGATTCAGCCCAAACTCTCTGCAAGTTATCTAAAGCTCTTCTCCAGATATTCAGGTGCTTCTTCTTTTTTAAAAAATTTCATCCTCCCACAGGAAGCTCTCCCAGAGCCTCTGGCCTGTTCTCTCTGCCTGCCGCACAGCTGTCATCCTGGGATCTTCCTTCGTCAGCCAGGTCTTCTCCATGCATCACTCCTGTGTCACTGCGCCTGTGACCTCTGCTTCCTTTCTCTTGTTCTGTTGCCTTGTCTTGGAGGGATACTTCCTTCAGCAGCTTCCTGAGGAAGTGTGTCCAGGAGGTCACCATGTGGAGTACTTACATAGTCAACCCTTAACTAAATGAGTGATTTGATTGGAAGTAATTTCCTTCCAATGGAAGGTATAGTTCCTGTAGTATCCCAGCACCCGACATCACTTTTTTTTTTAAATTTGCCTGTGCTGGGCCCTAGTTGACAGCACATGGGTTCTTGGATCGCTAGTGAGGCATGTAGCGTCTTCAGTTGACATATCTGGGATCTAGTTCCCTGGCCAGGGATGGAACCCAGGCCACCTCCATTGGGAGTGCAGTCTTAGCCACTGGACCACCAAGGATATCCACCCCCCACCCTCCCCGCCAGCATGGCTTTTGAGAAAACTAAAGCCATTCCGATTCCTGATTATTACCTGCTCCCTTCCCCCAGCCCAGCTGTGTTGGATGTCATCAATGTCTCATAGTTCTAACGTTCACAAGTGCGTACCTTAACGTGGATCACTTTTTATTCATTTCTCTTGGACACAGATGTGCTATTTCATCCTGGCCACACATGCCCTTGACTTTGAGGATACTTCCTTGAACTCTTTTTGCTGATTTTTCTTTCCCTTCCTTTTCTCAACTTTCCTTTTCTAGAACTTTATTATTTGTTGGTTGGAACTGCTGTATTGCTGGCTCCTATTTTTGCTCTTTTCCAGATCTTTGGCTTCTTTGGCTCTGCTTTTGAAGAGATTTCCTCAGCTTCATCTTCTGACCCTTCTATTGAATTTTAGTACACACTACCATATTTTTAATTTCCAAGGGCTTTTTCTTGTTTGGGGAATGTTCATTTTCCACTAACATTTTGTCTATAGTTTTATGATATGTTCTTTTATGTCTCTGGGGATGTTAATAATAGTTTTCTTTTATAATTTATCTTCACCCCTGAATTATCCATTTCCCTCCAAATTGCTTTGTTCTGCTTATCTTTTTCATGCTTTTGTGTGTGTGAAAGTTGCTCAGTCATGTCTGACTTTTTGTGACCCCCATGGACTGTAGCCTACCAGGCTCCTCTGTCCATGGGATTTTCCAGGCAAGAGTGCTGGAGTGGGTTGCCATTTCTTTCTCCAGGGGATGTTCCCGACCCAGGGATTGAACCCTGGTCTCCAGCATTATAGGCAGATGCTTTACCGTCTGAGCCACCAGGGAAGTCCTCACTTTTGTATTTAGTAGTGTGTATATTTTAATCCTAAACTTCTAATTTATCCCTCCCTACCTTTAATAACCGTAAGTTTATTTTCTATGTGAGTCTATTTCTGTTTTGTAAATAAGTTCATTTGTGTCCATTTCTTAGATTCCACATATAAGCTATATTATATGATATTTGTCTTGATCTTTATCTCTCACGTTTGATGCATTTCCTTGATACTTGTGTCTAGTGAGAAATGCTGTGACTTAGACAGCTCTGATAAGAGACCAGTTAAACAGATAGATATATTGAAATTAATCCCTGATGAAAGCAGGGGAAAATAAAGAAAGGGATGGTGATTCCTTAGTTTTTGGATTCACCAGGATCAGAAACACACAATAGGAACATCAGAGTTAGGAGGAAACTGTTTAGTGTGAAAAATGCTGAGTTTGAGTATTCTGTAGCATATGGCTTTTTTTTTTTTTTCCCACCTGGTAAAAAGTATAACCAATCTTGTGTGTAGTATTTTCACATAATTCCCTGACAGTGTAAAGTGCACATTCCCTAAATCCATGCCCTTGAATTCAGAACCAAAGTAAGTATGTGCACAGCCTGGAGAGGCAGAGGCAGTCAGTCAGCAAAGTCTGAGCCTTACAGAATGCCTCGCACTGTAATTATTAATAAGATCTGAGGATACAGCAATGAAAACAGCATAGTGTCTGACCCTGAGCTTCTATTGCCAATGGAAAACTGGTCCCATAGTGTTGGTGAAATAGAAGTTTGTATGTATCACTGTGAACTACCCGAGGAGGAGAATTAGAGATAACTCCATGGAGTGGAAGTATGGAAGAGTCTAATGTGTGGGGGAAGGAGGTGGGGATGGAACAGGTTCTATGCTGCAGGAGATAGGCCTTGGAGGTGACAGATTGCTATTGGTGAAATAGCCCAAATGAGTTAGATGATGAGTTAGCCAGCTCTCTAACACACAGCATACTCCTTACGATGCATGAGAGGAATAAATGAGAACACTGGGAAGTCCCTGTGGAGGCCAGTTGTCTCCTACTCTTTATACTGAGCAGTAATGTTCCCAGTGATGGCCCAGGTTAGTCCCTATGTGGCTTGACGTGTAATATTTTTGAGTAGCCAATTAATTCTGCTAATCCCATTAGTGACAATTAGCAAGATGCTCCTCTGATTGGGGGACTGTGGTCAAGAGGCTCTTACACACTTACAGTTGCTGAAGAAAAAGTCAACCTTCTCTGCAGAGCCTCTTAATTTCTGCTAACAGGCGACATGAGATTTAGTCCTAAAGAACCCATGCCTTCATCTTCTTTCCAGCCACCCCTGACTCTTGAAAAAGGAGAGGCAATCTAATACTCAGTGAATATGCTCCGATTTCATGGAAGACTAGGAGAAGGAACCTTGATATGTGCATGTTCTGTTGGGCACTTTGGAGCATTTAACTTGAGGATCTCACATTAGACATCAAGTGTGAAATGTTCCTGCATTGAACTTTGGCTGCAGAATTTGCGAAGTATAAAACCTCAAGCAAATTTTTATTTGTTTCATGTACGTGTGTTTTCATTTCTGTGCCTCACTATCCTCGTTTGTATAATGAAAATTGTAATATCAGCTATTTCATAGGGATAACATGAAAATCAAATGTCAAAGCATTTACATGTTAGATGATGCCTTGCGCAAAATTAATGCTCAATCGCAGTTTTAATTTTGACCACTGATTGAAGAGTCAGTTGGGAGAACCAGAATCTTTGAATCAACAGGCCACACTAGTGGTGGACTTTATGGCGGTGGTGTTGTTTTTCAGTCACTCAGTCATGTCCGACTCTTTGTAATCCTATGGACTGCAGGATGCCAGGCTTCCCTGTCCCTTGCCGTCTCCCGGAGTTTGCCCAAGTTCATGTCCATTATGATGATGTGCCAGACCCAAATCTAGTTGTTTAGCTGTGCTCCCTGTTTTGTTTCAGACATCAGTAAAGGGTAAGCTATTCTCTGTGAAGCCCAAGCATAGTCCCTAGTCCTGACAGTGTGTGGGTCTCTCCAGTTTCCTTACCGGACTGTGAGGCAGTGAAGTCAGGGAGCGTGTCCGTCCTGTCCCCCGATGTGGCCCTGGCACCTGGCATGGCGCCCGGGCTCTGACTCGTGCTCAGACTTGTTGAATGAATGACGAGATGGAAAGAGAACCGAACTTGAAAGCAGACTGTCAGTTTTCAGCCCTGAATTTTTTCCTTATGCACAGGGCAAGTTGGTTACACTGAACCTTAATTTCGTTATCAGCATAGTGAAGATGATTATTCCTGTTGCAGTTTTCAAAAAGATGGCATATGAAAGTATACTAATTAGAGCAGATACACATACGCTTATTTATTAACTGATCTACTTTATTTCAAATGAAAATGAATACTCAGACCTAGCACTTAATACATTATAATTATTACTACAATTATTTTACCTTTGTAAATACATAAATCAGATGTGAATATAAATTTGCCTTGTGAAAAATTAGAGCAGATTAGATAATACCAAGTCTACTCTGACCTGTGGCCCTCCCCCACTGCTGGGTAGGTACCATGCTTATCAGTATAAAAGGCTTCATCTAGTGCTTTTCATACTTCTCTGTGTGTTGTAAAACCTACTGTCATGTTTGAGTTTTTAAAAGATATTCGTATTCTAGAATTTACTTTTTTCCCATTAACTCTACTGCTTGGAGAATATTCCACATAAGGGATATATTATAATTATTTGGTCATTAGTCATTCAGTAGACATTTTAGTAATGGCTACATATACCAGGACCAATATTTTGGTAATGGCTACCCATTCCAGTGGGCTTCACTGGTAGCTCAGCAGGAAAAGAATCTTCCTGCAATGCGAGAGACCCCAGTTCAATTCCTGGGTTGAGAAGATCCCCTGGAGAAGGGATAGGCTATCCACTCCAGTATTCTTGGGCTTCCTTGGTAGTTCAGATGGTAATCAATCTGCCTGCAATGTGGGAGACCTGGGTTTGATCCCTGGATTGGGAAGATCCCCTAAGGAGGGCATGGCAGCCCACTCTAGTATTCTTGTCTAGAGAATCCCCATGGACAGAGGAGCCTGGCAGGCTATAGTCCATGGGATCACAAAGAGTTGGACAAAACTGAGTGACTTAACATTTTCACTTTCAGACATTTTGGTTGGCTTATACAGTTTTGCCGTTACCAAAATAATTTTTTGTTTCAGCCTCTGCCACACAGCATGTGGGATTTTAGTTTCTCATTCCCCAACCAGGAATCTAATATGTACTCCCCACCCCCCGACCTTTGCAGCAGAGAGAAATCCAATCACTGGATCACCAGGGAAGTCCCCAAAATAAATTCTTTATTGACCCTCCCCTAACCTGCTTCTTGGGGTACAGGGCATTTCCCTGGGGAACTGTATAGAGGTAAAATTTTAGATTTTGCTGCTTCTTAGCAAAGTGCTCTCCTAGGTAACTCTACCAATTGGTGCTTCCATCAGTGGTATAAAAGAGTATCTTTTCCTCCCATCTTTATCAACACTTGAACTTAAAGGAATATTTTCATTTCTGCCAATCTGTTAGCCCCGAACTGGTGTCACATCTGCACAAGTAATAGGGAGAGTGGGAACCTCCTCATGTGTTGTGATGGATACTCTGTGCACGTCCTCATTTCATTTTGAGCCCAGTGAGTGAACTGTTACTACCTTCATTTTTCTGCTGCATAGCCAGAGATGCATAAGAGTCATAGCATCCTCATAGCCTGTGAGGTTGATAACAGAAAAATGTCCACACACAGGAGTGCAGTGTCTCTCAACAGGTATGCAGAGGCAGAGTAAAGAAGGGTTAGGAAGAGGGAGTAGCGTACGAACCGTGGACAAGAATATTGGAGCTGGATAGCCTTAGGTTCATACCTAGAGTTCCCACATCGCCAGCTCTCTGCCTTTGGGTGAATCATTTAATCTCTTGGGAAAATCACGTTTTGACTTCTGTGAAATCAGAACAAGATTTATCTCATGGGATTGCTGTAAGGATTAAAGATAACATTTAGGGCATAGGCAGCCTTTGGAGCATTAGCTGCTTGTTTTCTTTGAGAAGGAAAAATTGCCTGGCCTGTGGGAAGCTGTTGCTTATGAAATGGTTGAACGTTGACATGCTTGGGTTCCTGCGCCCACCAGGAGTCTCAGGCTTCCATCTCGTGGGACATTTGTTTTTTGCCTTAAACCCAGTCCAGGAAGTTGTTCTTTCCTCTGAGAGAGGTTGTGCGGAATAATCCGACTGGCTCGTCTATGTGAGCCCCCATAGCCTTCTATTGATAAGCAGGATAGGTATCTATATGCCCAGTTCACAGATGGGGTCACTAAGGGGGCGAGATGAAGTGACTCCTGACAGCCCCTGCTGTCTGTGTGGGGCCCTGATCTACTCCAGCTGCTCCTGGTGGCCTTGGAATGGGTACTGGGTCTTCAGCTGTCAGCCCTTTATGAATCAAGCCCATTTCAAGACTTGCCGTGCCATGAGGACCCCAGAGAGGTGCCCTCAGTCTCTTCTTTCAGGGTACCATCAATGCCAGCACCTTCCCCAGGCATCACTACCTAGTTCCGTCAGCCCTTCCCTTTCTCTGGTACCCTTCTCAGGTTGGGAGCCCTTTTTCTCCTCCAAAGCTTAGCACTTATGATAGTTGCCAAAGCAGCTGCATTTTTATTGAGTGCCTTTTATGTGCCAGGGTCTTGAAAAAAGCTTCTTATTTACTAGCTCTGTGGCTGGGCTGGATTCTTGAACCGTCCTTTTTCCTCTGTTTTCTCATCTGCGTGGGGAGGGGATGGATAGCAGGGCTCGCCGCGCACAGGGCGTGGGAAGGACCAGTGAGAGGGTGCACATGAGGTGTGCATCCGAGTGCTCATGCGTGAATCCTGGATGCTCAACAAGGGCTAACCATGGTTGCCCTTCCATCCCCGTTTCACCTTACGCTTAGACACAATCATTAGCCCCATTGTATGGAGGAAGCTGCTGAGGCACAAGGCAGTTGATGACATGTAGCCAGTAGCAGGCGTGTGCATCAGGCGCAGAGAGTAAACAGCTGTGAAGTGAGAACAGGCGCAGCTGTCAGCATCTAAGTCTCTGGTGCTGATGCTGATTAAGTGGCCAGTGTTGTTGGGGTGCTGTCTCCAGCACCACAGTTCTGCATCTTGTCCTTGATGTCTTTGTCATGCGCGATGCTCGCCTTTTGGAAATCCACACACATGCTCTTCTGGTATCTGTTAGCCAAAGACTCAGAAGACCTCTCAGGGCCAAACCTGGGGGTGGTGAAAACTCCCAAGGAGGAGGCAGTACAGGCAGTGGCAGGCTCAAATAGTGGGAGATTCAAGCAGATAGAGCAGGTTTGACTTTTTCCCCCTGATCCTCACCATCACTGGCCTGCAGGGAGGAAATGCAGACCTCTGTCTGCCCCACCTTCTGATTCCCAGATGGGGCTAGCCCACCTTCTCCCTACCTGTTTCCCCACTCAGGTGACCCTACCTTCCCTCCGTGTGGGTCTCTTTGGAAACTTCAGACATGATCAGAGAGGGCAGCCAGCTAGGCAGGATGATCACAGAGTAGGCAGCACGTGTGAGAAGATGGATAGGCTTCCAGTGTTTGTTGGGTAGAAGAAGAAGGCATCTGATGCTCTTGAGACATCTTGTTGCCACACCCCAGGCACCAGTTCACCTGGCTACATGTAGGCAGGGCAAGCAAACACACAGAATATTCACCATGACCCAGAGACTGGTCAGGCACCTTAGGCACATATGTATTAAGGCATTTAATCCTCACAAAAACGCCTTGAGGTAGCTGCTGTTATAGTCACCCCCATTTTACAGATGAAGAAACTGAGGCACTAAAAGGTAACTTGCCCAAGGTGACGTAAGAGTAATGGCAGAGCCATGATATCAACCAGAGTCCCTTCTCTTAAGCCTCACGTTCACCTGTAGATACAGGCAAGTGCACATCCGAAGCCACGCTCACAGCCTTCATGTCCCAGCCCCCAATCCCTGAGATTCCCCAGTAGATTGACTGACGGGCGTCACAGTGTCATCACAGCTCCCTCTTCAGAAAGGAAAGTGAGACCCTCGAGAGGGACCCCCCACTGCAGGCCAGGGCTGAGAACTGCACTGTATCTTTTGATTGCTCAGTCCTGCAAAGGAACACTGAGTGTGTGGAACAAGCCAGCCCAAATTCCTCCGCTTGATTTTCTGGAATCAAATTAGGCTGGTGAATAGGCCAGTGGCGTTTTCATCAATTTCTCAGCCTTCCTTTGGAACTGAGCCTGATTTCCTTGGCCTCCCGCAACGTTGCCTGCTGTTTACTGAGCAAACCAGCTCCCAGAACCAGCTTCACTTTAGCAATGCAGCAGGGCAACGTGGTAGAGGGAAGATTACAGGTATTAGAGGCCATTTAGGATCATTTAGAATCGAGCTGTTTTCTGAGCAGGCAATTAATCCAGTTGCATTAAAGGAGCTGCTGGAGCTCCCGCACCTCTCCCTGCGTTAAGAGGGGTGTTTGGGCGGCTTCTGTTAAACGACTTTACCAGCTAGCTCTGGGGCTTAAAGGGACATTGTTTGGAGGGGAATGTAGTTCTGGGGTCCTCTTGCCCTTTGGGAAGAAGGGAAAGTATGTGTTGAAAGATTGGGTTTGTACCGAGAGCCTGTGGCTGGCCAAGCTCAAACAACTCCTGGGTTCTTGGGACAGAAGTGGTTGGTGGCAGGGGGGAGGCTGCTCTCAGGTCTGGGGAGATAGATGGGCCCAGTACAACACATGCTCATCCTCGGGACCTTCTCCTTTATTTAAGATGGACCTGTCTTCAATTGGGTGTGTCCCTGTCTAGACGGATCTGAATGGGTGCCTGAAAGGCTAGAGTTCTTCTATTCACTGGGAGCCTACCATGTTCTGAGCACTTGTGTACCCATTATATCAGCCTCACAAGCAATCTTATGAGGTTTAAACTACAGACATGGGAGCCGAGGCTCAAAGAACTCGAGGAGCTTGGGACTTGAACCTATGAGCCGATGGTGGCTGATACCCCAATTCCATCCATGGCTCTGTATTCAGGAGGCCCCGTTCCCATCTGAAACATGAGACAAAGGGTCACATACCATGCTGTGTGACACCTTGTATATTCCCAAACCCAAGTTCATGTACCCTGTACCCGTCATCACTTACCATACCGAAGTACTGCAAATTGTTAGTTCGGGCCTCTGTTTATTTCACCAACTTCCATGAGGATGAGGGCCCTGTCAGATAATTTTTCTAGCTCCAGCATCTGGCAGACAGGCAAAAGCACTAGTCCTCAGATAGCACGTGCTTGACTGAGTCTCTCCTCTTTTCTGTATCCCAGTACAATTAGAGGGCTGTGCTGCATGCTGGGCCCCTCCCTCTCTGACCTGTGAAGGTTCGTGTCTGCAGGGCAGTTGGAGGACAGGCAACATCTATCCCCAAACTTACTTTTCCGGGAATGCTTCTGTGCTTAGTCTCTTACATGGGGCCTTATTCCTGAGCATCTGCCCCTAGTCTGGTCTGCTGCCAGTCGCTTGCTCTCATGGTTGGCTGCATTCCAAAATGAAAGCACCAGTCATGGGAATCAAGAGGGCCTGGTAGTCAGGAGGCGTTCAATACATATTTGCTCAATGAGTCCCTAAGAATAGTTGTTGACTTTCTTATGAATGTTCCCTGCAGTAAGTCAGGCACATCTGCTATCCCAAAGTGAAAACCGTAGTCAATAAGAAGGTAATCAATTTATAGACGCCTCACTTCTCTTTCAATTTCTGTTGAAGCTCTTCTTTTGACTGTTCATAATCCCTTTTCACAAAGAAGACTGCCCAATGTCTAACATCCCACCCTCAGTAAATTTTCAATTTTCTATGATCTTTGTTCTGTTCTTCAGAATATAAAAGAAGATACGCTCATTGCAAAATGCTAACATTTTAGAACATCTCAACCTAACTTAAACAGCGAAAGTTTTATCCCTGAAGAAACCACTGTTGGCACTTGAGCATCTATTAATAGCTCCTTAACTTTCAGATTTTCAGTTACCAACTTTCTTAGATTCCAAAAAAGATACATTCAAACCAAAGGTGGATGGAATCTATGTGCCACAAATCAGGGGGCAGCAGGAGTTGTACTTGGTCTTGGATCTTAAGTTGTCGGCTGCTCTGTTCAGTTTCTTCAGTTGTGTGTTGGGTTTGAAGGTGTGGGACATTGTGCCAGGCCCTGTGTCATAGGGAAGACGATAGGACCATGCTTCTCCAAGTGTGTTTCAGGGATCACTGATATCAAATTTATCTTGTAGATTATATTCTCATTTTTGTTCCTAAAAAGCAAGTGCTGGGCTCCACTGTAGCTCTATCATATCAGAGGCCATGTTTGCGGATATATGCCTTGTGTTACGGTTAACTTGAATGCGTGAATCCCACCCTCTATTCCCCTTTCATTTAGCCTCAGCTGACAGCTAAAGGTGATGATTGATCCAGTGAATCAGGGAAAAAGCCTTGGTCCAAAGAAGCCTTGTTCTACAGGGAATGCCTAGGTATTCTCAGAAACATAAGGGGGAATGCCAGACAGGTCACACTGAACTCAGGCTTCCCTGGTGGTAAAGTGGTAAAGAACCAACCCTCTGACGCAGGAAAAATGGATTCAGGCTCTGGGTTGAGAAGATTCCCTGGAGAAGGAAATGGCAACCCACTCCAGCATTCTTGCCTGGAAAATCCCATGGACAGAGGAGCCTGCTGGGCTATAGTCCATGAGGTTGCAAAAGAGTCGGACACGACTTACCGACTGAACAACAACAGTGAACTCAGGGGCTTCTGTTTTCCTTCCCCACATTATCCTGGTTAATTCCTCTTCTTCCTCCTAGTTTGACCCCAAAAGTCAGCTCCTCTTCAAAGTCTTCACTAAGATCTCCAGGCTAAGGGAGCTGCTCTGTCTTCAGTGCTCACGTAGCAGTTCATACATCACTCAAACATAGCACCTAACAGATAACGTTGTGATTGTCTGTGTCTGGCTTTCCCGCTGTGCTCTTCATTCTTTATGGATGACTCCCATGTGGCGCAGTGCCTGGCTAACAGCAGGTATGTGTAACTGAGGAATGGATGGCCGGGATAGTAGGAGGGTTCATAGAAGTTCCCAGCTTGGTCCCCCCATTCTGAAGAAGAAGGTCATCCTAGAAGATGTAGTCTCCCTCCAAAATTATTTATCAGTGAATCACTTCCAGTTTCTCATTGACTCTGTGGAAACTAACTCATCAGCCTGTGCACAAGACCTTTATTTTCTCAAGATACATGGAATCGATTAATGACTAGAGGCAAATAGCAAGTCCGTGGCCTTATAAACTCATCCCAAATCAACATAGTTCCATCTAGCAAACAGGCTTGATGTGCTCATGAATGGTGAAGGCTTCTTCTGGCAGCATTCTATAGCCAACAGCTCATAAAAACATGGAGGAATGAAAAAACACAGAGCTAGAGAGTGGGGGAGAGGAGCTAAATAAACTCATGTCACAGTAGCTCAGGTACTAATGTTTCAATAGAAAGCCTATTCCTTCTGCAAATGGCAAACCCATCAAGTCATTTTTTGGTTCTGACAAGTTGCTCAGAAGTAAAGGTAATTTCTTCAAGATTTTAAAATTTACTTAGAACTGGGCATCCAGAAGGTATTTCTAAACTTGATGGTAACTACTGTCGATAGTAGGTCCCTTTTTCTCCCTTCCTTCCCTCTGAGATGTGACCATTCATGGATCACAGGCATCAGACAGTCTCATGAGACATTGGCAGTCTCAGGGCACCCTTACCTGTGCTGTTTACTGAGGCTTTTCACTCTTGGGATACCGTTCCTTGCTTTGGCCAAACAGATCCTTCAAATGACATTCTTTTTGGGATTCTGCTCTTCTTCTGAATTCAGCAGTTATATTCCACTAGCCTTTACTGAGGACCTGCAGAATGCCATACACTGTGCTAAGATACTGTCTGACTCCATCTTACAGATGAGGAAACCTGATCGGGGTTATGTACTGGAACTGGATCAAGTAAACTTAGAATAAAAAGATCGGTTGTGTTTCACACAGAGAGTTGCAAACTTATCTGAACTCCTTTCTATGAGAGTTAAGCCTGGCAGGAAGCATGAAAGGATTCAGAAAGAGAGCTGTGACAAACTGGGGAGTGACAGGACCATGAATGGACAGCTGCTGGGTTTTATGAGAAAAAAGATTAGGGCTCAGAGCCAACAGGCAAGATGTACTTTCTGAGAGCAAGAGCCCAAATGTTTAAAAAATAAGACTATCAGAAAAGATTTAGCTATATGGCCACAGTTCTATCGCTCAGTTGGTAAGGAATCTGCCTGCAATGCAGGAGACCCTGGTTCGATTCCTGGGTTGGGAAGATCCCCTGGAGAAGGGAAAGGCTACCCACTCCAGTATTCTGGCCTGGAGAATTCCATGGACTGTGACCCCATAGTCCATGGGGTCGCAGAGAGTCGGACACGACTGAGCAACTTTCTGTCACCTCCTATAATGTTGAAGTGGAGACATCTAAGACTGGATAATCTTAAAATGCAATTGATTTTTGTATTTTTTAGATATTTAAAGCTGTGTTCCTGGAGGAATTAGATAATAGTATTTTGAATGACTTTTCAGAATGTGCATATAATTGTAATAAGGGCCACTTGTAGCATTGGTCATCATGAGGATGGAAGTTAGAGTCATATGTAACATAGAAATGGTCCATTTGAGAAGCAGAGCCAAGATATCCAGACCGTTGGCATCAGAAAATTTCTTTGGCTCCAAGCAAATGAATTTGAGTGTAAGAACTCTTGTCTTTGATACAAAAGATTTCATCATTTGTTTGTTTACTCATCTAACACATGCTTAATTGGTATCAACTATATACAGGCACTCTGGAGAAGGAAATGGCAACCCACTCCAGTATTTTTGCCTGGAGAATTCCATGGACAAACAGCCTGGCAGGCTGCAGTCCATGGGGTCGCAAAGAGTTGGACATGACTAAGCGACCAACACACACATATGCAGGCACTATGTGGGGTGTTGGACATAGTCATGAACATACATGAAGACAGGATGGTGTTATTAGAAAGTGTCCAGTAGGGTTAGTTGGCTTCTTTTAAGGTCTATGAAGGCTACCCAAAGAAACAAAGTTTGGACTGAGTTCTGAAGGATGCTGCTACTGCTGCTGTTAAGTCGCTTCAGTCGTGTCCAACTCTATGCGACCCTGGAGATGGCAGCCCACCAGGCTCCCCCATCCCTGGGATTCTCCACGCAAGAACACTGGAGTGGGTTGCCATTTCCTTCTCCAATGCATGAAAGTGAAAAGTGAAAGTGAAGTCACTCAGTCGTGTCCAATTCCTAGCGACCCCATGGACTGCAGCCTACCAGGCTTCTCCGTCCATGGGATTTTCCAGGCAAGAGTACTGGAGTGGGTTGCCATTGCCTTCTCCTCTGAAGGGTGAGTAGGCATTAAAAGGCAAAGTGTGAGAGAAAGGTATTCTGTATCTAAGTGTTCAAAGGCTCTGAGGCTGGAAGAAGTAGGACACATTTCAGCAACAGTAAGAAGGCCAGTTTGAATAATGGTTCAAAAGCAGAGGGGCAGCAGAGTCTGAGCATGGGCCCACTAGGCCTCGTTACTGATTTTGTCTCTAGCTTAAGAGTGTGGGCAAACTACTGAAGGATCTCACACAAAAGAGTGACATAACTTTGCATGTTTAAATGTACTATATTCTACTAGCTAGAACGTGGAATTCATTTCCCATAGAAATAAATAAATGGTAGTTCTGTGAAGCCAGAATAATGCTATTAGCACAATGTATCCAGCTAAACAACCTTTTGAAAAGTTGGCCTTGGTTGCCAACTACCATTTATAACTCGGTTTCTAAAAGAAAATGCATTCCAACTTCCAGACAACCTAATTACAAATGACACTTCAGGGGACAGCCTATAATCTACTCAGACTTGTGAAAAGGCTCCAACATTTTCTATATCAAAAGTGGTTAAGAAAGGTGAGTAACAGACTTCTGATTTTGAGATTGCAGAGTAAAGATCCTTATTCTCTCAGAAATTACTCCTCCATTAAAAAAAATAAAATCAGAAGGAAAGGAAATGCATGTGGTATGGTAAAACTAAGAAGAATATGTATGCTGGACGATAACTGTGAGGACTGTCTGTAGTGTGCTAATCAAGGGTGTGATCAGATACTGTGAGAAGAGATCTGTGGCTGTAGACCTCAGTGTCCATGGGATGACTGATGAGATTGGGTGTCTGCTAATGGGTAAAACCAATCATTTCTTTGATGTCAATGCCAGGAATAGAATAAATAAGATAATCCCTGGAGACAATTCAGCACCATAGAAAAGCAATGAAGGAATGATTGCATAAAAAGCCAGGGAGGCAGTCTGTTAGTGAATCAAGGCAGAACAGACTAAACCTTCTGACATTGACCTTTGCTTGGTAAAACATAAGTTAAATGTATACACCCAACATTCCACCATAAGGGATTTTGCTATAAATTGGGGAGAATTAGCTTAGAATGTGGCCCTGTCCCATTTCTAATAAAACCTTTGAGAAATGCTGGACTGGAAGAAACACAAACTGGAATCAAGGTTGCCGGAGAAATATCAATAACCTTAGATATGCAGATGACACCACCCTATGGCAGAAAGTGAAGAGGAACTAAAAAGCCTCTTGATGAAGGTGAAAGTCGAGAGTGAAAAAGTTGGCTTAAAGCTCAGCATTCAGAAAACGAAGGTCATGGCATCTGGTCCCATCACTTCATGGGAGATAGATGGGGAAACAGTGTCAGATTTTATTTTTCTGGGCTCCAAAATCACTACAGACGGTGACTGCAGCCATGAAATTAAAAGACGCTAACTCCTTGGAAGGAAAGTTAGGACCAACCTAGATAGCATATTCAAAAGCAGAGACATTACTTTGCCAACAAAGGTCCGTCCAGTCAAGGCTATGGTTTTTCCTGTGGTCATGTATGGATGTGAGAGTTGGACTGTGAAGAAGGCTGAGCGCCGAAGAATTGATGCTTTTGAACTGTGGTGTTGGAGAAGACTCTTGGGAGTCCTTTGGACTGCAAGGAGATCCAACTAGTCCATTCTGAAGGAGATCAGCCCTGGGATTTCTTTGGAAGGAATGGTGCTAAAGCTGAAACTCCAGTACTTTGGCCACCTCATGTGAAGAGTTGACTCAT